>NW_005841891.1:417205-486060 GCF_000455745.1 Alligator sinensis
ATGCACAATGCAAAGAAGGCTACAGAACGGCGGGAAACACTTTTGTGCGCGCGGGTTCTCCATAACAACAGAACACTCCGTCGTGCAAAAGAGCTCCAATTCGGCGGGAACATAATTTAGCGGTGCTGAAGCACACACAATTAAAAAATCCACAACTTTGGGTTGTGACACAGTAGTATTAATGTCACTAAGAGCCAAATGTCTTGCAGTTAGTGTCCCTTCTCTGAGACTTCATAAATGCCTACATCTCCAGGAATTTGTTTCTGTTTGAGAACAGGATTTATGTAGTGGTCACAACATAATTCCTGTGTTTTGGTTGCATAATCAGGACTTTCTGGAGAAGAGAAGAAATCTGTTGTACTAGCTTCTTGTTTTAAGAGATCCCATGAATTTTCCTAAGCTTTCTAATTTCTTGAGTCATAGGGCCCCTTGTACCTTTTTGGTCCCATTGCTTTAGGATGTTTGGGAAACTGCAGTGTGAGAACTGGAAAGGAGTATTGGGAAAGGTATCTGTGTGAATGTGTCTGCCTCCAAGTCAGGGAAGCTTTGTTTGGGGAATGGTTTCATTTTGAGGCTAATGGAAAGACGGGTCTTGACACAACATCTGTTGGCTTAAGCTCAGAGCAGTCTTGAAGAACTGTTGCCAGAGTCTTTTTTATCCAAGGTGTGATTTCTGAAGTTCAGCAGTGGCATTTATTACTAAGGAACGAGATACCAGATCTTCATAGAGTGTCTAATCTTTTATCCCTGGGTCAAGAGGAAAGTTTGGGGGTTTTTTGGGTTTTTTTTTTCCCTCTGTATACTCAAGTACAGCACATCCAGAGCAAAGAACTCTGGGAGATTGGAATATGTAGACTACAGTGGTAGAGGAGAAGAAGGCACCAAGTAATCACTTGCTCAGTTGAACTGTTAGCATCCAGAATATGGGTAAAAATGGAAGTCATATTCCATATGAGAGATGAATAGACTTTACTATCACTCGTGCACTCTTTTACCTGGCCAAAACTGGGACTACCTTGTGTGTCCTAGACAACATTGTGGACAGATGGACGAGTGAGCACATGTGGCTCCATGTTGTCTAAGAAGGTTCTGCTTTTCATCCAAGTCAGGTGGCAGACAGCATTGCTTACGCTTCCTCTTCAAGGATTTTCACTGAAGTGTAGAACAAAGTCACAGAATGTGAAGAAGCACACAACTGAAACAAAATAACATATGAAACAATAATGGCTTGTATATTACTCTGTTTGTAAAGGAAAGTACTCAAGGGGGTGGGGGAGGGCTGTAAAGTAGGAGCGAAGAGACTATTGGGAGTTGCACGCACAGAGAGACTTTTTTTGGCCAATGGCCGATGATTATTAAGCATTCATATCCGCTGATACCAATCAGCTTGCCCATATGCAGCCCAGCAACTTGGAGAGCAGCATCTAGATCTAGTAGGTAAGTCTGTTGGGGGGCGGGGAAGGGTGGATCGAGGCCTCCATATGAGGGAAGGGAGGGGGATGGGACGGGACGGGGGCTGGGACAAGGGCAGGCATTGCCTAGGTGGGGTGCTGGACAGAGCCACAGGCTTGTCTGGAAGGGTGCACCCCTAGGGGAAGAATGGGGGGCATGTGCTTCTGGATTTGTGTGGGGTGAGGATGGGTTGGCTGCTGTGAGCTTAGGGGCTGCATGTGAGCTTAGGGGCTGCATTTGGGGTAGGCAGCAGTGGCCCTGGGAGGGGAGTTATGGGGTGGGCTACAGCCACCCCAAAATTCCCTGTAGCCCCCCTCCCAGTGCTACCACTGCCCACCCTGAGCACCGGCCTGGTCCAGCCCCTCTGCCAGGAAGAGGCTGGCTCTGAGCCCACAGCGGGCAGCCTGCCCTTGCCCCATGTACCTATCTGGTGGGCACATGTCCCCATGCCTGCCCTGGGGGTATGCACAGTGGTGGGAGCTGCCCTGGCCTGGCTGTGCAGTGCCTGCCCCTGCCCTAGCCCCACTCTCTCCCTTACCATGGGAGCCTCAATCTGCTCCCCGCACACCCCTTCCCTCCCCCCTCCGACTTACCAGCTGTATGCTGTGCTCCAAGCTAGCAGGCTGCATTCCTAGCTGCATGCATGTTGTCATTTATTGGTGACATCATTGGCCACATTGGCCAAAAAAAGCCAATTGCCATTAATGTCAATTTTCCTTTTATTGGTGCTGATACGATATGGACTGATATATTGGTGCACCTCTATTGGGAGTAGGTTCAAAATGAGAGAAGTCTTGGGGGATGGGTAACTTAATTATCTGGAAGAACAAGACCATTTGAAAAGGAAAGGGGTCATTATTACCTGTGGACTGCAGAGAGGTTAGCAGAGATACCAGATAGATTGCAGTGAGGCATAAAATCAGTGCGTTTAATCCATGGCTCTTAGTGTCCAGTAAGGTTATAATTTTTTTGTTCAGGCCCATCTTCTGAAGATGGTGTTACAGATTTACCTTAAGCACAAGGATTGAAAGGTCAGAAAAGCAATGATTATTCTGTGAAGAGTGTTCTGCCAGTGGTGTTTACACATCTCAATTCATTATTGTATCCTGAGAGTTCATTCTGGAGTGTAGTTTTTGTTTAGTTTCACCCACATAGCTTCCAGGAGATTATTTGGCTAATTGGGTGAGATCTACCACATTTTGTGATAGACTTGTAGGATCTTCTTTGCTCCTACTTACTTTTTAGTGAGTTTTCATTTATATATGTAGTTGCACACAAACTATTTTATCAGTTATTTATACCTTAAGATGTCTGCTGCTTTCCCAGACCTCAAGAAGGGTCTTTTGTGCCCAAAAGGTTGTCTAACTTTTGTCCCAACTCTCCAGTTGTTCCACTAAAAGTGATCACAAAACAGTCCTTGCCTCTGCCACAAAAGTGACATTTTCACGGGCCTGGTCTATATGTATGGCACAGGATTAAGTTACTGGTATGGAAGAATCCAGCCAGTTCAAGAGCAAAGAGATTTTTCCAGTTAAAGGTATAAAAATAGCCCTAAATCTTCATACTAAAATCTAAACGATTAGCCTTTTTCAGCATGCTAGAGAAAGCAAGTAGGAATGTTCTGGCATCCAGATCTGAGAAATCCATACCAATGAACAACCCTTCCCCTCCAATATGAAATGCTGTAACTAAACATCTTGATGAAATGCACAGCTAAGCAAAGTTATCTTGATTGCAGTCACCTTGGCATGAAGGTATTAGAAAGGGCACCTTTCTTTGGGTTAAAGCTGTCCTATCTGTTCACACAGCTTTGAGCAGGTTTGGTTATGTGCTTTGATTATATCCTTTTTTTTGCAAGCAAATTGCCTTTGAAAAAAATCACACATGATGTTGGAATACCTCTGATGTGGGGAAAGCTCCAAAAGCAGTGTTGATTACAGTATCAGCAAATCTCTAGTCTCTTATCCCATTATAAAATAAAAAGCCATTGCTAAGGCTTCAGTTATTAGATGGCTAGACTAGTATGTTTCTGTAAATCCCAGCTCCTTTTAACTTGGTGTAATGTGTTCGTACTCTTGTTGTACATTTGGCCCTATGGGTGACCAGTTTCCTCATCCTGACTGTGATAGACAATTATTGCGGTGGCCTATATCCATAAGCACTGGGACAAGGTTAGACCTGCCATTAAAAACACGTCTTCTGATGCCTTGGGTTGAGTATAGAGTAAGCGTGATATGCTGCCATAAGCTACCTGTTGCTTATTGTCAGCTACTGCTGACATGCTGCAGATCCCTGCCCTCTTACCTTGTAGGTCTTCTGCCCATGCCCTTGCTGAGGAAATTTGGGGTCCTGTTTAGACTTACTCACAGGCAAACTACAAGGTTCCTCTCTTTACTGCTCTTGAATCTTCTTTTTCATAAGCATAGTTTCTTTCTCAGGGATGTTCATTAGGTCTCCTGTATACACTCTTTTTCCCTACTATCTGGAGTTATCCAGAAGATCAGGAGGGAGGGGCACTGTCAGTTAGTGGCCCTGTATTGGAAAAGGAGACTGTTTCTTCAGTCTCCGGACTTTTTCTAAAATAAAGGTGGAGTGGACACATGATGGACAGCCTTTGCCAGTAAGTCACTGTTTCTAAGTAAAGATAACGCTTGAAGTGATTAGTAACTATATAGGGATGTTAAGTTGTAGCCATGTTGGTCTAAGGACTTGTGAGTTGGTCTGAGCTGGTCTAATAAAAGATACCAGACTTACCCAAAGAACCTTGTCTGCCTGCTGGTAAATAGTGGAGAGGTACCTGGGGAGTCGGATGTCAGGCAGGTTATAATGTGCCATAAATCCAATGTCTATATTTAGTCCATGATTCTTTGTATCCAGGAGGTTGATGAAGTACAGTCCATAGGCTTATCTATGTACTGTGTTTTGTAAATTCTATTTGAGGATTGGAACTGAGAGATTGGAGAGAGTTGTTTTCTTGTGAGAAATGTGTCCCCACAGATAAATGGGTATTCTTGTTTTTGATAGATTTCCAGTGTGCATTCATTCTGGTGCGCAGTTATTGTTTGGTCTCCTATGTATTTTCCATCAGGACATCCGGTGCATTGGATGAGATATTACGTTTCTGGAGGTGCAGCTATAAGATCCAGGAATGCTGATGGTTCTGTTGTGGGATGTAGTATTTGCTGGGGTGGTGGAGATATGTTGACAGGTTTTGCATTCCATGTCATAGTATGATCTGGATCCATTTGGTGTGTTTTGGACTGTAGGAAGTTTGCTTCTGGTGATGAGGTTAACCAGTGGAGTGGACACAAAGGGTGTGCCAGTGTAACTTACTATAAAGCAATCAGGACTTGTCATAGGGTAGATTTGTTGTAAGCATTTTGCCAAATGGAAATTGGCTCCCCTGTCACCCATGATCAGGTGCTGTAATAATGCTTACTGTAGGCAGCCAGCTGGTCAGTATCCATCCCGTATTACAGAGTAACATTTGGGTTGAATTAGTGTCTTTGCACCCTCCATCTGACACCCATTGTCCTTTCTTTTTAAGAAGGATCTCTCTCTGTCTTTACCTGCTTCTAATATAGCATTTTCCGTATCTTGTATCTTCATTTTCCTGAGAATCAAGTATAGCTGTGTCTGGTCCATAACAGGCTTTGCATCTCTAAGTCCTTAAAGGAAATACCTATGCATTTCCCTCAAGGATGTTTGAGTTTTACAGGCTTTGTCTCTTGAGATACGATACTGCACATTCCACAGTGATGTAATTCCTTATCGACAGCAGTATGTTGTTGTTGTTGTTTTTTGGAGTGCAAGAAATATTGTTCCTCTTTGGCCCAAAGATACCATATTCAAGAGAATCTTGGGCATACTTTGGCTGTTCAGTAGGTCTTTGTGAACTACCATCCATTGTTCTTCATAAGTCGGTACTCATGCGACTATCATCAGGCATCTCAAGGTTTAAACTTTAGAGGATCAAATTCCACTATTTCCAGAGGGGTGAGAGGATGCACCTATGAAACTTGCTTGTCAATCTTGTCTCCTGCAAACAGCATCATAGCTCACTTGCTGAGAACAGTAATAGTCTTTGGAGTTGAAAGGTCTTGCATGTACTGTGTGATCTGCAGGGTAGCTTGTCAGCTTCTCTCTGTACACGTTTAACTCTAGAAGCTGGGCAGTCGGATATTTGTGGGTGATTTCTTGCAGAACGTTCTCTAAAATGTAATCCTAGTAAACTTAAATTCCTCATGTAGTTCTGTTTTGAAGCCTTTCCAAAGGGATGCTGCTAGTAAAATCCCATTAGCTAAGGGAACTGTAGAACTTGCATCTCGGTATAAGGATCATATTCTTTCATTGACAGAGTCCACAGATAGAAGACTTCTTTCCCTTCCCCCAGAGTGTTTCCTTAACCAGTTGAATGGAAGGTTCTGATTTGGTTCAAATTGGTTTATAAACTTTAATTCGCACTACAGAGCATAACTTTCACCAGTAGCTGCATATATACTACAAAGTTGTTTATATGGATGGAAGCAGTCTCAATTGGCATGCTTAGTGTAGCTGGCCAAGCCCTCCCCTGTAATGACTGACAAGCATGGTTCTGGTTGTATAGCTGTATGCAGGCTGAGCCCATTGGTCTCTGAACCTTGTAACTTAAGAAGTCGACGTAGATTTTCCTGTTCCGTTTTGTGTTGCTTTGCTATTATGACCGTATGGATACAGGGAGTGTTTCTAGTCTTGAAGAGACCAAAGAGGACCTGAAATTTTACGTTGTGTAAAGAGGGGGCGGGGGGAGGAACCCCTAGAAAAAACTGAGAGCTTGTACACCAAAACTATTCCTTTTTAGAACAAGTCATAGCCACAGAATGTCCCAGTTCTATAAATGATTTAGAAGAATCTCTAGTTTTGTTACAAATTCTGAATCTCATCGTTGTTTTCTGTAGTAGTAAGAGTGGTGCTGAAACAAAGATTCCTGAACATGGAACCTGCGTGCCTGAAGATGCTGTATAATTTTATATCTTAATTGAAGGCATGGGAGTGCTGAGTTTTGTAATAGAACCTGTCAAAGAAAGGAGGCCTAAAGTGAAATTCTTTAAAATCTGTTTATACTAATCTAAAATGCCTTTTCAATCACTTGCCTCTGAGTCTTGACTCATCTGACCTCGTTTCACTTGTTTTCTGGTCATCAGTCTTCCAGGACAGGCAGGACTTCAATTTGTCTATTTCTTAAAACTGTCAATGTCTTCAGTCTGTAATGTAGAAGTTTCTCTGTGCTTCTGACTCTTGTCAGTCTGAGTCCCCCTTTTTTTTCTCTTCTTTTCTGAGTCTTCTATGTGAAGACTTGGGTATTTTAAAGCTAATTATTTGTGTTCTTTTGCCTTTATTCTAATATTTTCTGTTCTTTCAGTGCTGTCTGGTCATAAGGTTGAGGCATTTTTGTATGTACCAAGTACACCTCTACTCTGCCTTCTGCCTGACTTCAGACTAACATGGCTAAATATCTCTGTTGGGAGGTTACAGTTTACAGCACAGGTTTTTGGGTTGCTTTTTTTTAATTCAGTAATCACCAAAAACTTGATCAATTAATTTGGTATGAAAGGCTGTTACTTTTGTGTGTTCCAGAAAAGTTGAAAACTAGTCTCTATCCAGTTGTCCCCCTACATTCATTTGTCTCCTTACCTTTTTAATCCCCTTCTCTCCCTTTGCACCCCTGCCTCAAATAGTCCTCTTGGAAATGAGCTTCCTGAAAGTTAGAATCAAGATGTTTGTCACTCATGTGGTTTGTGGCACAGTATTTAGTGAAGCTGAAAGGTGTATTTGTCAGAGGAAACTCTTGGCGTGTTAAATTGCTCAAGGTATCTTGCTGCTTGTTGTTGTGAAAGCAAACACAAAGTTGCTTTTTAAATTAATATTTTGTGATTTGTATTTAACCTTTGTTAATCTTGTTGCTATGTACTAATTTGTTTGCTAATAGAATTTAGTCTGTTAAAGGTGTGTTCATAACAATGTATCTTAATTTTGTTCTCGTTGCTCTCTTTACAGGCTGCTGACTTGAGTAAACCAATAGACAAAAGGATATACAAAGGAACACAACCTACGTGTCATGACTTCAATCACTTAACAGCCACAGCAGAAAGTGTCTCTCTCCTAGTGGGCTTCTCTGCTGGCCAGGTCCAACTTATAGACCCTATTAAAAAAGAAACTAGCAAATTATTTAATGAGGAAGTAAGTGGGAATCCTAATTTTTTTTGCATGCAAACTTACTTGTCATTTCTAAAAGTTGTATTCTGTTAGACATCTGTTTCTGGAAAAGGTGTGTCTAGTGCCGAGCATCAGAAAGCCACCATCAGTTGTCTTCATTTTATCCACTGTGGAACCAGATTCACCTTGGGGCTCACAAATATCAAAATTCTGTAGATTCTCTCTGTAGATGTCTTCAAACATCCCATTGTTCAGTCAGCCTGAATGGACCTGTACTAGCTGACTGGTTAAATGACTGTTATAAAGGTAAAACTTGGGTGCCTTTCCACAAAAAGCAAGCAAAAAACACTTGGGGTTTGGTTTCTTCATGTTCTTTCCCCCCCTGCATTTCCCTACTCTTGACTGGGGAAATACTGATGATTCAACTGGAGCTCCTTCCCCCCCTTCTCCCTCTCTCCCTCATATGTACTAGCACCAGTAGGATTTGTAATTTGCCGTAGGTACAACTGCATCAGTGGGAGCTGTGGTGATGAGGTTGCAATAGCAGCTGATATTTTTTTTTTCCTGTGACGGCTGTTCATATGACAAAAATGCTGAAAACTGAACTGATAGAACTTTGTTTCAGCCCTTGAGTTCCCATCAGCATAGATGAACTCATGATACTTGTGAAAGTTGCCCACTAGTTCTATCGGAAGTGTAGATGCAACCTGTGTGACTGAACTGTAAGATAGACAAGACGGTTGCATGCCTGAATTCTGGATACACTAAAGCTTGTACAGGGTAAAGCTACACTGAGAGGTCTATGACAGAGGTTGCTGTTTAAATAGCATCTTTTTTGTAATGCTGGGAGAAGCTTAGCATCTGGCCAGGTAGAGGAACCCCACCAATCCCACTGTGCTCTGCACCAGAGGTGGGGAGAGCAGCCTGCTCAGAGGCACGGTATCAGGGAGGCTTTCAGGCTTCCCTATCCCCACTGCTTCCTGGTCCCTTTTAATAAGTGTACCTGCAATTCAAAAGTTGGGCATGTTAACCAAGGGTGATTTGTAGCTCCCAGGCTGCCTGTATCTCCTTTAAAGTTTCTGGTGCTGGGCAGGGGTTTAGGTTGTAGCCATGTTGGTCTAAGGACATAGGCAGACAAGGTTCCTTGGGTGAATTTGATATCTTTTATTAGACCAACCCAAATAGTTGGAGAATAGTTATTAAGCAAGCTTTCGGGTTCAAAAACCCTGTCAGGCTAAGGAAGTTTCAGCAGTTGGTGTGTGCTCTTTCTGGATGGTGCTGGGCAGAAACCTGGAAGAGCCCTGGGCGCAGTGGGATGAGGTACAGCAAGCAGAGCTACCTTCCGGTCCCTGGGAGCCATAGGCACCGAGTAAGTCGGGGCCTGAGGACCCTGGCCTCCCTTCTGCTGGGGAAGAGGGCTGCTGGGGCCCAAACCTGAGGAAAATTGTATCATATTTCTTAGGAATAATGACCGAGGCCAGGGATCTAGGTTTTCCATTCACTGGGAAAATGGATTTTCTCCTTTTTAATGGAGAAAAATGCGGGAAACCACGGGTTTCCCCTTGCAGGCTGTCAGAGTTCCAGCCTGCAAGGGGCTGCTTGGAGCTGGGGGGAGCAGGGAGGCGATCAGAGGTGAGGGACGCCATGTGTATCTGCGTGCACACGGCAGCCAAGCAGCGGTAGAGAGGAGCTCCCGCATCTCCCTCCAGGTAAGTCTGTGATAGGGGACAAGTGATTGGGGAGGGGTGGGGTGGGGGGGGTATAGGCAATGCAGTGCAGGGGTGGGGGGCAAGGTGAAGTGGTAGGGGGCATGTGCCCTCTAAGATGTCTGTGCCCATAGGGGTTGCGGTAGGGCCAGACTAGCTCTGGGCAGGAGCTGCCTCTGCAGCCCAGCAGGCAGTATCTGATGTGGGTAGGACCGCTGTGCTGCCATGGCTGCCAAGGTGAGGCATAGCAGCAGTGGTAGCACCAAGTTGTGCCCCAGTTCCTGCTGGGTGGGCAGGGGGTGCCTCACCTTGACTGTGGTGACACATGCTCCCTCCCACAACAGGTCCCCTCCACTGGGCCATAGAGGCAGCTCCTGTCTGGAGCTGGTCCAACCCAGCTGCAGCCTGTGACCCACTGGGCACAAATCTTGGGGGGGAGGGCGGGATGTGCTTCCTTACCCCGTCCCTGCTTCATCACCTGTACCCCTCCCTGCCCCCCCTCCACGTGTGACCTGTGCCCACAGCCCACCCTTCCCCACATGCTGGGGGGCACATATCCATCGTCTTAGGCCCCCTCCAGCAAAAATAAGCACCTGTGCCAGGAACAATCCCAGTTGGACAGTAATGTGGGGGGAGAGGGGTTCTCTGCAAGCAGTGGCAGGGGCTGATTGTGAGAGGGGACTGCCCCCTGCTGTCACTTGCAGGAAGCCCCCTCACCCATGCCTCTGTTCAAGCATCTGAGGCAGTGCTGATCAGCTCCTGCCCCCACGGGAGGTTTCCTGGGAGCGAGGACAGCAAAGATTCTGGGGCTACTTGTAAATCCAGGAACTTTAAAGGGCTCATGATGACTGAACACCAGTAGCTCCTTAAAGCCTAGGGAGTTTAAAGAACTCCCAGGAAGCCAGAGACTAACTTGAACTTTTGAGTTTCCCAGAACCTGGGCTCGCAAGCCTGTCCATGGACCTCTCCAGTTCACTGACAAACCTCCCAGGAGTTGGGCGGAGGGTGAGCTGTGGAGCAGTACTTTATCACCCTGTGGCTGAAAAGCATGTCTTTGTGCTCCAGCCAGGGGTTTGAAGATGTGGCCGCACTTTTATTTTTTGTAGTGTTATAAACGTTTTGTAGCACTACAAAATGAACATCTAGAGGCAGGCGTTACAGTACTGAAATTAGTAGTAGCAGAGATTGGAACTGAAACAAAGTAATACATTTACTGCCTGTACTAATGTTGGACAGTTAAAATAGAAATGTTTATGTTGATTCATATTTATGTAACTGGAACTTTTTAAAGCCAGTGTAGTGGTCTGCAGGTAAAAATGGCAAACCTGGTAATATGAACTGTAATGGGCTTTGCAGCAAGAAGCCCTTAATAGATGCTATCAGACAGACATTCAAGACTTGGGACTTATTTGTGCATGTAGTTAAAAATGATAGAGGTTGGAGAAGCTATGATGCGACTTGAAAGCAGCAGCTTGATTTGGATGAGTAGTTGGCAGAGATGCAACTGCTGCCTCCTTCACAAGCTGATCTCCTACCCTGAAGCAGTCCAGGCAGTAAAAATGTCCTCTGACGCATGTGACTAGCAAAATACCTTAACTTACAGTGGAGTCTTTTTACTTATAGTTGCCTAATGAGTAAAATCCAACAAGATTGAATTAAACTTCATTACCATATTTTGAAATGCCACACTAGTAAAATATATAAGATGCAAGGACTTGGATTGCTCATTTTGGTGAGATTATGAAACTGCTGTGGCTGTGTAAATTCAGTGCATGTCTACAGTGATGGAAAACTATCTAGTTCTAGTTGTATGTAAGAAGAATTGGTGATCTTTTTTTCTAGTGGAAAAGCCTTTACCCTGACCAACTGCATCCTCAGGCTTAGGTTAAGGCAAATAAACTATTAACACATCTTGGCTTTCTTTTTAACTCTTTTCCTTAGACCTGCGTATCTATGCAGCATCTAAGTTTTGATTCTTCTTGTCCTACGTTTCCAAGTTCCAGCTTTCCTTCTATCCATGCCACCAAACTTCTTGGCCAGGTCCTGACCATCTTATGCCTCAGTTGACTTCAGGTTCTTCCTCTTCCTCCTTTTCTGGCCTCAGGCTGTAGCCTTGCCCCTTCAAGTCTGTTCAAAACTTTGATAGTTAACTGCTAAAGTCCCTCCCTTTGCACTCAGTGCGAACGTGAAGTTCTTATCCAGGCTTTCAAAGCTCTTCACAGTTCAGTCTCAGTCTACCTATACTTAGTCTCATCCTGTTACCCTTGGCAAAGACACCAAGATGACCCTTAGTTGCCTGCTTCTCCAATAAATGTTTTAGTGCTTTCTCCCCTGCTGTATTTCATGAGTAGAAGAAGCTTACAGTTAAAATAGGTGAACTCACCACATTATTCAGGATCCTCCCCAAAACTTGGCATGTTCCTCATACACTTGTAAAACTGCACCCTTTGTAATGGGTAAGCAGATGATTAATTGTGATCACTTGCTCCTGACTGGCCAAGAATTCTGCCCACCCTAGTTTGTATGTCTGTTGTTTTTGTTGTTGTTGTTTTTTGTGGGGGGGGCAGGTGGGGTTCCTTATCTACTCTTCCCTGTCCTCTGTGTGTGTTTGTATGGGCTTGTTAACTTTTTAGATTGTAAGCTCTCTGGGGCAGGGTTTGCCATCTTTTTTACAGTACTTAACATAATGTGGTCTTCAAATACTGCTTCAGTATAAACATTGGAATAATATTTACCCCTCTAGGTAGGAGCTCTTGGTCACAGTAATGGAGCAATGTGAGGAATCTTTCATTGTACCATAGTGGCACGTGTTTTAACGGCTAAAATTTGATGTAGATTCTTACTTGCTGTCTCCCTATCATCATTGTCCTTGTTTGCACAAGGTAGTTTTCTAACTAGTATCGTTAGAGGTACAACTGAAAAGGCATAAATGATCAACAACAAAACAGAAGCATCTTAACTCTCTTCAAATGCAGAAAACACGGGACACTTTTTTTTTTTTTAAACAGTGTCACAAACTGAACAAAACTCATTTTGAAGACCCTTCTTGTTTCAGAAGAAATTTGCTAGATGATATTACCATATTTACTGACACTACTTACAGCCTTCCCCCAAAAAATCAGCCCTCCAAAACTGGAGTGTCCATCTGAAGTGGGAAAGCTGATTTTTCTTTGCTGGAATAAAGATGGGGATGAATAGAAGCCAGGTAGATGCAGTGCTCTAATGGGTCCCAAGATGGCTGCTGCTGATCTCTGGCCCTAGCAAGCAGAAGGGACAGACTCCTGTGTTAATGCTGTCCCAGTGATAGCTACTGGTTGAGCACGGTTGATTGTGCCTGAAGGAGCAGTTGAGCTGGCTCAGGGCCAGTGAGCTGCTGTGTGCAGGCTGTAGTACTTTGATGAAGCTTGTGGTATGGGAACAGCCCTTCATTTACCGGAACTTTACAAAGAACTATTTACAGTAAAGAAGAACCGTCTTGTTACTGTCATTGCAAGGATCTGGGACCTAGCCTTGCTGCTGTCATTCTACCCTAGGAAGTTTCTGCTGTTTCACCCATACTGTCGTGATGCTATGCTTCCTGGATACTCTGTTTCTAGGAGGACTTATTCTGTCACAGTTGGCCATGACTGGAAAAGGCACTTGTCTTATTTGGAGGTATGTGAGACAATAAAGTAGTTTTCAGAACCTTCAAATACAATGACTACTCCTGCAAGGCGATAGTGGAGGAGATAGTGTCAGGTCCTTGGCAGAGCTTATCTACTGGGACTAATGGCAGCTGTTGCTCCAGATAGCTTAAAATGATCACTTAACTTCTGCTTGCCGAAGTGGCAGACATGGTCCTAGAATGAGTAGTGTTACCTCATCTATCAGTTTTTTACTTTTTCTCTGACATACCCAAGTACATTTCACAGCTAGTCAGTTCCCAGTGTTTTCCTGGGAGTTCCTCTTTATTTGTTTGTTACAATCTTCATTGAGAGGGCAGTTGAATTACACAACCTACAACCCATGGCCCATTATCTTTCCCCTTATATATTGTTATCACTTGTTTCTAGATCAAGTTGTAGGTGTCAAGTGATCAGATGGGTGTGGCATGGCTGATCAGCTGGGTTTACAAATCTACTAGGTAATCAGGCTCAAGCAACCAGGTAATACTTTGGTGTTTTTTCAGCACTGACAAGACAATTGACGGAACACATTTGGATATTATTTAATGTGGCCACCTATTCCATCTTCAGTTGTAGAATCTATTACAATATATTTGTTTAAAAGGAGATTACTTGTACGTGGAGCGACCAAACAGACTGCAAAGTTTCTCTGGACTGACATGTATAAAAAATATTCATAAAAAGGGTCTGGTTGTTTTGTTTTTATTTTTTAAGTCTCTGAAATGTAAGTGTAGGCCAGCAGTCTTCCCCATCTCTAAACTGGGTTGTTTAAAATTAAAGTAATTGCTGCACATATTGATTGCAGCTTGGCATACCTTAATCTGTGGACTTTGGAAACTCTAGAATTTTCTAGTGGTCTCCAAAAGGTTTTTGTTTGAGGATGTGTTCCATGAATATGACGTCCAATATGATCTGGTCTTTTACTTTTAATTGCTAACCGGTAAGCTTTCTGTAGAGGGTAGGTGATTAGCATATTCACACAGATCATGCCCATTGCTAGAATTTATGGCTTAACTTTCTTCCAGTGTTCAGTAAAAAACCATATAGCTAAGAATATTAAATGGTGATGTATAGTAACTTTGGCTTAATTGAGAGATTCTCTTTGAAACAAAACATTGGACTAATAAGAATAAACCTTCCCAAAGTACCTTTCTCTAAACCGTAATTTTTCTTCCTAATTGTTTGATAATACCTCAAGATATCTGGAGCTATTTTGCAAGTAGAAGCTCCTATGCCAAAAGCTTAGAACACTTTCCTTAAGTTCTGAGTGGCCAGAATTCAGTAAAACTTGATATTGATAATGTAAAACTATATCAGACTCTTCTGATGTATATTTTTTCCTTTTTTTTTTTCACAGAGACTAATAGACAAATCCCGAGTAACCTGTGTAAAATGGGTACCAGGTTCGGAAAGCCTTTTCCTAGTAGCTCATTCCAGTGGCAGTATGTACTTGTATAACGTGGAACACACTTGTGGCACCACAGCCCCACACTACCAGCTACTCAAACAAGGAGAAAACTTTGCAGTCCACACTTGCAAGAGTAAATCCACAAGAAACCCTCTGCTTAAATGGACAGTAGGTGAGGGGGCCCTGAATGAATTTGCCTTTTCCCCAGATGGGAAATTCTTGGCATGTGTGAGCCAGGATGGCTTTCTTCGTGTGTTTAACTTTGATTCAGTGGAGTTACATGGTACAATGAAAAGCTACTTTGGAGGACTACTATGTGTATGTTGGAGCCCTGATGGGAAATATATTGTAACAGGTGGAGAGGATGACTTAGTAACAGTTTGGTCTTTTGTGGACTGTCGAGTAATAGCTAGAGGCCATGGACATAAATCATGGGTCAGTGTTGTGGCTTTTGACCCATATACCACTAGCGTAGAAGAGAGTGACCCGATGGAATTTAGTGGAAGTGATGAGGATTTCCAAGACCTCCTTCATTTTGGCAGAGATCGAGCAAATAGTACGCAATCTAGGTTGTCAAAAAGGAACTCTACAGACAGTCGTCCAGTAAGTGTTACGTACAGGTTTGGCTCAGTAGGTCAGGACACGCAGATCTGTTTGTGGGACCTTACAGAAGATATTCTCTTTCCCCACCAACCTCTCTCGAGAGCAAGGACACACACAAATGTTATGAATGCCACAAGTCCACCTGCAGGAAGTGGTGGAACTAATCCAGGAAGTAATGGCAACAGTATCACAACACCTGGAAACTCTGTACCTCCTCCTCTTCCTCGGTCAAACAGCCTTCCGCATTCTGCAGTCTCAAATGCTGGCAGTAAAAGCAGTGTCATGGATGGTGCCATTGCTTCTGGTGTTAGTAAATTTGCGACCCTATCACTACACGATCGGAAGGAAAGACACCATGAAAAAGATCACAAGAGAAATCATAGCATGGGACATATATCTAGCAAGAGCAGTGACAAACTGAACCTAGTTACTAAAACCAAAACGGACCCAGCTAAAACTTTGGGAACACCTCTCTGTCCCAGAATGGAAGATGTTCCCTTGTTAGAGCCTCTTATCTGTAAAAAGATAGCACATGAAAGACTGACTGTGTTAATTTTTCTTGAAGACTGTATAGTCACTGCTTGTCAGGAGGGATTTATTTGCACATGGGCAAGGCCTGGTAAAGGGGTAAGTTTTAATCCTTAATGCTGCATCACAGAACTAGACCTCTGAATAGGCAGTTCTCTCAATAGAAATGAATGTTGAATATACAATTTCTTTATGCTTAATGTAAAAAGATTATTTCCTCAGAGCCATACTTTTGGATACTGCATGCCATATTTCTGAATGATTTGAAGTGTCTTCGGTACAGTTCTTAAATATAGTTGCCTTCCAACAAGAGAAATACTGTGCATCTAAAGTAACAATTAGTGTTCCTATATTTTAGTATAACCACAACACAGTGAAAGCTATTTAAAATGTAGATTTAAAGTCAGTCACTGGAGTGACAATATTGTAATTGGTCAGGTGTTTTCCTACAAAATATTGCAGTCATGAGTAGTTTATAAAAAGCTGCTGCTGTGATTCAATCATGAAATGTGGTGTTTTATACCTTAAGTGTACCGTCTGAAAACTGGAAACCAAAGCATTTACCCTATATACCTTTTTATGGATTTCTGCCATGTTCATGTAAGATGTTGCATCTTATGTCAGTTATTTTTATGAACAATTTATTTTCAAATCCTCTAACCATATCAGGGATTGTTAGCACATCTGTGAAATTTTGAGTCTGTTAAATGTTAGTACAGTACACACACGATTCTGATTTTTACATTTTGATTTATATAGAAGTCCATCCACATGAGGAAGATCATTTTAACTTTCTGTATAAATGGCTTCATATTTTGTCCAATATTATCAGCTTTCTAATCAACTCGGAGGCAGATTTCCTTTAAGGCAGACACTTGTCCTATCAATTTAACTTTCATTAAAGTAATCCATTTTTAGATTTTTGACCTATTGGGACATCCTCTTAAACTGGAATACAATATTTATTTTGTCCACTGCATGGCAGATTTGTTTTTTATCTCTTTGAATAAGTAGAGAACTAATGGCTGTTTTCTCTCTCATAACTTTTAAGCGCCTTGTGCCAAGATAGCTTTGTTTGCAGCAACAGTTTAATGAGATGGACGCTATTTTCAGAGCAGTAACTGCACCAGTCTAGTAGAGGATGCCCTAGTTATTTCCAGTGGTTTTCAAACAATTGAGAGGTTTATGTTATCACATTACTGGAGCATTCACTTCTAAATTATTGGAATATTTTCCCAGTTGAACTGTTTAAATGAAAATACAAGGTTCCTTTGGTCTAAACTACTTGATTCTCAAGAGTCCTGTTTTTGGAGTTGGATCAGTGAATAGACCTGAGGAAAAATAAAATATAACTTTATATCTCTGTTGCAAGGTAGTTGTGGCAATCTTAAAATTACATGGTTCAGAATCGTCTCTAAAAGAGAACTGGTGATTCTAGCTGCTTTGAAATGCCAAGCTTCTGTGGTTTAAAACCAACCGACAAACACAACCTTTAGTTTGTCTTAGTGTGTGTGCACTTTGTGAACCTTTCTCCCACTTGTTATCTTTATGCACACTTGATGACTACATTTAAATCTGAAAAGTGTGCAAACCTTTTGGAAAAAGGGCACTGCTTTACATTTTATGGATATTTAGTACATGGGGGGTGGGGGGGGACCTAGAATATTGAAACTACATGAGCTAAAACAATAGAACCACTTTTCTCTTAATTCTGTGACTTATTGCAAGCCACAGTTTGGTTTTTGTTTATGCTTTTTTTTTAAAGTAACTTTAATTATATATGCATCAGTGTCTCAGGTATCCAGCATAGCATGCATCTTTTTCTTTTTGTTCCAGATCTGTTTTTGTACCCCTCTAAATTTTTTTTCAGATAGTAAGTCAGGTTTTGTTAAACTGAAGGATATGTAATTTTAAACAGATGTTTATGCATTGATGGTTTTTTTTTTTGATTTGGAATACAACATTTCAAATATTTCAGAGATAGAGTATGCAGTACCAAAAATCAGGATTTATGTATTTGGCCAATATGGAAAACTTTAATTACAGGTAAGTCATTTTCATGCTAAATTTCACTTTCAAAATTAATATTGCACACTGATGTAAATGCCATATTGTTTAGGATGTATTTACTTAGAAATTTTCAGATGGATTTGTTTTTCTGGGATTTTTTGTTTTGTTTTGTTTTTGATTTGCATTTACAGTGAGCTCACTCTGCTGGTATAAACTAAGTTTTGGTGGCATGTTTACAGGGGGTTGGGAAAATATTTGTGCCAGAAAGATGTTATAAGCATCCTTTTTGTTTATGAGAGAGCACTTATTATAACTTTATACATATTTAATGAGAAATGTCAAAGTATAAAAACACTTATGGTAACGTCTCTTTACTAGGTTATATACCACACATTTCTATCCTGCCAGTGGCTTTATCCCTGGGTAAGTCTGGCACTCTAGGATATAAAGCTCCTACCTTTTAGTCTTCCTCTCACTGACTGGCTTCTTGACAGTCAACTGCCCCCCCCCCCACCCCCCCGTTTTGTCCTACAACAACTAAACATGAAAATTCTCTCTTTTTACTAAATTCATTCCGTTCTTGCTTTCGGGGGCCTCCATTGAATTCCTTCCACTGCCAACACAGAGAGCGTAAGACAGAAAATTGAACTAATCTTATAGTACAAAGTGTGGCTGCTGTTGAGCCAGCCCTATCTTTCCCTCTTCTTTTTTCCTCCTTTTTGTAAGAGCCATCAAAGCATGTATATGGCCAACCCTGTGACCAGTATTCTACTCTGACCTTGTACGCAGCATTTAATATCTGCTGCTCTTGGCTGGAAATCTAGCAATGGGTCTTCACAGCAGCATGGGGCACTGCCGCACTGCTCTATATGCTCCGTACAGCGAACACTACAAGCTTTTTGAACGATTACAATTTCTGTTAAACCATCGTACCTTGAGCTTCTTCATTGGATAAGCTGTTCTTGTCAAATATGAACCAAACAAGTTTCTAAAACTCCTATGCTAACTTCTGGTCAGAAATAATGCAAGGAATTTACAAAAATAAATTTAAATTGGACCAGTGGAATGCAGACAGGTGACGTGCTTTAACAGTCCAAAATGAATTGTCAGTCATTGTTCTTTTCCTTTTGGAAATCTGACTACAGAATTCAATCTCAGTCTCATTTGTGGAGGGTGGGTTGACGTCTGAGAAGGTAATTGTAGCCATACTGCCTGTGGGGATTGCTCCCTAGGTAAACCTAGGGAGGGGGTCATAGAAATCATAATGATCTTATGATAATCATAATGATCTTATCCCTACCGTGTGAAAAACAGCTTAAAGGGAGCTGGAAATATTAAACTGCATACAGATCGCAGTGTCAGTTGCTTCCAAATGCAGTCAAAATGCTGGGCACATTTTTATGCAAGGCAATTTATTTGATTGCTCATTACTTTGACTAAATCACTTTTACTAGGCATGACTGTAGCATCCTAAACGCATTCTTTTAATATAATTATTTAATTTATTAAAAATAAACTGAATTACCTACCCAGATGGCTGACACACACTTAACCTGTTCACAATGTTCTACAACCACTTCATTTTATATCAAGGGAAAATTGCCCACTTTATCTCTTGTAAGAGAGCTCAAGGTAAGATGGGACACAACGAAGGAATACTTGAGTGAAATGGCAGTATATACCCTGGCAGAATGAGTACGTTACCACTTGGTAAAACAAAATGCACATGGAATTTAAATATTTATTTCATTCTTGTTGTACAGGAGAATCTAGACTTAAATTATAACATCCTTGCATTTGCATTTTCCAATTAACTACAATTGTAGTGCAGTATCATGTTTTGGTATGACTGTTATGGTAAAAAAAAAAAAAAAAGTACTTAAACATTCATTTACTATATTGGAATTAAAAGCGGTTACACGTACTAATTTTTCCTCAATGGAAAGGGGCATTTCACCATTACAATTGAAGTTCAATTGCTGATTCTTAAATACTATCAAATAGTTCTCTTTCAAAAGTGACATGGTATCTATATAAACTTCAGGGATGATTATAGTAAAACTGAATCCTGGCTGTAAGGCATCAGAGTACCAAGCTGAAATATTTGAACTTTTCTCTAATGGGCATAATAGCAGGGTTGCACCTAGCACACCTCGTTATCAGGATGAAATTCAGCTCATGCTGTGGTGTGACAATTTCTAGCAAGGTGTGCACAGTGGAAGTATGACCTAGTGACTTCAGTGAAGCCAGCGAAGATCAGAATCCAGTAAAAGCTTTATGATGAGGGTGAATGGAGTAGGAAATAACATGACTTTTACTGAACACTTCCAGAAATTCCTTGATTTGAACTATCACCTCTTAATTTGATTATGTATTCAGAATGTCTGTATACATCTGCCCCTCTAACAGTTTAAAGCTACTAAATTGATATTAAAAATGCTGGCCTGCCTTTGTTTCAATAACAAAATTTCGTGTCAGTTAATTTATTGTCAAATTACATGTAAAAATTAAAGACAAGATTTTTTTCCTGCATTTTTATGAATTCTGTATACTTGAGTTTGTTACAAGATTGACATGTTAGGTGATACTGTACAAAATTGTATTGACTATACCTTTAGTGAATATCAAAAGTAAAATTCATATGTATTTCCTTTTTACACTTCCATCTAACTTCTTGACAACTTGAATAAATTTCATAGAGCCTTTCTAACATAAAATATTGTTAAATTAACTGTTGCAATAATTAAGCTTTAAGAAGTATTGTTGGTATATTTATAATTTTAAAAAATCATGTTTGTTTCATACTGCTTATTTTTAGCTGTTCTATTGTGTCTGTTACAGCTGAAAAACTTTACTAAATACTTGACATTAAAAAATTTGCTGGGGTTGTCCTCTGTATACTGATGTTAAATAAAAATGTGTGACTGAACTGTAAATGTAGATAATTTTCAATACCTTTTCACATGAACTAAAAGTGGGAATAGAAAAAATTAAAGGTTTTTCAATGCTGAAACATTTGCTAAACAAATGGGTCCTGTGAAGTGGCTAGCTCCTTAGCTGTTTTATCACGTAAAAGAATTGACTAAATCGCATAATTTTTCTAAGTAAATATATTTCAAATTTGTTCTCTAGTTAGTATCAATCAAATGTGGGGTTAGAGCTCTCGCTTCTAATTTTTTAATTCTGTTTTCAAGATCACGTTTGTTCTGATACGTAAGGATTAAACAAGCAATTTGAAATAAATTTGGTAAAGCGATTAATTCAGTTCTAAACTGGTAATTTAGCCAAGTTTGAGAGAAGCTGTATCTATGCACATCCATCAAGCAGCAGCTGAATGGAACTTGTCGAACTCTACAGGAGCTCTTTCCTCTGAACTCCAGTTCAGGCTGTGGTGTTCATCTCAGCCTTGCTTAGACCTTGAAGCTCTGTGGTAGAAAATGGAGATTGCCGCCTTAAAGATGTGGCTCAAAAGAAGTTGTTTCAGGGTCTTTGCCATCTAGAAGTAAAACTGTTTCTGAGCTTGATAGTGAAGTTAGGCCAGTGTGGCCCCTTCCCTTCCATCAGAAGTGAATAAGAATACTTCATCAACCTGTTGAATGAATGCTAAGTTTATTTGTACAAGCAGCCAAGAAAGATGATTGGGAGACTTGTTTTCTAGCTTAGTGCTTGTCTTTTGGGACCTTTTAAAGTTCTTTTTATTGACAGATTCTGGAGTCATCCTGAGTCCTGTCAAACTAAGGCAGAGATGTTTCCCTGTTGAAGCGTGACTTCTGTAGAGTCACTGAGAGAAGTTTCTTTATCTAACTTGTTGGATTTTAAACATCAGAGGATTGTCTGGTACTTCAAGAGGTAGGAAGGGGGCAATCTGAATCCATTTGGGCATAGCAGTGCTGCCGTTCTTGTTTTGTTTGTTGTCTTTGAAAGTATGTGCAGATGGAGAAACAAGTGAAGTATGTCCTGAAGGCTTGCTTGAGCAAATGGTATTATGTGCATTGGCTGTTCAAACTAGTTCAACTGGAAGTGTTTAGAACGTGAAAGAAATCTGATCTTCACATTCTGCAGCCACAACGAATGCAACTTTTTCAAAAGATACCTTAGAGCTGTAACATGGCTTCTGCCGCCTTTGCACAGAAGTCCTCGAGGAGATAACTACTAGCACTGATCACTTTCTGTTCTGGTTTTAAAATTGACCAGTTGTCTTCATGATTGATTTCCTTCAGTTTAAGTTTTTAGATCTTATCTGTGTCTAAAACTAACCGTGTTTTTGGGAACTGAGTAGAAAATGAGGCAATACTTACCTGGTTTATTACAATTCTTTCTGTTGCTTGTGATGTAACCTAAATGTTGGAGGCAATTCTAGTCCATAAAGGCTAGAAAATATTATTCCATTATATGAGCCCTTAACTTTTAAACTAGGTCAAAGGTCCTGCTGCCTAAGTCAGATTGCCTGGGTCACTGTTGTTGATAGGAATCTGTGTACTTCAGCAGACACCTAAAGAAAACTTGCAAGATGGCTGTCCCCAACCTTGGCCCAGTGTAAGGATATATGCTGTCTGGACACATGCCTTTCATATTTAGATATAGGTACTAAACACGCGAGTGTTTACTTTCCCTAATCCCTGCAGGTGTCAAGGGGAAGAAGGAGTTTCAGTTAGGATTTAGAGACAAATACTAGAATTTAGCTTTCCACTTTGTCCAGAGGGTATTCTCTAAAGCTAAAAATAGAGACTAATGCACACAGTTGAAACTGCAACCGAGTACTTGTGGTGCTGCTCACGCTTTTACCAAATCCAAGGTACTTTTTTCTAGTTGAATCTATACTCTTAATATTTGGGCAGACATTACTGGAGCAACACAAGAAAAAGCAAGTGCAAGGCGCTTCAGTAATGACACTAAATCTCCATGTGGCAAGCATATTGGATTCTGCTTTGTTAAAATAACAGGCTTTGCATGACCCTTCTCCCATTCTCACCATCCAGGAATTACCTTTGCAATATGGTGGGTAGATGTACAGAAAGGATTTGTTCTTAAGTAATATCTCCTAAACTAATTCAGTATTGATCTTAGGATGTTTGATTAAGAATCTTTTTTTTTTTTAAAGCATCTTATTTACTGTCTTAATTCATGCAACTTGGTATCATTGAGATAATGATTATCCAGGTACCTGACCAAGCTACTGATCTGAGGTCCTTTGCAAACAAATTAGGACCATTGTACCATTTTTTAAACATTTGGGCTATCTTATTCCTGTTTGCCAAAGTGCAAGCGGGTGTAAATTAAATTAGTGTAACATTTTTGTGGCGCTGGTTGCGTCAGTACAAGTGCAAAGGACCATTTAAGCGTGTAAAACTGAAAAACATGTTTAAACAAGACTTACACAAGTATATTTTAATCTGTTAAATCTAATTTAGCTTTTCTTGCAACTTCTGTGTGTACCAGTTGCTTGTATAGTATTGTTACTGCTGTATTCATAGCTTCGTTGTTGCTATTTCTCAAGGAAAAATACCAGGTAAGGAAGATGCATACAGTAGTCTAGCTATTGGACTGTAATTGCATTTTATAGTTTCCCTCCATGATCAGATTGTTCTGATCAGATTATATCTTATTTCTTGTTTCACGTTTATCTGAACAAAGATTTTAAAATACACTGACTGCTTGGGTCATAACAGCTGGAGCCTAAAACCTTTTGTATTAGCCTTGTTGTCCTAAATATTTTTTCTGAAATATTCACTTTTCTTGTGGCTGGATGTTTCCATCTGCAGCCAGAACAAGTTTAGAAAATATTTATTTCCTTTCCATGATTCATACAGTCTCCATTCTGAACTAGGCGCAGATATAGCTAGTTGATTTGTTATGGGATGAAGGGCTTTTATTGGTAGGTATGAGTGAATAGGAATGAAAAACTAAATGCGTAAGACCTCATGCTCACAGAAAATATTAAGATTTTTGCCAAACCCACTTGTGAAACCACACTGCATATTCTGTCAGGTCCATCCAGCATAATCATAGGCCCTGAGACTGTCGCTGACTCTATTTTAATTGATTTTATAAATGTGCCATGGAATAGAGAACATGAAAGGATCCTTCCCAAACCTCAAACTTTACAAAAGTAAAGAGAACCATGAATAGAGTCTGAGCATTCTTCCCAGTTTAAGTTGCCTGTAACTTATGTTCTGTACTCGGTTTGTAAAGTCCTGTCTTTCAGGAAGATAAGTCATCATAGTTACAAACTCAAACTTTCTCCCACTGATAGCAGCAGGCTTTGCACCTTAATAATTTAATGAAATAAATTTCAGTGAGAGAAGCTTATGCACTGTGCGCTCCTAGAGCTTTTGGTTTCCTGTAAATTCCTGATCTGGGTCTTCTGTTCCCTTTCTGGGTGGTGGCGTGAACATATTTAAGGGTAAATGTGAAAACAGTGCAGTGGTTTAAGATATTAGTTGTTCATAACTTGCCCCTGCTTGCACACCTAGGGTCCTGTTTCCATTCTTTTTTCTGTTCCCACTCTTTTTTACAATAAAGCTTAATATTTCTTTACTGTAAAACGTGTGCTGTGCACAACAGGGTAGACTTGAAGCTACTGTAGGAATAAGAATTTGTTAGCGTTTCCTGTCTTTGGTTTTGATTAGTGCAAACTTAATACATTGACTGTTCTTTTTAACATTTTAAATGTGGTGGTTTGACACCCCCCCCCCCCCCCCCCCCCCCCTCCCCCTACCACACCGGACTTATCTGCTGCAGGCAGTGTAGCTGCTTCTCCAAGTGCGGTTCAGATACAACAGGGCCTTTTTGCTTAGCTTCCTTTCTTAACTTTCCTTTCCTTTACACAGATTTCTCTCCCATACAAAGCAAAGGAGTTCTTATCCACATGAATTCATAGCTTTTAAGACTGGAGGGATGATTGCAGCTATGTAATCCATAGAATAACATGGGCCATTTGAAACTCATCCAGTAACTAGCGCATCAAAGCAGTGCTTTGTTAAAGCTATTGCAAAGCTTTTTAGAAACAGATCACATTTTGATTAAGGGTTATAAATTCTATCCAGCATTTTTAATGGCCCTCCTTTTGAAGTCTACCCAGGATGTCTTATAAAATAGACAAGTGGTTCTCGGCCTTTTTGGACTTATGGAGGGCGGGGGTGGGGGGGGGCTCACAACTTTATGAATTGGCTGGCACCCAATTTCAAATGCCATTTTACCTAGTACAGTGCTTTATTTCCTTGCAGAGGGGCTGGGCAGGGGATCCCCGTGTGGGGATAAGTGTGAGACACTCTGCCTCCCTTCTCACACCTCGGAACACTGCAAAGAACCTTATGGCACCCTTGTTGAGAATCACTGAAATAGGCTAATGCATTTGTGCAGTATATTTAATATTAGCAGCATATCTGTTTATTTTTCTGTACAAACATCTTGTCCTTATGATGCCTTCCGAAAAAAAACTATATAAAACTGAGCACTTGAGATTTCAAGCCATTTGGGGAGTGAGATTCTTGAACAGCCCTATAGTGGTGGCTAGCAGCCTAATGTGTATTTAGATGGGGCTTGATTAACTTCTGAAAGATGTTATGACATGTTTGTGTGCGGTGGCAGCAGACTGGACAAAGACCTAGGGAGATGCTTTACCCACAGTCCTGTGTTCCTATTGCTTAGATTAAAGCTGCAGGACCCTTCAGAACATGGATTGAAACTGGCATTTCTGATGTTCCAGCTGCTTGACCACATTTTCCTTTTGCTTGCGAGGAGGGTTGTGTAGCCCAGGAGATGAAGAATCGCCCTGTTTGGGTTCCAGTTACCCCCTGCATTTAAGCGGTTCCAGGACTCCTTGTAGTTCATTGGTGGATTCAGTGGGGTGCCCTACATGCTTCCCAGAGCCACCACTTACCGTAGCCACCACTTCATATGTAGTAAAATCAGCGCATTCCCATGTTTCACAGAAAAATGCATTTCAAACGAAGAATGTCTAAACCTGATGGTTCCCCTTCTAGAACCTGCATACCACAGTTGGCCTGTTAGAAATACCATATTCTTTTAGGATTTACCTTGTGCTTAGATTACAGAGTAATTTGCATGTGGACATGTCAGACCACTGATTAATTCGTCACGAGAGGGGAAATATTGGTGTCTTGGGCTATTTAAACACAGAAGGTTCTTGTAAAATGTTCTAAGCCTATCTAAATCCTTCTTGCAAGAAAATGCGATTTGTTAATCCTAGCTGTGAAAACACAATTTGTGGAATATGGTATTACAGTGTATGCTCTGATTAAGAGTTCTGCTGTCACCATCACTTTATTTTATTTGCTATTTTGAAATAAAAGTTTATTTTCAAGCTTTCAGAAGTGCTGAAATAATTGAATTGCTCTTTAAAAATGTTGCCCTTGTGTTTAGTTCCAGTTTTTTTAGCATAGTCCATGCAGAGGAGGGACTATATCCTTCTTGCTGTATAATTACCTGTGCAGCTACCTAAATAGCTTCTTTTTTCAAAGCCTGAATATCATGCTTTGTGTATTTCATAACCAAGTCATGTAAATCTACCTCATGGGCTGCTGGCACATAACACAATTAATGAGTAAATTGCCCCAGATTTGTGCTCTAGTTAATTTACAGATTGTAAGGAGTGGATACATGACCAGTTTGTCCAAGTTAGCTGCTTCTGATGACTGTCTGCCCAATAGGTGGTTGGGAGGGGCCCATTTACATTTGACCCAATCAATGGCTACCCTAAAATGAAACTGAGTACAAGAACAGACATGTGACACCTTCCCCTTTGTACCTTCCTGACGGAAAAGAAAAAATGCAAAGGGACAGCTTACCATGGGATTGCCTGACTTGCTCTGTAATAGAGCTGTGTCATGTAGCAAATGTGGTGTTTTTGTACTCGGGGTGTATGAGTCAGTTATGGATTGATAGATACGCTAAACAATTTTGTTCGTTTTTGTAGGTGCCACATATATAGAGGACAGTTTGAAGCACAGTATACCTTGGTATTTTCCATACCTATCTTCTGCCATGAAGTCCATCATTCATGTGGATGCATCCCATGTCTGTATTGGTGGATCAGATATCTTAAATCTTAAAAGAAAAATGACAGTTTTATCTGAAACTAGTTTTTTGTTACTTGGACCCACCAATTCAGAGCCCCTTCCACTTCTTTCTGTGGTTCACAAGAATAGCACTGTTTTTCATATAGTAGTGGTTCCTGGGTTCTTGGATCTAAGGGAGAAAGAGCTCCTGTAGATTGTGAATGTCACTGATTCTACATTCCTATTGTTAGTTGCTGTCTGGTCTTGTATAGCTTGATGGATCTCAGTCACAAGAACCTAATTTTGAGGTAAGAATTGAACCTGTCTGTAAAATAGATGTTTAGAGGAATTGCAAGAAGGGCATGCATACCTGTGTAGCAATGAGCAACATGGTATTGTTGATCGAATGTAGTTTCAGCTTAGATGGTATTTGGGTCTTCTGACTGACATGTTTATGACTACGTAATGAAGGTGCGGTGTGCTTGGTGTAGGTGCTTGTTTTAAATCTGAAGTCGTGTAGAAAATAAACTTCAACAAATGGCTGAAGAAACAAGTAGCTTGATCAGATGCTAACTTCTATACATACATCAAAGCAGAAAATATGTGCTTGAATATATATTAGTCTAAGCATGTATAACTGCATTTGTAGCTGAGAATTCATAGTAATCAATGCACCTGAAATAAATCAAATCACTATTCCATTTTAAAATGCAGCATATTTAAATGAGGTAAGACACTTCTGAAGAAAATCAAAGGTAAAATTCCCTTAAATTGTAATTGTGAACTTAAATAAATTCTCTCATTGAATTTTCCCCCACTGTTTTCACTCTGAACTACCAAGTGGAAAATTTAGTAAAAACTTTCAATTGAATTGTGTATTACCTCTTCTTTCGCTGACTAGTAGTGAGGGACCAAGAACTGGCACTCGGCAGTAATGGAGGTTCACTGTCAAACTTCTGGGTTTTTTCTAATACTGATTGTAGAATAAGCCCATTCTAACTATTTATTTAATACAGGATGTTAAGGGTATTTTTAGCAGCATGACTGAGTGCTCAGAAATTGCCAACAATGGAAAAAAGTACAGGGCAAGCTGAAGTCAGCTGTGACAGGTTCATACAATGTATCCTAAACGCACACCAATGTTGATTCATCTCGGAAACACTGATTGAAATGTTATCATGGAACAGGGCAAGTGACATTATTTGTGTAAGAACTTGCAGTAGTACTTGGGTAGCAATGAAGAAGATGCTCTGTGGGTAGTACAGACGAACAGTTGTACTGAAGTTTGTTGCAGACAGTTTTTATTTTTTTTAATTAATGTCAGGTTCTCTTGCTGGATTAATGTAAACTGCTTTGTTTGCAGGGTTTATTGTCATCCCAAAACCAGGCCAATTCTCCAAGTGGAACTGTAGTATAGCCATCACACTACTGCTAGCAAATCTTTGAACACAGGACAAGAAGTAATGACAGTGGAACCAGCAGCTGTTCTTCAGGCAGAAAGCATCACAAAATTATAAAATGGCAGAGTGTAAACTCGGAATTATGTGAATCACATAGTACTTTGCAAAGGAATAATGTAATGAGACCTTATTACAGCTAATATGTCTAGGCTGCTCACCCAAAGAAGAGTTTTCCTTTTAAAAAATGCTTCTTTTGGTGTTGCAGTAAAAAATAGTAACTTTTCAGTTCTCTTTATACTTTTCAAGTTTGGTGTAATTTAATATCTCTTTCTCACTCATATATACATATATATATATATATATATATATATGAGTGAGAGAGAATGTAAAATAAAGTGTTTCTTAAATCCAAATAAGTTCAATGGTTAAATTAGTACTTCACCATTGTTTATTTTGCACTGATTTTTTTTTTTTTAACCAGAGATGGTTAGAAGACAGCCTGGAATGCACTCATGGAAAATGAAAGTCATTACTTTCTGGCTTAAAAATGTAATTCAGGAAGATGGATGCTGCAATCATAGATTTTTTTTTTTTTTTAAACAAAATTGTTTTGCACTTAAATAGTCTAATGCTAATGGAGAATTACTTTAAAATGGTTGTTCAAACACCAGAAAAACTATGTTGTGGAGAAAAGATCCTTTGTATCTATTAAACATTTATTTTAATATTGTTGTTTCCAATTGCAATCAACTCTGTATTATATGTATAAATGTAATTCAGTGATTTGGGGAAATGGATCATTACACTAGTAATTTTCATCATCATTTAAGAAAGTGATATTTCTAATTCAGAAAATACATATTATTAAACTATCTTGAATATGCAACTTTGTTTATTTTTTGTTTTAAATTGGATCTCTCTTGATGTAATCAGTCCTTTGTTGAATTAAATGTTTGGTACAGAAATATATCCTAATCTTTGTAGAACATATTCCTTTTAAAACCTCTCATAGCTAAGACATTTTGTTTCACATTTAATGGCGTTTAATTGGATTAGGGAAATGAAAAAAAATATTGTTCCCCTGCACTTCTGAATAAACTTCCAGAGCAAACCCACTAGTTCTGAAAATAGAAACCTGATTTCTGCAGTGTAGTGATCTTTTACAATTACTTATTGGTACAGGTTGATATTGTTTGCGTCTAAATTAGAGGTTTTTAAACTTTAGAAACATTGAATTGCGCTGATTTAACTCTTCTTGTGCAGATAGTGTCAGTTGTCTACATACTTTGATTTCACAATCTAAATTTAGCTACCAAAATGTTGGTGTAGACTTCGGTTATGGGACAACTGCTGTGCTGAAACACTAGACACTTTTTTTTTCCCTCACTGTGAAATTAAAAATACTGCCGGGGAGGGCACAGGGGCATAAACAAGTCTCTTCTGGAGGTGGAGATGTCCAAGTAGCTGCATAATCTAGTGATGTTGATTGCAGCTGATCACAAACTGTCTCACTGGCAAAAAATCCATGCCTCACTTCTGCCCTAAAGTTCTGCTGCTGCCTTTAGTGGGAGGAGCCCTGTCTCTAATTTACACATGCCAGATGCAGTATTTTAATCTTAAATAACAAACCTATCTGAAAGTATCTGGTTGATTTTAATGGTAGAATTAAAACTAATGGCTGCTTTCCCCATCTAAATCTCCAAATGTAACAGATGAACGTGGAAACATTGAGATTCTTCATCCCAGTGTACTTCAAACTTTTGGTCTGTTTTTTATAAACTATAACAGGACTGAGGATTGGGTATCCTGCATCCTCTAAGTTAGCTGCCACAAGTGGCACTTAATAACACAGTCTGCTTACAGCCGAAGCACTGAATGGAACCAAATTGCTTCTTCCTGTAGTGGGAGTCAGTAAAAGGGGTGGTTCCTTTTTCAAGCAGTTGGGAAACTTCCATGACCTGCACCAAGGCATAAAATTCCTTGCTGCGCTGGACTTTCCAGTTCTGTTGTGCTGGCCCCCTGCACAGGCCTTAAAGGTAAGAAAGGACTTGTGTGTGGCACATTTTCCATAAAATACAACTTGTATTGGGAACTTGTTCTGGAGACATGCAGCACTGTCATGCTTCAAGCCCAAGTCAGTATCTTGTCTTCAGGCGAAAAGATTTAAAGCAATAAAACTTAGTATGGCATTCTAAGAATGCCATTACTCATATTATGACTGATTTATCCTAAGACTTGCATATCTTAACCTTTTTATTTAATACCATCAAAAGGGTCCTAATTAAAGTGCTTAGCAATTGAACCACTGGTCCAAGTTTTATGCAGTAAAATATTAATTACTTATATGTAGAGTAGCTACCTATTGAGGCAAATTCCCAATGAGCAAAAATGTTTAGGTTAAAGGAATTCAATGAAGATTCCAATGATTTTTTTCCTGAATTCAAAGTAAAAAAGTACATATCATTTCAATACAATAAGATGTAGGTAATTCATCACTTCAAGGGAATTGGTAATGATGTGCTATTCAGCAAAAACTAATTTCCAGTAGTTAGTCATTTTCTGCTTTTTATGAGACTCTACATGCTATGCTGAGAGATTAAAGGCATTTTTTTGACATTTTTGACAAAAAATATTTTTAAAATTGAGTGCAATTAGCATTTTGGCTCATATGAGAACTATGATTGTACAGAAATACTTTTAAAAAATTACTACAAAAATTGACTACTTGCTATATAAGAATTGCATGGTTGTGAGTAAAGTAATCCAAGAGGATAATTGTGCAAAATGGCAGTAGATCATATGTCTTTTAGAGAGAAGCTGAATACCCATTGCTGTGTGAGCAGCAGCTGGTTTGACTAATGCTATGAGAGACTTTAGGTTAGTGTTCTTATTAAGTAACTATCAGGAACAAATTCCAGTCTGATTTTAGTATGCATGTACATTTGAAAATTGACTAATCCATAGGAAAGTAGGACTAGAAAGGACTTCATGAGGTCACCTAGTTCAGCCACCTGTTCGATGGCAGGATCATCCTTGACAATCATCTAACCTGCTCTTGGAAACTTTAGGGATGGAGATTTGACATCATTCCTAGGAAGTTCTTCCTAATCTCCAACATAAATTTCATCTACTGAAGCCTGAGGTCATTGTTCCTAGTCCTGTCCCTTATGGTGACAGAGAGGATTATCTCTACCCTCTTTTTATAAATTGCCCTGCTGGACGGACTCCTGGAAAATCTGTCCATATACTTCTTGAAGTGTGGGCCCCAAAACTGGACACAGTACTCCAGATGAAGTCTCACCAATGCAGAATACAGCAGAAGAATCACATCTCTTGATTTGTAAGGCTGACCCACGGATGTTGTGCTTTTGCAATGAGAACACACTGTTGGCTTATTCACCTTGTGGTTCATTGTAACCTCCAGGTCCTTTTCTGTAGTATTGCAGCTGAACCAGTCATTCTCCAGTCTGTATTTGTGCATGGAGTTATTGCATCTCAAGTGTAGGACTTTGCATTTGTCCTTGTTCGATGCCATCTGATTTGATTGCGGATCATTTCTCCAGTCTATCCTAGCCCTGCCCTCCAGAGTGTATGCAACTCCATCCAACTTGGTGTCATTTGAAAATGTAAATGTGCACTCAATCTTCTTGTCCAAATTATTAGTAGTAAACAATGCTGGACCCAGGACAGACTCCTAGGGAAGACCACGTTACCTCCTCCCAACTAGACATTGAGCCGTTGATGACTACTCATTGAGCACGATGATCCAACCAGTTACGTATCCATGTTATAGTACTTTAGTCTATTTCCCTAGTTACATTTCTCATTTGTTACTGAGAGTGTCATTGGAGATGATGCCAAAAGTCTTGCTAAAGTCGAGGTATATTGCAGCCACAGCTTTTCCCCACGTCCACAAAGCCTGTCGGCTTGTTATAGAAGGAAATCAGGTTGGTAAATCTGTCTGCTTTTCCTGATCACCTTGTTGTCCTCTAGGTGCTTTACAATAAATCCCACAAGGACTTGCTCCATGATGTTTCCAGGTATTGAGGTCAGGCTGACTAGTCTATAATCCCCTGGATCCTCTTCCTTCCCTTTCTTAAAGATGGACATATTTGCCCTTTGCCAGTCATCTGGGACCTTACCTGACCTCCATGAGTCCTCAGAGAAGATAACCAATGGCTTTGAAGTTGCATAAGCCAGCAATTCCCACCCCAGCACACACTTAAGAACTGGTGAACACAGGATAACTTTGGATCTAAAAAAGTTGGAATTATATGTAGATGCTGCATGTTAAAGTGAAAGAATTCAAATTAATGGCATATGCAAATTTATGATATTAATACAAAAGTCTAGATGGGGGTATTAGGCAATGCATGGTAAATAAAACTTTAAAAAATTGGCTACACTAACAATGATTGTTGAATGAGCTTTAGTTAAAGTGCCCCCATCACCATTTTAAGTGCCAAAATTGAAGAGAACATGTATGATAAAGTAGGATCTAATTATAAGCTTATATATGCAAAGTATTCCACAATATAATTTTCAATTTCCTGCAGTTTTTGCTTGATTTTTTTTTTTTTGGTTTAAAAAAAAAAAATATGAAGGATATAACAAATTAGACTGCTCTCAAAACATGTCAGAATTTACCTATTACATGCGCTAGCCATCGAAGCAACTTTGTTTTCTGCATATTTTAGTGTTTCTAATAGTACTTGGATGTGAAGAATATTAATACCACCTATGCAGATACAGATAATTTTTGTAAAAATCCACATTTGCTTTTAGAGATGGAGGATTGCCTGGAAACAAGGACTTGACTTGCATTCTTTTAGCATCAGATAACTAGCTAAAACTTATTTTGGGAAAGTTTGAAATAAACTAGTGAATGCAACGGACATCTGACAAGTAGATGACTGCTCTGACCTCTGCCTTACAGTATGGATCCAACTAAAAAAGTGAGCTTGAAAGGCAAGAAAAGTGCAAGTAGAAAGATTTTAGGACATGGACTCATTTTGCTGTTAAATGCTGGTCAGCTTTGTTTCTAGTATCTGGTGTCTTATGAGCACTAACAAAATGTTGCACCAAACTAAATATTCTGGAGATGTGTTTTCACTACTGTGGAAAGCAACTCTCAGCAACAAAATGGCATCCTAAAACCTGATTATTGTGCTGCAGGGTTGATCTGATACTATACAAATATTCAGATAAACTTCATTTTCTTGCTCCCCTGCAAAACATGCCTATAGCCTTGCAGCGTTAATGGAGAGCACAAGACTCTGGCCATGTACAGACATTCAGTTTTTCCTGGGAGAGTTGCATCTCTTGCAGTAGAAACCACAAATGTACAGTTGTTCAGGATTTTTCTTGCGGAGCAAAAATGGTCACTCCAGAAGAAAAGTAGTCTGTGAACAACCAATGTTAAATTACTCCCAGGAGAGTTTGTCTTGGAAGAGCAAATGCCTACATGTTTCTTTATGAGAGAAACTATAGCATAGTTCTCCAGCATCCAAAATTGCTTTGTTCCCCCTCTCCCCACCCACTCCTGCCTGGGAAATGGCTTATCCTTCAGGCTGGACTCTAGTGCTCCAGCCTAGCAGAGAGCAGAATGTGGCTCCTTCATAATCCCCACCTTGTGCAGCAAGGAGATGCAGACTGACCTTGAACTATATGGGTGAGCCAGTCAGGACTGCCCTGTGCGTTGCTGCCACCTGTTTCCAGGCAGGCTCACAGAGCCTGCAGAGCATGTTGAGATGTGTGCATAGAGGCCCCCTGGCTGTGCAGCATAAACACTGCAAGTCCTCAGTGCTTTAGGGGCTCAGTATTTGAATGTCTGTTCAGGGCTCTTCAGGTAGGTAAGTTTTGTGTTTTTTTTTCTACCAGGAAAACAAACCTGGGAAAATTCTTCCAGATTATTTGAACGTGTGTATTCACCCTTGAATGCTTATACCCTCTGTTATTGTTGCTTGAATGCTTGGCAGGAAGGTGGCTCAGTTTCTGACATGGAATAACTTCCAATTTAAAAACAACCCACCTCCCCCCCAACCCCCTTCCCTCAAAAAACTCTATACTGCAGTACAATCTTGAGGACTTGCTAGTAGGCCTGTGTGAATAGGGAAGGATTGGATTCTTATTCGACCACTTTGGAGGACAGTGATTTGATTCAGATCACTGTCCCAAATCAATTTGCCCAAATCTGCTTTGGAAGATTCAGCGCTGATTTGACCATAGACTATAATGGGGGAATCACTTAAAGACCTATAAATTTGTCATTTTTTGGCAGATTTGGATGAAAACAGCAGGGATGGTAGCCCATTCCAGGGGCATGAAGCCTGCCAAGGTTCAAGGAGATAGGTGCAGGGGTTTCTGGAAACTGCACCTCAAGGTGCTGACAAACAAAACTCCTGACATGCGACTTTGGGGGGGGGTGCGCTAAGGCACAGCAGGATGAAACCAGCAGGGATAGTAGCTTGTAACAGGGGTCCTTCCTGGTGCTCGGGCAGAAACGGCTCACATAAGGGACAGAAAGGCTGCAGACAGAGGCTTATGTGCTGTTTCTGTCCCTTCCCCAGAGCACTGAGATTGGAAGGGGACTCGAGGAAAGATCACAGTCACTGGCCAGCTACAGATGTCAGTCTTTCCCCCCTGCTCCCCCTTCCTAGTTTCTGTTCCACTGAAAAGACTGCCTTCTGAATCTCCGAATCTTTTTCTGAATCTTTTCCGAATTGATTCGGTTTTGTTTGTTTTCCCAAATCAATTCGGATTCGGTGATTTCGCCTCTGAATCAGGCTGAATTTTCCCTGAATCAAATCGGTGACTGAAGCTTCACGTGCCCCTGTTTGCTAGAGGCCTTGTATTTCTCATGTCCTCTAGAAATGAACAACACAGTCCCCGTTCAAGAAAGGATGAGCTAATAGAACTTTTAGCCCAAAGTTCGAAGGTGTGAAACTGCAGGTTACCATTGCATCACAGCTGCGTATCTAGAGCTGTGGCCCTTAGTTCCATTTCCTAAATTCCACTCCAATTTTGTACCCTAAATATGTTCATGCAAGGTAGATACTCAGACAAGTGGTGCATTGACCTACTGCTATTTAAGCTCTTTAAACATTCTCTCCTGAACGTCAGTACAAGCCACTAAGTTAACTGTAGGATGGGAGGAGGGAGCAGATTAATTATAACAGAACAGTTATGCTCTTAATTGCAAAACCTTTACAGAGTTACCTCAGCTGTATTTTTACATTATAAAAAAAATGGATAACAAGTGAGCAGATAGTTTAAATAGGTCTTCCTCTTTAATCGCTCTAATTTCTCTAGGATGTGTTTTAGTCAAATGACTAAATTGGTGATGGGATAGGTTTGGAAGGAGGCTGTTAAAGAGATCAAGGGATTTATTTTTTTTCTGTTTCAGTGGAAGTTCACCTCGTCAATTATTCAAGCTCACTATACACACTGTCCTGCCATCCTAACTTATTTCAGTTACTTTCTTTACTAAATTTTCCAGTTTTATGTAGTTGAGTGAGGTACTGATGTTATTCCTAAAGACAGATGCTTACTATTAATGCAGTAGGTCTTTGGTAACTGAAGGCAAGTTTCCCCACAGAATCCCCAGTATGCTAAAGACCCCAGTTTGTAGGAACCACTTCAAAGGGTTAGAAAGTATTTATTTCTGTGTTTTTAACCTTTAAAACAGGGACACTCATCTAAGCACTAGAATGAGATGAACAAACATTTGACAAGCCACCAACCATCCATGATAGTGGCTTAGCTAATTAGAATGGGACCCAAATAATGACATTCCTCATTTGCATTAGCTACTTGAATGTATTGAGAGAACTGGCCTATAGGCACTTAGGCAGCTCCTTCAATAGTGATTTTATCTTTTGAAAACTTTTTTCAGACTAAACGCAGGCTCTCCCATTGTGCTTTTCACCAGTGCATCTTAAAGCATGTTACAGAAGACAAAAATATTGCCACTCCCACCTGACAGATGGAGAAACTGAGACACGGGTAAAGGGATGTTCTCAAGATTACCCAGCAGGCTAGTGGAAACAAGAAGACAACACAGATATCCTGAATCTCATCCAGTGCTCTCTCCACAAGCAAACATGGAATCCTACTAGATAAGAGCAAGCTTGCTTATTTTAAATATATCCCCACCAAACTCTACCAAGCTATAGAAGCTCAGAATAAAGCAAAAGGTCTCCACTGACAAATAGTGTCAGGTTCATCCTGAAATAATGCATAGGTTAAAAAGCTGTCTGAAAGGCCCATAGCATTTCCCAGCCATTACTGGAGCCAGATAAATTACAAGGCCTAATAATCTCAAATCTGCAAGCTAGTGCTAGACACAAATGCTACATTAGTGGGACAGAAGGAGTCCCTGCAAAAGGCTGAAGGGTGATCTCTTGATAGAGAAGCCATTGCCACTGCAGCCTAAGCTGCTGAAGTATCTGTTGTTCCATGATCTTAACCAAGGTTTCCACCATTTGTATCTGCCTGGGCTTGCTGAATAAGCAGAGCTGTCACTTCTCTACGTGCCCCGCCCCCAAGCTATCCGTGGGTGCAGTCCCTTGTTAACCACAATGAGTGTTGTAACGTGATTTAAGTTTTGCTGCTGTCCACAAAGTTGGGAGGAACAGCTAGAAACTGACTAGGATCTTCTTTGATTTCATTCTGCTGCAGTTTGGGAGAGGTCTGAGAGCAGAAGAACCGGGGCTGCTCTCTGCAGGCTTGGGAAGCCTGTATGTCCAATAACTTTTCCAAAAATGAACAGAGTATTTTAAAAACTAATAAGGCTAGAATCTCTTTTAATTGAAAACTTGTTCAGTAGAAAAGGTATCGTATCCAGGTTTATCGGATACCATTCCCAAATTGAGTAAATTTTGCAACCCCTTAATATAAATACACTTCATAAAGTTAAGCTTTTCTTGGTTCTGAAATTATAAATCCAATTTGTAACAGAGCTCTCAATAAACAGCTTTTCTGTTTTACTAGAAAATTATAAGTTTTAAAATCAAATGCACTGAACTTCACCATTAGTTTAAACAGCTTCTCTTAATAAAACCAAAATATCATTTTTAATTTTTGCATCTTAGACCACAAATAAGCTAATACCTTATGCAATGAATATCTGCTAAAATGTCTCCATTCATTCTGAAATGTTAAAATGGCAGAAATACACTACTGTTTTACAGATTTTCCTATCAACTTGTTGCAAAACATGGACTCAGTAAACTTTCTACTAATACCAAAGCAAAGTTTAAGAAAGAGAAGAGAAACCATGATCAAGACTCTGCTTTTGAATCAAATAACCGCACAGCAGTATTTGTATTCTTTGCATATAAAATTTTTAAAGGAATTAAAATGACTATATTTAATTTTACTAAAAGCAAGGGCCTCCCAACTGATGGCATAATCCACAAGATGTTAACAGGACTTTTGCCTTTACAACTATCAAATACAGAAGAACATTATTTTCCAACATTGACTTTGAAGCTAGTTTTTCTGTTTAAACGTAAAAAATGACGGACCAAGCTTCGTTCTTAAATAACACAATATGCAACTTTCTATTTCTGTTTATAGTATAAAAATACAAAAATACATTCTTAGTACTTAAGCTCCAACAAAAACACTTATTTTTAATTTTTTGTTTTGTTTTTGTGTGTTTAAAAATACAACAAAACCTTCAAGCTTTCAGATCTTAAAAAACCCAAACTTGTTTGAGTTCAAGTATAAAGTGCATCTGAGCTGCCCAAATATTGCTTGTATAAATATTGATATCTTTCAGGAACAAAGTACCACAGTGCTATTTCAGTAGCTCTTCAGAGAGAGTCCTGTAGTGTTTTCCTGCGGCATTTCAGAGAAACACAAGCTAAGGCAATATATTTATTGATGTACCTCTGGTAACACTGAAAGCACGGTTGAATCTGAGTCCCTGCATATTATGCTCTTCCTTACACTCCAAATCTTTGACAAGATGGTCAAAATCTTCCATCTCTTCGTTCTATAGTAGGTAAGTGGCATTGTTTCAAAGAAGTCTTAAGTTCTTTCTGTTTTTCAGACTGTTAAAGAAATGACAGAAGTTTGAAATCTGGTCATTCCTCTGTTGTGTATAATTGAAGTTAAAATTAGTACCTCGCATTATATGCTTTGTTGTGTATAATTAAACTGAAGTTAAAATTAGTACCTTGCAATTTGTCCCGATATATTTAATAGGCTGCAACACGGGTACTTCACAGTGTGTTACAGGTGTGGTAAAAACTGAACGAAATGTAGGACTAGGATAAGAAGTCAACTTCGTTACTCCACAAACATTCAGTTTTGGTAATTCTATTACACAGGAAGGTCCGTGATGTCGTTTTGGATTTTCCTGGGCTTGCCTAAGAAAGTGCTTTTAAAATGAAGAAATAAGTTTTAATCTCCTTGCAGTCACTTCTTAAATGGTTGTAGCTTAAAAAAAAAAAAAAAAAGCCCAACTCAATTAAGTCCTAATTACACAATAAAAAGCATGAAATAACCTACAATGCATCCCAGCATTTTTATTTTGCAATTCTTTCCTGCATATCTTTTGCAAATCCCATATCACCCAATCTTGTGTGTTAAAGGTTTGTAGCAGAGGAAAAAAATAGGCTTGTGTCCTTTTTCACTGCTTTATGTGCATTAAAAAAAAAAGCAGTGTCTTTCTAAATGTTTACCTTAATATTAAGAAAGTTAAGTCCTGTTTTGCTGGAGATCTTGTCTGGAGAACCAACAGATACAGATTGGCAACTTACCCTAATGAAGCAGTGAAGATCTTGAATATTTTGAGTTAATTTAAATATATATCAATTGAGTTTTGAAGTCTACGGAAAAATCTCTTCTCAATCAGATGTCATTGCCTTGATATCCAATATAAAATCTTAGTTCAGTTTATTCATATACTTCCAAGAAAAACACAGTAAAATCTAGAAATTCTAATATAAACACAGAAAAAATAATAATCCTGGCCTTTTTAAAAGGTGGAAAGGAAGGGCACAAAGCTATTTTGACCCTCTGCATTTTACTTAATAGAACCTGATTTAAAACACCTGGATTATATTTTATCAGGGCAGCTGGGATGGTTATAAAAATTTATCTTGCCACTTCTTTAGGCCACAGAATACAAGAGAAACAGGGAACAATACCATTAATTGTGAAATTGTGACTCTATTAGGTGACGAGGCATCTAACAAACAGATTGTGCTGAACTGTCATTTGGGACTTGACGCTGTTTGGGTGAGATTTTGCATGGGTGTCAGGTTCTCACTCTTTAACATAAGAGTCTGGTCAGATTAGGAAGAAAACCTTGCAGTTGTCTTGAGATCATGTTTGTTTATGTAATGAACAAGCCAAACATAGAGGATTATTTTCTCTAAATACCCTTTATGTTCTCCTGTTGTAAACATTACCTGTCCTTTGCTTTCCTTTGAAATAGGCCACAGGTGGATAGGCTCCTGTCCCTCTGTATTTTCTATTAATCTTACTTTTCTCTGTATGGTCAAAGCTTTCTTATCTGCTGTCCTGGAAGGAGCAGAAAAATCAAACATCCACTTCAGATGAACCCAACTGCCACATGAACTTTACTTAACTGTATTAAAGATCAGGTTTGCTTCCCTCCAAGACACTGCAGCCTAATACAGGGGCTTTTTATGTCATGTTCCTTCCCCACAAGATCATTGGATGGTTAAGGATTTCACTTTAAAATCTTTTATGGAAAGTGCAAACTTACCTCAGCTCTCGGAAATATGGATGATGTAAAGCCTGGCGGGCAGCGATTCTCTCATCAGGATCATATTCTATCATTGCGTACATGAGAGTGAGGCCTTTGGGGGACAAATTAGGCACAAGAGAAGGTATTCCTGTCCCTTTCTTAAAGGGGAAGTGAAAACTCATGGCTCTTGACCTGTGTAAACCCAGTGACAGAACAAATACTTATTATTCATGTAAACTGCCTCGGAATATTCAGTCTACTGAAAACACCTTAAAAGGTTATTCTTATCTGTTAGAAAGTCACATGAAAAGGGAAAATATTTGGGGAACATTCAGATGACAACTTTGTTCCCTTTCAAATTATCACTGGCATAGTGGATGAACATAAGAACTGCCATTTACTAGGTCAGACCGCAAGTCCATCTTGCCCAGTGGCCTGTGTAGCAAGGTAGCAGAATATGGATGCTGAAAGAGAGATCAGGTGATGCTGGGGGCGATCAGGGTTTTTTCCACTGTTCCTCTTGCACTTGCAGCCTCCAGCATTCAAGGTCTAGGAAGCTCTAATTCAGAGGCTGTATCCCTAACTCCCAGGCTCAATAGCTGCTGATGCCCTTTTCCTCCAATAATTTTTCCAAACCCTTTTTTAATTTGGCTAAACTGTCACCTTCCACAACATCTGTTGGCAATGAGTTCCACACTTCATAGAGGTAAGCTACCAGATGAGACTGAAAATGCAACTTAACTTCAATTCTCTCAGCTGCCTGGCAGTATCACAGAGATAGTGGGAGACAGAACACCCTGTTAGCAATGCAGAAACAGCAGTGTTACATTTGGTGGAAAAGATCACAGAACAGCAGGGCTAGAAGAGACCTCATGATGTCAAAGACACGTCCCCCTGATTGTAAATTCTATGCAGCAATATTGCAGCTGCTATGTTGAGGAGGAGGAGGATCTACAAATGCTCCCCCAAAAACTATGTGGATAATTCACTCGATGCCAGAAGACAAAAGGCCCAGGGGCATAAGTTCCTGATGGGTAAGAGAGGTAGGGGAAAAAACACTCAAACCTCAGCTCAATTTTTCTCTTTTAACTGAGAATCTTCCATGAAAATAAACATAATGTATTTAATCTAATCATAGCTGTTTGTTGAACTTTAGGTATAAGTGAATATTAATAAACATAATGATGCCTCCATTTAGAGTCAAGTTTTCATACTAAAGGACTGGCTGAATGTTGCTGGATGAATGACACAGCACATTTCATTTACTTAGATATGAATAAATGAGCCAATAACTACACTTACTGTTTGAACTTATTGAGAATTTTCTTAGCAGGGGTGCCTATAATATCATGGATTTTTGATATTTGGTCCAGTTCATTGGATCCAGGAAAAAGAGGGTGTAAACTGAAAGAGACAAGATAACAATATTAACAATACTAGTTCTGGTGAAACTGCTGCTACTTTATGATACTCTGAAAATGAACACATGAGAGGAAAGCAAGAATTTTGGATCATAAGTGTGGGTCTTTAATTACCATTTAATACCAATGAACAATGGTAGAGCAGTGTGCACTTGTATTGGTTAACAGCCCAGGTTTCTGGTAAAATGGGTTAAATTGGCTCTCGCAAGCTATTTTTAACCACTGACCAAACCCCCCCCTCCCCCCCGCATCCCTAAATTAATGATGTGAAGAAGATGTCCACTGTCCTGTACCATGCCTTGTTCCATAGTCATCCATTTTCTCTGACTGTAGTAGTAGGTCCTGGAATATGGTACACTTCCCGCATGCTAAGGGAGTGTGACCTGCATGATGGAACTAAGCAGCCTCCTTGCTGCTGTGTGCATCTTAAATAAAAGTCCAGGCTCTTTGCAACAACACTGTATCTTGCTTCTGCTCTACACTTGCTGGGGCAGATAAACTAGTGTTAATAGATATAAATCCTCTGAAACCATTGCACCAGCTAAGCATGTGGCCTACTAAGTTTTTTTTTTTTTTTTTTCTTTCTGTTTTTATACCACCTTTGTCTATTAGCAGACTCTACAGATATCAAACTTCTTATGAATCTATGAATAAGTTTCCCAGAGTACATAATAAGACCCACAGTTTTCAATAGCACAACACAAAGGTACTTAAAATTAATGTTATGCTTGTGTTAAGGAAGGACAAAAACTAATTTTCCAACATTTGTTTGCCAAACCACATCTAGGACCCAAGCTACAAGCACTAGTCAACATAGTATCCCTGTAATCAAAGCAAAGAGTTCATTTTGTACAGCTACGTAAGAACAAAGCAGTGAGATGTAGCTTCTGCTACATCTTTGTTAGCTCAGAAAGTGAAGAGCTGCAGAAAGTGGAAGTACAGCGATGCATGAGAGTTCCTCAACGGGGGATTGTGAGCAGCCAGATTTGAGGTGCAAAGAAAACTTTAAGGACTGAAACAAAAGAAGACAGAAAGCATTTACAAGATGGGCTCTAAGAATCCTTACTCATGACTTTCAAATGTGTTTGGCAGCAGAAACTTGGGAAATAAACAAAAAAAAATTAAATAAATCTGCCCACGACTTCCTCCTTCTTAGCAAGTTATATTTTTGTTCTATTCTTTTTATTTACTTGCCTTTACTTACAAAGACTGAACTTTTTGGTATTCACCTAGAATATAACTTCAAAACTTAAAAAAAATTCTGATGGAAATGAAAAAGGTGATGTTTTGCAAAGCAGTATTATAGAACTAATTTATCAGAGATCATTGTTATTAATAATTTGCAGATATGCATGCCTGTGAGACAGATAGACAGACTATTTATGTTAACTGGCATCTACCCAACATAAAATTGGTTGTTTCTAATGGTTAATAAGCAGCCAAAGCATAAATGTTGCCAGTTTATAGGAGTAATGATGACAGTAGCAGTTGCACTTGGAAGACTGAAATGAAAATGTTGCCACTTCTGGTGTATATGAAACAAGGAGGAGGCAGTATGGGAGGACAGAGCAGAATTACTGCTGTTGCTAGGGCACAAGGATGTTCAAGAAATGTTTCTTTTTTCATATTCTGATTCACAAAAATGGTGATTCTTTCCAGTTCTACAGTTTTATACCATTACAAACCTCAAATCACTGAAGGGGTTTTACAACAGCTTTACCAAAATGCGTTTTTGGATAGACCCCAACAGTGGGAAGTATCAGCTCATCAGGTTTGTTTTGTTTTGTTTCCCCCCAAAAAAGTTGAGCCTGTGGAAATAAATGATGAACAAAATATTTTTCAAACTAAACTATACAGGTCAGTTGCTTGTGACTCACTAATTACCTTTGCTGTTGCAGAAGTGTAAATCAACAGAGGGAGGTAAAAATATAACACTGTGGGGATTAAAGCCAAGGACAAACATTTGTGCTTGTTACAGGAAAGGGAAAGGACCATACACAACAAACTCAGTGAGGGAATAAGGGGGGGACACTTGGCCAAAATGAGAAAATCAGTGAAAAGCTGTGAAGATGTTACAAATAAAGAGCATACTTGGAGGGATTAACTACACAAAGGTGCTTGAGGGTTACTTTTCTTAGCATTTAGCTGGTTTGTTACTAATCAGCTGTTAAGCATGGCTGATGCCAGGCCAAACAGGATTTCAGTAGCATGGGAATCTTTCACAAAAACCCAAATGTCGTATCATTTGTATCAGAGGTTTTCAAACTGTAGTCCGCAAACCACCACTGGTCCGCAAGCTCCGTTCAGGTGGTTGGCAGAAAGGTTGTGGAACAATTGAGAATATCTGTATTTGTAAGGTAAGACTACTGGTATTAAAATCTGAGTTGTGTGCTTTGATTTGTAGAACAAAAAAAATGAAGTGGTCCGCCGAGACCCTCAGCAATTTTTAAGTGATCCGCTAAAAAAAAAAAAGTTTGAGAACCACTGTGCTGATCGTCTGATGGGTTGGTCCTTATCTTGGAGTTTATTTGACATCTGAATAAACCAAACCCTTATACTCTTTCTGCTTGCTTACCTTGTAATTTCATAGAAAACACAGCCAGCACTCCACATGTCCATTTTGTAGCTATAGTAGCCATCTGTGAGCAGGCACTCTGGTGCTCGGTACCAGCGTGTTGAGATGTATTCTGTATATGGCTGTTTGGAATAAACACTCCTACAAGATCCAAAATCTCCTAACTTCAGGGTATCCTGCTGCAATGAACAAACAAAACAACTTGTTATGTATTCTGAAAAATGAGAAAACATTAAGATGCATTTCTCAGAATAAAGAGAAATGTATGTGGACCTTCAATTAAGATTAACCTCTCATATAAGACTGCTTACCTTTATTAATATGTTTTCTGGTTTCACATCTCTGTGAAATATTCCATTTCTGAACCAATATAAACAGATGAAGAGAATGATTCAGTTTGAGGATCAGCATGTTCTTAAAGCTTCTAAGTGTACAGAGAAAATATTTAAATAAAAGTAAATGGCAAATTTATTGCAAAACTAGTGATTTTAGTGTCTTACCTGTGCATGTGATCAAGGGATTTACATAACTGGTACATGTAGCTCATTGTTCTTTTTTCAGGTAATGGCTTTTTCCTCCCTAGAATTTGGAAGTCAGATAAAATGTTGAACAAATGCAAATATATAAGTAATTATAATAATTACTAATTTATGATGATAACTATAATCGCTGCTTTCAACTTGCTGGTACAGGGGGAGCCTGGGATCATGATACTGGCTCCCCCTGCACTAGCAAGTAGAAAGAGCATGACTAGGATCTAATCACAAAATTGTGTCTTGTGCCATGCACGTGTGGCAGAGCAGGAGGGGGGGGTGTTGGGATTGGGGCTCACAACCCATGGTGCCTTTAAATGAATGTGCTCCAGGGGCCAAGGTTGTATAGGAAACCTACAGTAGAGCCAAAAGAACCAAGATTTCAGGACTCTTTGCCTATTGTTTGTACCACAAGATCACCCATCTCCTTGTTGGTTTAACATTTTTCTGGGATACAGTTTTATTTAGGAATAACTTACAATTTTCTTCAAAATACTGCAAAGCATTTAAAAGAATACGTCAGATTTTTGTCCATTCCTCCTTTGTCATGTGTATAAAGGCAGTATGTTTTTGTGAACACTTGCACCCTACCTGTTGGGGTAGATGAGTATTTAACAAACATGTTCACATTCCAAAATGTCACATACTGAAGTTAATGGGTGGCAATAAAAAGGATATGGTATGACTAGATTGAAAAGTTACAGGGGACAGCTCTATATTAAAATAATGGGGAGAAATAAAACCCAGGGGTGCACACAATATGTCTCTTTATCACAAAAAGGCAATTAGTCAATTGTTTTCTCTTTTCAAGTCACCTTTAAGAGCTATACCTTGATGCTCCTCAGCTTTCAGACTTAAAAGCTTCATTGAGTGAATGATTATAAACAGAATCACAGCAGGCAGATGTAGCACTTGCTGTTGTCACTGTGGTAAATTAGTATTTTCTTGGTATTCTTCACCTCCAATGCCCCTGTGAATCCATTATTATAAATTTATGGTAGTTTTACCATTTTTTAAAGCAGCATTGGGAGCCTTTACCTGTAGGTAATGAATTAAAGGACCTCTACCACTGGTTGTGTTCTATTCAAAATGTGCTATGTATCCAATCATAGTTCTCTCCTATTATATTAATCTTAAGAACAATTTCAAATTAGCCCATCTTGAAATGTTATCACTTCTGTCAACAACAATGTTTCATGTTGGGGTGGGGGAGGAGGAACACAACAAATAGGATTAGTGTCCCAGATCAATGCCAATAAAATTATAATCCTGTCATCCTATTAATAGACATGTCGTCACACATCTGTTCCAATTAGAAATCTATTTTCAGCTAATTCCAAACTTAAAATTTTCTTTATTACAAAATTTTATAAAGATGAGCTAGCTCTAGACATTCTGATTCTCAACTTTTACTGCATTTGCTTTATTTTTAAAGCCTTTTTCCAGCAGTTCTCTCTCTCTTAAACTTAATTATTAAGGGTTCATAATATTCAGAAAATTAAAGCACAAGTAACAATTTATATTAATTGACTCTTCATTGGTGAGGTTATAATGAAAGTATCTTTTGCACACTGAAAAAGTACAAATGTTAAAACTAATTTTGTTGCTTCAACACAAAGGAAGTGTTGTGCTTTGATGCAACATCAGTAAATTGATACCCATCTTGCTGGGGTCATCTGATCCCAGCAGTCTTTCCTGCCCAAGTGCAGGGGGGCTGGACCTGATGATCAGTAAGGTCCCTTCCAGCCCCTAAAAACTATTAAACGAATTTGCACAAAGATGTGCTTTAAAAACCAGCAGTATGTTCTTTTTGCATCATAATGATGAAAAATTGAAAGGACTTTCTTTTGCATTCACTGCAAATATTGGTCCAGGTGATACAATCAAGGTTGATTTTGTGTGTGGAAATTTTTTTTAGGTTTACAAAAAAATCTGCAGCATGTGATTGTGTTGAGCTTTGCAGATGTCATCGTCTCTTGATGGTAACAGCCACAACAGAGCTGGTTGCAAATCGTTACCACCTGCCTTTGCCCCAAAGAACTCTGGTATTTTGCTACTTGTGTTCCCCCTGAACCAAAACAAAGAGTTCTGAAACACAAAACATTTAGTTTTGACACTAACATTTCTGACCCTAAATGTTTCCTTTGCTTGCTTGACACTGATCTTCATGCATTGTCAGCTGCTGCTGTGCCTCATGGAAAGTTGTAGTTCAGCTATGCCATTCCCCTCTGGCTGTCCTCCCTGGATATTACACTTCCTGTGATACTCTACAACTGTTTAATCAGAGGGAGGGAGATACTGAAGCGTTACAGCAAGGGTGCTCAACCTCCAGGCCATAGGCCAAATGCAGCCTGTGGAGCCTTCGAATCTGGCCCATGGGGCTCCTTAAGTGTTGGGAAATTTGGCAGCAGGGCAGCAGTGACAGATTGCTACCGCTCCCTGCTGCCAAAATCCCATGCCCTGCTCGGTAGGTTGGAGCCAGGCCAATGCCCCCTTTTCTCTACACATCCAGGTTGCAGCCAGGCCGTGCTACCCCCCTGCCATGGAACTGAGCCACGCCCCCCCTCCCTCTGCCTGGCCAGGTTGGGGCCAGGCCACGTTCCCTTCCCCTCATAGGTCTGGGCCATGCCCACTTGACCCACAGAGCTGGATCAGGACTGGGTTGTACCCCTTCCCCTCAGAGCTAGGTTGAAGCCAAACAAAGCTCCCTTCCACTTCACAGCTGGATTGGAGCTGGGCTGCCCCCCGCTTCCCTCTGCATGGCTGGGTGGGTCCCTGCTGTGCCCACCCCAGCGCCAGATTGGACCCACCAGCCAGATCTGGCCCGTGGAGGGAGCAGGCACTGCCCATCCGACCTACTGGATGAAAAGGTTGAGCATCGCTGCATTACAGCGATGTAGTCTGATCTGGGAGTACGGTGTCCATTGGTCCCGTTTTATTTATACCAGACCATCCTGTTTTTAAGCTCTTTGTCCCTTTTCCATTTCTAAATGAGGAACGGATTGCAGAAAGTCCTGTTTTTCAGTTCACTGGTGAAAATATTTGTCAATCATTTGTCCTTGTGACTATTGGCTGTGCCCAGATGTAGGGCAGTGAACAGCCAGGAGGAGCAGGGTTCCCAGCCAGCCAGCAAGAGAGGAAGGTGGTCTTTTCGTGGTAGCCCCATACCTTGCTGCTCACTGGCCAAGGGGACCAATGGCCCCACCCCTCACTGCTGACTGGTTGAGGGGACCAGTGGTTTCCACCTGAGCACCACCATCAGGGGGTTGTCCTGTATTTTGGGGATGGGTCAGTGGCCACTCTACCAGGGAGCCCAGCTCATAAAGAAAAACAGAGGCATATAGCACAACATCAGATTCAACAGAACCAGATTAGTATCAGACTGACCTAAGCAAACCTTTAAGATATAGTTCAACAATATAAAATGTCTTAAATTGACCAAAACTGAAATGAAATATTTTTACATTTTTATTTCCAAATAAAAAATCAAAATCTTGTTGTGGAAAACTTTAAATATGAAGAAATTATAGATTGTGTTGGAAAAACACTAATGGGAAATTCATCACCTGCTCCAGACACAGTCTAAATCTTGGTCACATATACAAAGATTCTCCTACCCCTCAAGGTTGTCTCAGATAACAATTAAAACCAGGACAGGTTTTTAAAAGGCGAATTGCAAATATAATTAGAACTTCTCCCTTATCCAGGCTTAGAGGCATTCAGCTTTTACTGGCTTAATTAAATTAAGGCAGCCCCCCATTCATCCACCAAGAAAAGGAGAAGATTCAGAATAAACTTTTTCATTTTAGATCTCAGTGCCCTTCACAGCAGTTTAACTGGGTCTTACTCTGCTGTATTACCCCAGAATGTTGCTGTCATAGGTACGTTTCATCATCATTATGTACATGCTCTAGATGTAGAAAAGTTCTTCCTCCTAAACTACAGCACAGAGCTGGTCTGTAGACTCTCAGATCTTTCAACATGGCATCATTTTGTGTAGCTTTGTTAAAGTAGAAAGTTACTTTTCAGAAACCTGGCTCTCAATATGCTTGCTCCTTGCTTAAGGAGAAAGCCATGATTATATCATCATTGGTGATTAGCAAGACTGTATGTGGAATCATGAGCCAGGAAACCTTGGGGACATGCTGGGGAACAGTGGTTTTATTTCAGTAACATTTAGGGACTCCAAGATCAAGGTCTCATTTTAGATGCTTCATTTATGCAGCCTGCCTTTCAATCAGGGTGGAATGCCATGTGCATATTACTTTGGTACTCCAGAGTCTGCACTGGCTTCCAATAGCTTTCCAGGAACAGTGATTAAGGCCATAAATAACTGATGTGGGACCTACATACATAAGTGACCACCTTCTCCTTATGTTTCATTGCAATCCTCTAATGTCAACTGAGAGCAACCTTCCTCGAATACCATCTGTATTCCCAGTTCATTTGGTGAAAACGCATGGAAGGCTGTTCTTGGTAGTCACTCCCTGGTTCTGGAACTCCCACGTGTGGTTTGTCACAGCCTGAGCTTGGACATTTTCCAGAACCATTGTAAGACCTTCCTATCTGGGCAGACCTTCATCAGGCAGGATTAAGGTTTGGGTCCTTGTCTGGGGAGTTTGCATTTAAATAAAAAAGATGTGATGAATTGCTGAAGGTAGTGGAATTCTATTAATTTAATTTGCAAGTTGTGGTTGAGATAATCGTTTTATTTTAGATCAGAGACATTTGAGCCAAAAATGATTTTCATATGTATGTAAGCTGAAAGGTAAGTGGCACAGGCAATGCTCTAACCTAGCTGAAGAACAACTTTAAACATTTTAATTTTTCAGAACTGAAATACACTATCAGACTTTTCTGGGAACAACCAGATTTGCTTACAATCAATCTGATTGATCTACGGAAAACAACAGCTCCTTATAATCCTTTAATGTCTGATATTAATGACATCACAGATCTAAAGACTAGATTTATAATACTGCTTTTATTGATGTTCTTCTACGGAGAATGACTACTATATGGCTCGACTTTTACAATTACCAGCACAGGCAAAAGCATGTTTCTGTACTCTTATTTCAGCTTTTGATCTATTTGTAAGAAATGGAGTTACTCATCACTGCTAGAGGCTTGAGTACCTGCTCTTTTTGAAGCAATATTTAGGGGTAGGAATTTTTCCCAGACTTGCATGGAGGCTGTGTGTTGTATACAGGCCTGCAGTCTTTCTTGGATTTTATGGCACCAAATCACATACACAATTCATGTTACAATATTTAAAATGTTCAGAGAAAAAAAAATCACTGTGCATTTAATATTAAAACTTCCATGGAACTGCCCATGACCTCAGCACATCCCTTCTATCTAGGTGTCTCTGCCTACAAGGCCTGGTCTTACCACTGTTTTTCTACTGGTATCACTGTGTTTCTGATTCGGTGATTTTTTAAATTTAATATATCCCCACATTGTTCTATCAGTTCCAGCCTTCTTTCCCCCGCCTCTGCTCTGTGAACGCAATTATAAGCTGCAAATAGATGTCACCTTTGTGCTGCCATAACATTTTTTTCATGGAGGCACAAAAGCTGAATGAACAAACGTCACAGTGCTTTGTCATGCCACCAGTGCCCAAATTTGTGAGCATAACAACTCTAGGTAATAGCTTGTGCTGTTTTTGTCATGGCCATCATCTATTTCAGGGGTGGGCAATTATTTCAGGCGGGGGGCCACTTACCAAGTTTTGGCAAGTCATCGAGGGCCACATGACAGGCAGCCAGGGGCAGATAAATATTAACTTTCTAAATTTTTTAGGGGCCCTGCAGGCTGGATAGAATGGCCTGGGGGGCCACATTTTGCCCATCCCTGATCTATTTGCTTATGGCAGAAGAGTATGGACAACCCAGAACTACCTCCACTCTCCAGCCAGCCCAGGCAGGTACTCCCAGGGCTACAGGGGCCTGCAGGGAAATTCCCAGGGTGCATGTCTGCAGGTGCGTGGTTTTTGTGCTTGCAGATGCATGCCTTAGGAATCCCCACTCCATGCCCCAACTCAGGGCGCAGCTCTGCAAATCGGAAACCCCAAGTTCCACCACTTCCAAAGGAGCATGTCCCAGGAATCCCTCAGCAAGGGATTTCCTGGGCATGCATATCATGCTGCCATGCCATAATTCAGAATATGCCTCTCAAGTGTGCAGCTTCCCCTGCTTGCACAGGCACACCCCAAGTCAGGATGTGGCACCTGGGGCCACTGTCCTGCAGGATAATGCCCCAGAAGCAACAGGGGTTTGGTCCTGCAGGATAACCACCCCAGCAATGTCTGTAGATGCCACTGAAGTGGATCAGCTGGGCACATCCCAGCACAGCTGGTGCTACTCTAAAGACGACATCTGTTTATGGCTACAGTGACAGAAAGGTGCCTTATAGCAGTACAGTTTACATTTCCTCCCTTTTGGAATAAACTACACTGAAATGTAATTCATAGTAGGATAAACACTGAAAGCTGTCCAGGTATGACTGTACCAGTATAGCTAAAGTTATAGTTAAAGTAGTACAGTTTGTGTTTAGATAACCCAAAGAAAACAGGAATTCTGGGCATCTGAATAACACACTCCAGCCCTACTCTCACAAGCTGGTTATGGAAGAAGTTCCAAGCACTAAAGTAGCAGAGTTTCTATATAGGAATAAGTTTATCTGAAGCTCTAGGATTAATCTATGGTAGACTACTCTTGAATAGAAGCATATTGCTTTTCAACTTCTATTCTCTTTTCATTAAATATTTTACTATTCTGTCAAACAGAGTGAGAATAATTTTCTTATTGCTGAATTGTGTTTCTCTAAACTTTAGGAACCTGTGAAAATTATTTTTTTTTTCTATTAACAGCAAACTTCCTCATTTTGCAGTTAGGGTGACTGCATTTCAGGTTTGTTTGTGTAGACAGATGGTCATTATTCTGATTCATTGAAGAACATATGCATGCATAAGATTTCAGATGAAAAATGTATGTATTGCACAGAAAATGGCTAGCCAGCATAAAAGTATAGCAGTAATTTTCTTACAAAGTTTACAAAATATAATTAAATTTGTTATTATATAACTATTATATGAACAGGAAAGTGAAAGGTATGATTAATGGCACTTCATGGTCTTAACAAGATGTTGACTGACTCAAACATATGCTACATACCTTTTATCAGTTCATAAATATTCATGTCCATAAGTTCACATATTAGTTCAAGAGAGCCAGATTTTTTATCACTGAAGAAACAAATAGAGAGTTTTTGAGAATGAAATACAATTATTTTTTATTTATTCATGGACTACAGAAAAAGTACTTGTCAGCAGAGAAGGGAGTCAGTTTAATTGATATTAAATCTGAGATGTTTTCAGTTTTTTCTAATATTTACTCAGATGTGTTTACTCAAATTAAGGTTTGAACATACTGTTATAATTTTAATTTACAATGACATTGTTCCATATTTTTACCATCCAGACCTTCTGCTAGGAAGTTTAATCAGCTTTCCAAATGCTCTGATGTTAATGGAAAGTGGGGCACAAGAAGTTGTTTTAATGTTAGATACTATTCAGAACATCTGGAAGCGTTCAGTAAAATACCAGTAGCAAAACATAATATAGCTATAAAGTATAAAATAAACAGAGAGAAACATCATGCCATACCTGAAAATATTTAAAGTAAGCTCACCCAGCTATTGATCTGCCTAGCAAAATTAGTTAAGTTATTCTAAAAAGTGTCCAAGCTTCTAAAATTAATCTACATTTTGCCAACAGTGGCAGTTTTCTACGTTGTCCCACTGGGAATGGTCTTCAGGATGGTAATTATATGCACCCATGCTTTTCTATTTTTGCCTGGTATTGTATATAATGACAACACATAACAGTGACTGCAATGGCTAAGAGCAGGACCCATGCATCCCATGACTATGAAATTCCTTCCTACTGCCCCAGAATCTCAGTTTACAGTTTTCAAAAATGATTTCCTACCCTGTGTGGTTGCTAAGAACCATGGAAATATGAACAGAGTAAACTAATGTAGTGTTGCCTGCTTGAGTCTGCCAGGAGCTTGAACATCTCTAAGCATGACCTGCCCTCTTCATTTCAGAGGGCCTGTTTGCTCTACAATTTTGCTGCCAAAGAACCTGGCATTTTCTAAGCTGTTATGGAATTTACATAGCTGCAGCTGGGCACCTGACACTATTTTCTGTTGCTCGCCCTTCTGGGACCTGCCTACAGATGCCTCTTGCTGTCTAGCTTTCCTCATAACAAGGCTGTAATTGGATTACAGTGCATGCTCCCTGCACTGCTGCACCGAGCCAGGCAGCAAGAAATCAGGGAGCCAGATAATGGAAGAGCTAAGTGCTGGCTACCAATCCAGATTGGGTACCATTTGCTGACAGCACAGCAGCTGAGCATTAAGAGTGCTACACCTGAGATGCTGAAAACAGCTACAAGTTTTCCTCTTCCCTGGCACCTGTGGAAACAGGTCTGGTCAGTGAAATAAAACAACCTGGAGTCCCAGATACACAAAGATAATTAGGCGCTTATACCCAGCATTTAACAACCACTGTTTACCTGCTATCCAACTATGACACTGCCACTGAACAAGTGGAAAAGCTAACTCTCTCGTGTTTTATGGGGAGCCCGACTGGGAGCTGAGTCCATTGGCAGCTGGATACCTAGGAGTTAGGTTCTATAGACACTTATACACATGCTTGATGCCTGCCCCAATGCATGCTAGTTAGCATGCTTCAGAGCAGACTTGATTCATCGAGTCTGCTGGAGTGTGCTAATTAGCACCCTCCAGCAGCCTCAGCGTCTCATGTATTCAGCATCCCCGCACTTCAAAATGGTGGCGGGGGGGCTTTCACTAAAGCTTGTTGAATGATTAAAGCCTAATTAAAGTCCTCCCCCCCCATCCTGGAGCATGTGTAAAGACACACTATAATGCCAAAGTATCTTTGAAGATGTAGCCCAAAGGCTTATATTTCTAATCCCAATTTAGATGTAACCCCATCATTTTGTGCAGTATGCTATGCACAAATTGAAACATGCAATTAGGTGAAAATTGCATCATCTCTTACTTCATGAGTGCTAGCAGGAGTCAGACTAATCTGCTGAAGATTTTTTCTTTAAATGCCTATTGTTGTCTCTGAACACTGCTGAAAAATGTTCAAGTACAGAAATTAGAGAAAGGAAAATAAATATGATACTTACAAAACCACCTCATGTAACATAAGAATATTTGGATGTGGATTGAGACGCCTCAGAGCTTGTATTTCTCGCAGATTATTCACTTGTTCGATACTGAAGTATAATAATAATAATAATAATGTGAGTGGAAAACTATGACTCAGCCTCTTAAGTTATGGTATCTCCCATTGGCATTCCTAGAGTTGTACAGCTCATGTACTACCTGTTGCTGTAGGTTCTTGTTAAAAACATTATCTAAACCTATGTGATCACTACTATTAAAACTGATTTTTTTTTTTAAATAACAACTAGTGTGAAAACTTGATACAATATTTGATTAAACACATCTTTCAAGTAGCTAATTATGTCACTTACTCCTGGACTCAATTAAACATCAGAACTCATTACTACAGTAATACCTGTAGAAAAAAACATTGGGGGACCTTCAGTTGCTTTGAATTGATAACTGTGATAGCAGATTTCTGTAAGCTGGGTTTTTTGTTTCAGGCACTGATCAAGTTAGTTAAGAATCAAAATCTCTGTGTTCCAATATGAAACTAAGAAAAACGGGTATTTTGTGAAGTCAAGGTCAGTTTACATTGCTGCTACCTGTAGCTACAAATTCACCCATCAGCAAAAGAGCAACCTCTGGCTAACTATCAAAGGATTGTAGACTAAAGGGATGTTTGTTTTAACATTGTGTAGAACATGTCCTCAATCCCTGGGAAATACAGGATTAGTGGTGGTGTCTTAAATACAATAAACTGAGCACACACTGAAGAAATACAGGCAGTCCTCGACTTACAATGTTTCGAGTTACAACGTTTCGCACTTAGAACATGTCTAAATTGACACCCTGTTTCAACTTTCTGAGGTCAGTTTCGACTTTACAACACTTGATTTGAATAGCAATAGAACAAGTTCTCTGCGTCACCCATCTCCCTGGAGAGCATCTGTCCAAACTTCCTTGGACACTTCCTTTAAGAAAGCAAAGACTCCAGAAAAACCTACAGCTAAAACTCCTGAGAAGACTCCAGCCAAGAACCCTTCAAAAAGTCCAGCAAAGTCACCTCAAAGAATTCCTTCCAAATCAATATGATTGCTATTTACAATATAAATGCATGAACTTAGCTATATTACTCATCTATAATTGATCGAGTACAAAATTCTGGGGTATTTTTTGTGAAAATAGGGTATTGGGCCTTGGTTCAGGAACAATCCCCCATTTATAACACTGTTTCTTATGAGAAAATTGGTTCCAAGTTACGTTTCGACTTAAGATGCAGTTTTCAGGAACCAACTGTGTTGTAAGTCCAAGGACTGCCTGTAATTTACTTTTCTACAGTTAAAAACTACTTCAGAACAGGCATTTATTTTTATTAATTTGGTAACAGTCTAAACCATTAGTTCCTTATTTTAATACATCTAATTCAAAACTAAAATTGTACTAGAATGGACCTTTGCAAACTTGCACATAATTGAATAGATGTTTCTTTTGTAGATATTTCACATTAGTATATATGAACAGTCTGAAACAAAGTTTTGATGAAAATACTTCATATTTCTTCTGGAGAAAGACAGTACTTTTGGTTCTTCCATTCAATTAAAAAGTAGACTACAAACTTGGTTTATATTAGTGAGGCCAAGCTCATTGGCCAATGTGCCACAAATTAGCCAGTCCCTTTCACTTACCTGATCTGCTCTGTTTTCTGCTCCCTGACCAAGATGCTGCTGTGCTTTCTGCTTCTTGCCCTGTGCTCCCTGCCTGATGTGATGCTCTGCTTTCTGGTTTCTGCCTTATCTGTCACTGTGTTGCCTGTCCCTTACCCAATCTGCATAGCATACACAGAGGCTGCCTGTGCTACTTACAGCATCTGTGCCACAGGTTAGCCACCCCTGGTTTATACGAGGGCTATTTTGAGAATCAGTCAAGGTAGTATAATTTCCATCTATTTTATTTTAATCAATTGCAATATACATAAACTAAAATACATACTGAAAAATCTGTTTCAGTTCCTTTTTATCCAGGTTATTAAATAAAAGGTCCTAGACTTTAAGAGGCAGAAATTGCGGAAAGAGTAACTCCAAAGTTGACCTCTGTATGAATTTCTTGTTAAAAAAATCTATTACTGGAATCCTGCCTCAGAAAATACCCTACCAAATTCCAACTATGAATAAACAGTAATAGTAATAGTAGTGCTGCAGTAGTAATAATATGTGGTACATATTTTAAGAGTGTACTCCCACTACAATAATTATTATTATTATCATCAACATTATTATAGTGGGAGTACACCAAAAAACTGACTGAAGCTTCAAAACTAGTTTATGTGGCAGGGCCAGCCGCCTCGTCTTAATAAGATTACATCCTGGTAAACAAAATCTGATCATTAACTTTAAAAAAAGGAAGCTCCAGTTTTGCACATATAAAAAGATAATAGCGCCACCAACCTGGCATACTTCTCAAAGAAAGCATCCTTTTTGTCAAATAACCCTGTCCTACAGACAGCTTATGGCTACATAACCTTATTTAGCATCTGTAATATTGATTAAGCTGAGAAATGCATATTATTTTACAACAAATACTGAGTGTATCCAAGTTGCACTAGGTATAACTCAGGCAGGGACCTCTGTTCATCTTTATAAATATATACATCATCTGCTAGCCAGATCTGCTGAGTTTATCTGCTCCCTTGGACCAACAGCTTCTCTTAAGTACAATACAGAATCTATTTTCGGGGACTAAGCTGACTGAGGAAGTTTTTAGCTACAGCAAAGGATGATTTTTTTCCCCTTAAATTCATTCTTTAATAACTGCAGAGCTTATTTACTTCATAATCACTTCTGCAATAGAACACTGAGTTGCATCTGAAACTTTTCAAAGCAACAGAACCAATTTCATCACACAGTTTCAAAGGTATAACTCTAACTGAAGTAAATAAGAAATTAAAGTTTAACTTGGACCAGAATTTTGCCTTTTGCCAACTGGTATGGGTGATCTACAACAGCTTTGATTAGAACGCTGAATGTACAGGTGTGCTATGAATTCCATACCACATATTTTCTCATTAAAAAATAATTCCTTCTATGACTAATAGTGTCCACTGTCAGGGGATATAACCACATATGAATTAAAGGCAAGCAAATATTATGAAAAGGAACAAGATGCATAAAAGGAGTAAAGATAACTGCCACATATCTGACTCATACTAAAATAACTTTAAAGTGAAACTGACAGACTGTCAGCTAGGATGTTCCTTTACACAATTTGCCTTTGCTAATGTATTTATGGTGGAAAGACAAATAGCTTTAATGTGTTCAGACATCCTTCAGTTTTCGCTTTTGTTAAGAATGCGGTTTCAATACAAAATCCACATCAGAGAGGAGATAAGAACAAATGTTCTGTTAAAAAAGTAGTAATGAAAACCTCCAATCCTCCCTCTAATCTTGTCTCAATTAAGAGATGTCAAATTTACTATAGGGAGTACCATGAATGGGACTTCTCATGGTAGTGTGCACAACACCAGATAGTAAGTGGCTGTATGATCAGGCCTCCGGTTCCCCTTTCTTACAATACATGTGAACAGGTATCCAGAAACCTTTTTTAGTTTTAAATGTATATTTATTTCATTTGAACAAGATTTGCAGATTTTGGGCAACAGTATGATCAGCTATGCCTACCTTTCAAAATGCTGCTTCATTTGTTTGCATGCATAGAAATTTCCATCCCTAAGACTCTGTGTCTTCAGAACGTCGGAAAAGGTTCCCTCTCCTATTTTACCAATTAGTTTATATTCTAAAAATAAAAATAGATCAGTTTAAAGTCTAAAACTCAAAGTTATATTGAAAACAGTAAATAAGTTTATCTCTTGTTGATTTGTTAAAATCTGAAACATTTTCAATGTTATGCTTTTAGTTTGCATATCAATTGTTTGAGAAAAAAAATGAATTAGAACAAATCAGCATGACCCATGCTACTCATGGTTATATTATTGAAAATAAAATACAATCTCAGAGAGTAAATGGGTACTTTCCTGTTCTGTACCCATATACCCCATGCAAAAGGCCAGGCAAAAATTCACATCTTGTTTTGATGCCATGTCTATTTCACCATTCATACCCTCCAGATTTCTCTTTTGCACTGAATATTTAGTTTCTGGATTATTTTTAAGCAAGTGTATGTTGGCACTTTTCCATATCAGTCTGTAGCATAACAGTAATCAGATTTAAAACATTACCCAAATGTTAAACTGCAGAGGATTTTCAATGTGGTCTTAAAAATAATGTTTTAGTGTAATACTGAATTGCACTTTATGACAGAAATAAAGCAGCCGAGGAAGGGACAGCCTGGTCCCACAGGACTTTAAATAGCATAAAATTATAAAGTTTTCTTTAGTTTTATTTATTATTGAGCTTTTCCTTGTCTTAAACATAATTCATTTCTTTCTTCTTAGCTGTCTCAACACTGTGATCAGTTGGTCCTACTCCCATTATACTGATGGTTTTTCAATCCATTTGCATCCTCCCGTCTCTCCTGAAGGTTCAAAGTTCATCCTGGTTGTGTCTTTGATAGTCTCTACAATCTCATCATCTCATTTAGGTTCAGCAACCACCTATACAAGGAGGATTCACAAAACAAGGAACAAGGAGGCAGCAGAGTAGCAAAGATTTTCCTCCTCCTCTCACACCTCTCTCACTACAGGAACCTTACACCAGTGGAGACCTACTACTTCTCCTAGATGTAGCCAGGAAGTTCTGCAGGGAAATAAACTACTTAAAGCTCTTTCTACCCTTGAGCATCAACTTTACATTTCAGATGCCTCTTAGCAATCAAAGTGCTACAACTTCATTTCTTTTCCTCTCAAAGCCTCACATTTTGTCTCAGTGGATGCTGTCTCTCATATTAACATAATTTAAAATATTTCCTTACCTCATTACCCAAGTTCTCATGTATTTTTTTCTTGCTTACTGTAAAAATTGCCTTTATAAACTTTTTCCTCCAACTTAATAGCAGTATTTTGGCTATTATCATAATCTCCAATACCATATTTCTCACTGGTCACCTTTGTCATTTGCTCCTTATGCTCCTTCTAAGCCTCTCTCTTTAGGCAAGTGGTTCTCAACCTTTTTAGACTTGAGACGCCCCTCGGAAAATGCTAGCTCTTAGTTTTCACTTGTTTTTTGACTACAGAAAAATAATACATTCTTCTGTTGTAAAGAATTCAGAAGACCACAGCAGGGCAGGATGTCCTTAATATATAGATTCTTATATGAAATCTTTAGGTTTAACACATGAATCATGTTTGCAAACCTAACAATGCTAACACTGTGTGGTACCCCATTGAAAGCATCTCAAGGCACCCCAAGGTACCACAGCACCCTGGTTGAAAATCACTACTTTAGGCTCTTAGACTTTGAATATTCCCCCATGCTTCTGCTACGTTTGAAACACTAAAGTCTATCAGACTCTCTTTAAAAGCCAGTTCCTTTAGAACTCCATCTCCCTTTCTCTTCACTGATACATCCTCCCTCTCCCTTTCTGAACTTTATTTCTCTCTCTCATAATTTTTGTCCAGTTTAGATGGAAACATCTTACAAGGAACATGCCAGTTCATAAAATGCCATTTGGACTTCTTGATGCTATATGTTTATCTGTTCATGAACTGCTATACAAGTAGAAGCAGAATCAATACAGGAAGGTACCAAACCCTATCACAGACTCCAAAACAAGAATGATATAAGCTTGTTTAAACTTCAGTATTATATAAAAAAAAAAAATCTCCAGCAACATTTTATCCAAATGTTAGTATAGTTGAGGCAATATTGAGGTGATGCTGTTACCATAATGATCCAGGAAATGTGCAAAAGGCAAAAAATTCTTGTGGGTGATATATTTGATTGAATCAGCTGGGTTGGGGTAGACCATTGGTCGGGGTAGACCATTGGTCACCAACCAATGGATCTCAATCCACTGGTAGATCTTGGAGCCTCTTAGAGTCAATCTGAGGCTGCAGTGGGGGGCTGAGTGCCTGCGTGCATGCACGCATGAGGTCCAGCCCAGCAGTTCAGTTTGTGGGGGAGGGAAGGGGCAGGGGCTAGATCGAGGCCCCCGCGGTGAGGCACAGTGCCACAGAGGCAGGAGCAGGGGTAAGTTGAGTGGAGCCCTGGCCGGGTGCAATTTACCTGCTGGGGAGGCGCACCCCCAAATAATTTTTTCTCCCTCTGCCTCCATCCACCCCCCGACTTACCTGCTGGGCAGGAGATAGGGGGCTGGAGGCAGAACACAATAGATCTTGGGTTGCTTTTAAATGCCAAAGGTAATCTCCTACTTAAAAAGGTTGGAGACCACTGGGGTAGACATAAGCAAGTTTTGGGGTATCATAGTACCTATCCTCAGGTCTCTGGGAGACAAGTAGATAACGTATTGCTTCATGGTATTTTTATCCTTGAGGAAAAATCAGTTACTGGACTAGGATGGGGTGATTTAAATATTTTTAAGTCAGACTGGGAATTTATAGAACAGATTTGATAATTTGTGCTATTGATATTTTGTATTAAAATGTATAAAGAACAATTGTCAAGACTCTTAAAAATGTGCTCATGATAAGGTCTCTTAGTTTAACTGAGGTCACTTTAATAAGTAAAAACAAAATACTGAAAACTGAAGCTCAGATCCTGCAAACACATAAGATTTCTAACTGTATTTGACCTAGGTTTGATCCTGATCCTATTCAAGTCAATGAAAAAATTCCCAATTACTTGACTGGTGTGGGGTTACTTCACTGAGACTGTTCACATGCCTAACTTAAACATATGCATATGTTTTTGGAGAATCAGGATGTAAAACAGCATTTTTATTGCACACTTTTTCTCTTACTGGCATAAAATCATTGTTGCTTCAAAGCAATATTTCTTGTGGTAACAAAAATTAAAAAAAGAAAAAAATTGTTCTAGCACAAAACTTACCAAACAAGATACTCCACAGTGGGAGCATCTACACAAGATGTTTACTACACAACTGATTAATTAGCTGCACAGGAAACAGTGTGTGTCTACACATGTGCCCCTATTAGGCTAGAGTAGATTAATTAACTCCACAGCTGGGTACTACTTATAAATACAAGTACTACCCTGCTGTGGAGTTTTTTTACACTGCAGCGCATGTGTACACACTTCCCTGGCTGGCTGAGACACAAGGGTGCTTCAGTGCAGGGGCTGCCTGCTGGCTAACCCCATACTGATGCACCCTTGTGCCCCAGCCAGCCCCTCTGCAACACATTGAGCCAGGGAGAGCAGCCCTGGGCTGGCAGGATGACCGCCTTGGCTCCCTGCTAGCCAGGGTTGCTCTAACCCAGCTCTATGTGCTGTGCTCCTGGGCATGCATGCAGAAGTGATGCCCAGGTGCAATAAGCTCCAGAGTTTATTCATGTGCACTAACAGTACATGTAAATGTATGTCCTTTTCCCTCCAGAGAAAGGATGGAAAAAAAAAACCACCTGTTAGTTATGTTGCTTAATGCACTGCCAGAAAGCACTCAGAAGGCACTGTAATGATAAATGAAGTGTAATTTCATAATTTACATAGAACATTTGAAAAGGTATTTAGATTTTCCATTCATTTTACAAACTTATGGATTTATATGCAGACAGACCAAAATTTCTAGAATATGGGACTTCTTCAGGGATATGATTAGATGACTTGGGGTAAACAGTTTAAAAGGGACATGGATTTACCTCATATCAGCTGTCCTATATTAAGTGTTCTTACCCTGTAGTACAGGGCTGTCAAATTAATCTAGCTCCGTAGGCTGTCCCTGAGCTGGTCTGTGGGCTGGACTGGGACAACCCCCTGTGCAGTGTTTGCACTGCTGGGTCCTGACCCCAGGTCATATGCAGCACATACTTGCCCTGGGGCCAACTCAGGGCACATAGTTTCATAGTTAGTAGGGTTGGAAGGGACCTGAGCAGATCATCAAGTCCGAACCCCTGCCATGCTGCCCGCTGCCTGAGGTGCATGGGTTAGACCAGAGGTGGGCAATTAGTTTGGGCAGAAGGCCGCTTACTGAGTTTTGGCAAGGCATCGAGGGCCACATAACAGGCAGCCCAGGACAGTCAAATATTAATTTTCTAAATTTTTTAGGGGCCCTGCGGGCCAGATAGAATGGCCTGGCGAGCTGCATCTGGCCCCTGGGCCACATTTTGCCCACCCCTGGGTTAGACCCAACATGTGTAGCCCTAGCCAGTGCCAGGTCCAGCCTGCATGCTACAGGCAGTGTTCACCCCATGCTGGTCCTGGGTGGGGGCATACTGCATGTGGGGTGGCTCAGCTGCATATACTGCATGGGACACGGGGAGCTGGCACAGAGCACACACTACATATGGTGCCCTGCCAACTGGCTATGCATGCTAACTCCGGGTCCAACATGGCTCTATATGGAACACACACCCTGTGCAAGCCCCCTGTGCCATGTACTGTGGTCTAGCACCACAAGCCATGTGCAGTACACACTGGCCTCGGGGCCTGTTGTGAACACAGCTGTTAGGGCTGGCACAGAGTGCATGCTGCTTGCAGTGCATGGGATGGACTTGGCACTGAATGTGGTACCGGGGTCTGGGGCATAGGCTTTCTGTGGCACCTCAGGCCACCTCCCTGTGCTGCCTGCAGCATTGGGTCCAGCCTAAACACTTGCATGGGGTTGGGTCAGCAACCCACAGGTCTGATCTATGGGCCATGTGTTTGACACCCCTGCTGTAGTAGACGAAAGATAAATCACAGTAGAGGGCTAAATTGCCTTTATTTAACATCTACCATGTCATAAGTGCATTCACGTGAACAGTAGAGCTGTGCGAAATGGCACCATTCTGTTTTGATTTGTATTTCGACGGAACAGCATTTCGTTTCAATTCGAAACTGCTGTTTCATTCTGTTTCGTTGAAACAGTGGCGTTGTTTTGACACTGTTTCGACGTTTTGCCCATAGGCTATAATGGGGAAGCTCAAAACAGCCTCTCTCATCCGGCAGGCAGATTGGGGCAACCCTGGGAGGGCTGAGCGCCCATAATCTGCCTGCCAGATGAGGGAGGGAAGCCGGTGCTACCACCTGGGACTGGTGCCAGCACGCCGTCGGTCCCAGGCAGCAGCACCCAGCTTCTTTCATCCGGCAGGCAGATCGGGGGCCGCAACCCCGGGAGGGCTGCAGGGGCTGTGCAGTCGGGCTCAGTTCCCTTCCCCAGTGCTGCAACTGATTGGGTCAGGAAAGGAACTGAGCCCAGCTGAGCTGAGTTCCCCTCCCCAGCACTATGATCGGGCTGGGGAAGGGAACTCACCTCTCCAGCGCTAGGGAGTTCCCCTCCCTAGCCTGATCGTAGCACTGGGGAGGGGAACTCAGCCAAGCTGCTTTGAAACTCGGAGCGTTTTGAAACTTTTGAAACATTTTGACTGCCCTTGTTTTGTTTCAAGGCCGTTTCGAAGACCTTCGTTTCATTTCACTGTTTTGAGCTCGAAATGAGTCGAAAGAGTGCCGAAACAAAACAGCCAGTGAAATTTTGCACAGCCCTAATGAACAGTTACTGAAGTGCTGCTAACATGTAGTAAAATCCCTCCCCGCTTTCACTTTTTGGTAACAAATTTGTCTGCCCACATCTTTAAACATGTGTTTAGGTGTTGAAGGGTAGCATTTCCGAAAGAAGCCAAGCGGCTCTGAAACAAAACTCATATTCATTTTACACTTTAAAGTCTGATGAAAGAGAATAACCTGGTCACACCATTTCAGCTTTCTTGACTTACGGCTGTTCAATATGCCAGAAGGTAGTATCAGTATAGTACACCAGTGTAGGAAGAAACCCTGATTATACCCAGGTCACTCTCCCTTTCAGCATCCACTCTCTGCCACTGTGTCAAAGGATACTGGGCAAGATGGACCTATGGTCTGGCTCAGTCAATGGCAATTCTTATGTTCTTATATTTGGTTATCAATGTTGGGTCTGAAGTTTTGGTAGTATCGTAGGAAGGATGTTAGGGACCCTAAAACTGCCATGTTAATGACAGATGATCATTAAGACATGTGGGACTAGAGCGCTGTTGTAACTGCAATGGTCCAGGAGAAGTACAAGAGGCAAGGCTGGGGGGGGTGTGATTTTTTTATTTTATAATTTCAGCTGTATAGGTGGGGGAGAATTTGACAAGCTTTTGGCCACACGTACCTGTATACAATTTCTAGAAAAAGAGGGCCAAAACTCCCAACTGATAATTACTTCTAGTAGCATCCATCATAAAATAGGTGCTTTTGACCTTTCTAAAATGTCTGAAGAAAGTGGATAAGAGACTCGGAGGGGTGAGGAGTCCCAGGCAGTTCAGCAAGGAAGGATAGGGGGAAAGGCAGATTTAAACACATCCCCAAAGGAAGTGAGCAACAGGTCAGATGTAATGCCAATATGGGCGAGACCTGTGTGAGAGGGAAAAGAGTAGCCTGCCCCAATCACACAGGCACCCGCAGGCTGGCAGCTGCCCTCCGAATGAGCGAGGGCGAGTGCGCGTCCACAAGGCAGGAGAGGCGCAGGGGTCAGCAGGAGGCAGAGAGATCCGCACCGCTATCGGCCATCCAAAGCAGGCAGACACACAGGCAGGCGTCTCCCAATTTCTTCACGGAGCTACTTAGATACAACTGCATATACGGGTACGGGGGGTAGGGGGTGCAAATCTCCCCGCCTTCCATGGGCCATCCCACCCCGCCCCCCGTCCCCGTCCCCATTGGCCACCAGCCCCCCGTTTCCCACTGTGGTCTCTCCCGTACCCCCACGCACGGGCCGTACTACTCGTCACCAGCCACGCCCCCGCTCCTTGCTGTGGTCCCTCCTGTGCCCCCGCCTCCCCTTACTGTTCATCCTCCTCTCGGCGGCGGGGGCCCCGCCTTTTCGGAAGCGCCAGCCCCCCTCGAGCCGGAGCTGTCAACGCGCCATGTTGTCCCGCCGTCACCCTGGCAACCGCCCGGGCTCGCGCTGCCAAGCCAGGCACGGGACGCAGTCGGCACCTCCCGCCCGGCCGCTCATCTGCGCACGCGCATTACACACGTCCACCCGCCAGCTCGCGGTCACACAACTGCGCAAGCGCAGAACAAGCCCCTCCCGGGCGCACCTAGCTGCGCAAGCGCAGTGCAGCTGTTCTCTGCTCTCTTGGAGGCAGGACCTCCGGGACAGTCTCCCAGTTTCAGACGCGCGCAGGCGCAGTCACAGTCACGTCCTGTTCTGTCTTCAGGGCAGGGGGAGGGTGTTATGGGGGTATCTTGGGGCTGGGGTCGCAGCTGGGTTTTGATGCAAGTCAAAGCCCGGGACCGTCAGCCCCGCCCTGAACCTGACTTCTGTCTGTTGCAGACCAGCTAGACCAGAGCTGTCTAGTGGGAGAAAGCCTAGGGCTTCAGCAGGTGCTGAGGGGAGGCCCAGCTGCTGAGTAGGGAGCAGTGATGAGACTGCAAAGGGCAGGGAGGGAGGGTCAAGGAGGGTGCTGCTGAGAGGCAGAGCAGTTAACCCAGTGGGGGTCTAGAAGGTATCCAGGTGAGGGGGTACGAATTGGCACCTCTGGTTTAGACCATGGCCCATGGGCCAGATCTGGTCTGCAGAGCTGTATCCGCCCCACTGTGCTGGCTTTGGGTCTTGGTGTGACACACAGGTGCCCCATGTAGGTCACAGTGGATGGCCATGCACACCCCATGCAGCACATGCTTCAGCTCAGCTTGGGCTAAGATCAAGTGGGGCCTTGGCCTCTCGCAGCCTAAGATCAAGTGCAGTTTTTGCTGCAGCGCAAAGGCCACTCACTCCACTGTTGCACTATGAAAGTGCTGGAAAAGGCTGGAGGAGAAAGGGCATGGGTGGGTTTATCTAAGCATGGTTGTTCTTGTGTCTGTGCCTCTGTGCTTGCTTCTAGGGGAAGTGGGAAAGGAAAGCTTTTTCTAGATTCCTCCTTGGCAAAGATTGTTTTTGCTTAGCTTGTACAAGGAAGAGTGAGAGGTTTCCTTTCACTTATTAATTCTTACAAAAATATAGAATTTTTTTTACAGTCACTTAGAAGTCACTTAGCAAAGAAACATGAACCAGGTACTCCCTGGTTGGGTGTAGATCTGCAAGGGTTTGCTAGCATCAGCATTACACTCTTTTCTGCTCAGTACTTAGAAACATTTGGGGAAGGTGGGGTTTTGGAAAAGCAGAAAGGAGCACCAGTGCTATTTCTTGGAGGCCAAGGAAATGTGGGACAGAAGCACCCCAAACTCATTAAATCAGTAAGATGTCCCTGGCGGCCTCAGAAAGCTTGTGACTTCACACCCTTACCCCAATGGGATAATTTGCCAGAACCCACATATCCTGGAACTCAGAATTTTCTGGGCTTTTCCTGGATTTTTCTGTGGAAGGTGGTGACTTAGACCTGCATCTTTTCTTAACATTCCTTCTATATCACTATTCAGTTAATAGTTTTAGATGCACGCAATACTGAGCAGCTAAGTGTGTACCTAGACCAAAAATAACAAAGCATTTCCAGCAAAGACAAATACTGGATTATTTGACCCTAGCTGATTCTTTGGCCCTAGCTGACTTCCTGCCCCTTGGGCAGTGGGCTGGACCCGATGATCTTACAAGGTCACTTCTGGCTCTACTGTCTATGAAATCTATGAAATTACTTTCTTTAGCTATGCTGAGCTATGGTTGATCACCCTTCATCTACTGTGGAAAAAAACAGTGAATCTTGTACGTCTACAATCTAATTTGAATCTGAGCTTTGACGAGACCCTTTAATATTACATAGGAAAGATTTGATGCCTATGGATTAAAATGAAAGTACTGACTTGCTAATTTGCACTCCTGGTTGTTGATCCATATTTGATCTGCAATCTGCAGCTGAAAATTGCTTTGTTCCTCATAAGCCCAAGCAGCTGGAGACAGACTTTATATTCAAGTAGAATAAAAGATAAGTGGGATGAAGGGGGCTAGGTGAGCTAGATTCTAGTCTGCAGTTCTCTGTGGTGGGGAGCATTTGGGGGTCCTCAGTGTGGACAGGCTTTACAGTAAAGAATTCTTGTAAATAGTTCCCCAAGTAGGATGATGCCATTTTCATCTCGGAGGGAGATGGCAGTTTGGGCCTGGCAGCAGGCCCCAGAGACTGCTCCCTGATTAGTTCCCCTTGACATAATGTTTAATTATATCCAGTGAGTGTTGTCCCCAAGATGAATACTATTATTTTGTAACTATTTTGTTGCAAGTGAACCTGAGTGGGCCTAGGGAGAATGAGTGAGTCTCTGAGAGAGCAGGTGTGTGGAAGGTAGTCCCAGGGAGGATGGGAAAGTCCCAGGGAAGAGGGAATAGAGAGAAAGGGATAGTTTCAGGGAGAACAGAGTAAAGTGTGAGTGAGGACAGAGGGAACTGGAATTTTTGAAGCAGAGTCGGCAGTGCTGGTTTGGATGTTGGCACTCCAATACTCCTTCTCTGGAAAAGAGGAAACGCACCCCCTTCATGAGATGACCAAAAAAGGGAGCTCTCAGAGGTGAGGGCACTATGGGTTCCTGAGAAAGCCAGAGACTGAGAAGAGCCAAGGTCTGAAAAACAGAGGCTTGCTGGCTGTGAAACAATGCTAGGGCTGGCTGCCAGGTGTCCTCTCTCGCAGTTTCTTGAGGAGTCCCAAGGGACAGCTTGCCCCTTCCCCTCAAAAGGTGCTTTTGATCCTGTATGACAATGGGAGCATCTAGACGAGATGCTACTGCACTGTTAATATGCACTGATTTAGTATTTGCATAATCAAGTAATAAATAAATGTGCAGTAACCAGAGTTACTGTGCAATAGCGCTAGCACCACCTCTTTAGTGAAGCAGTAGTATAGTAATACTGTGCTGTATTATTAGCACTGTTGGTGGTGTGATGCACTACTGCGCAGTGTTATTCAGCTACTGCACAGTCAGCATCGTGTGTATATGCATCCAATAACTTACAAAAGTGAGATTATAAAAAGAAAATAAGGCGATGTATTTTACTAAAAAAAAAGTGTGTAAAAGAGGTGGGCTTTATACTTTAAAATAAATGACAAACGGAAATATTTGAATTTGATGAACTAAAATTCTCTCTATAACTGTACATCTTCCTAGGGAAGTAGATAGGTGGTGATGGAACCGGGGCAAAAATGCAGGTGTCCTGGTGTCTCACTGCCTGAACCCTTCTGTGTTGGAATACATCTGGCATCCCAGTCACAGTTTTCTCTGGGAGGCCTGTTTCAAGTCCTGAGTTAAATAGATATAAGGATCTTTAGAAATAAAATTTAGCGTGATCATAACTTCGTGCTAATATCTACCATAAATATTGTAGTTCTCTATTCCTTATGTGATGTAGAAAACAGTACCGCTCATCAAGTGGCCGGTTAGCTCAGTTGGTTAGAGCGTGGTGCTAATAACGCCAAGGTCGCGGGTTCGATCCCCGTACGGGCCACAGGAAATCTTTTTAAAGCGCCGGGGTGAAACCTTGCCAAAAATGAACGTTTTGTCGGGGACGAGAGACCTGGAGGCGATGGCGGGGTCGTTTACGGGGCGTCCTGACGTTCAAGACCGGCCGGGGAGCCCGTGCGGGGCCGCGGACTTCAGGGACCAGGGCTCCTGCGGGGAGAGTCACTGCCCGCCCGCCCGGCGGTGCGCGCGGCCTCCGTGATGCGCGTGTTGTCACGTGTGTGATCAGGTGTGTGATGCATGTTGCTGTATCTTGTATGTGGTGTATATCATGCACGTGAGGCATACTGCTGTGCATATAGACACATGTACATGGTATATCGTGCACGTGACCTGTTGCTATACATGTTGTGTCATGACGTGACACATTTGTACGTGATCTCATGTATATGGCACATGCTGCAATACGTGCTGTGATGCCTGTTGCTGTACATATATCACACATGTGTGCATGTTGCCGTACATCTATCACCTACATGATGCCTGTTGCTGTACATATATTGACACATGTACATGGTATATCATGCACGTGACCTGTTGCTATACAGGCCATGCTATGATGCGACACGTTTTTAGGAATCTCACGTACACGGCACGTGCTGTGTGATGCATGTTGCTGTGCGTGTCCCGGCGTGTGTGCGCGCGTCCCACATGGTCTGGCGTGTGCGCGCTGCACGCTGTACCTGCTACATCACGGGGTACACGTTGTTGGAGGGGCTCTATCGCGATGCAGCGCAGGTCGCCACCCACGTTACCACGCGTGACGCGCTGCCCGTGCTGTGCCCACGCACGTGACGCCCGTCGCTGCACTCGGGCACCTCCCCACGTTCCGCTCGGCAGGAGAACGCGCTCGGCTTCAGCTTGTCCCTCAGGGGCCCCCGTCGCCCCCGCATGACCCCGCCCCCCGGCCGGGTCTCGCCGCTGGGCCCCGCGCCCTGTGCGGGGG
>NW_005841891.1:486193-502676 GCF_000455745.1 Alligator sinensis
GCCGCCGCCCCCCGGCTCCTCCCGCGCCAGGTACAGCCCCCGGCGCCCTGCAGTGGGGGGACCCCCAGCCCCGTCCTGGGAGCCCTCCTCCCCCTGCATCGGGTTCGGCCCCAGCACAGGCTGTCCGGATCCGAGCCAGGTGGCTCCCCCGGGGCAGTGGGACGGGCTCAGGCTGTGCCTGCCAGGCCTGTGGATGGACCTGGCACCACCCGTCTGGTCCCTGGAGCAAAAGGGTTGGGGTCCGCTGCCCTAGCAAAGTGGTTCTTTTATTTCTTTTGCGCTCAAGGAAAACATGAAAGCGAAGAGCTGGCATTTCCCAAGGGGGAGCAGAGCCAACAAGGTCGAGAGCCACCGCCACAGCTCAGTGGCACTAAAGCGAGTATGAGGCTCTGCCCTGGCGGTGAAGCGTGGGGCTGGGGGTGTCCTGTCAGCTCCTGCTGGTGGCTCCCTGGTCGGCCGCCAGCTCCTGATCTCCTTCCTACCGCCTCCCTCATCCTCGCAGCCGCCTGGAGGCAGTGTGCTCGGGTATAGACGGGACAGCCGCCTGTGGCAGAAGCGATGTTAGGGCTAGGTAAAATCGGTACAGCTGTTCTTCCAAGCTGTGTTGGGCTAGTTGACGGCAGTTAAATGGCCGTCTGTGCTATCAGGCTTCCAAGTCCACGGTAGGCCATTAATCTAATGGAATAATTCTTAAATGGCATTTCTGTGTCAAGTTTCAGAGTCACGTCTATTATAGCTCTTCAAATGACATTTAAACTTCTTGAATACCTGCTGTCAGGCTAAAGTTTTCCTTGTTTGGTCTCTGGTCAAAAGTAACTAGAAAATGAGTCATCAGTTGTGTTTATATTAAGACACGGTGTACATTTTTGAAGAGGTTGTTTTTTTTTTAAGGGGAAATTTCTGTTTGTGCATTCTCTACTAGTGCTCTAGTAAAAGCACCTGAAGTCGGCAACTTGAGAGGCTAGACAGAACTTTCTCTTTGAAGACTAGTGTGTGTAAATATTTTGACAGAAATAGCAGCAATTAAGTTTGCAATGTGTGCACTCTATGGAGTACATTTCAGTCCAAGTAGAGAACTGTGCATTTCAGTTTTGATCCAGCAAAGTATATTTTTGTGCTTGCAAGTGTGTTTTTAGCCTAACCTAGTGCATCTCCCCTCCATGACAGCTCTAGTACATTAAATTTTGTAGGTTAAGTACAAAGGCAAATACACATTCTAATAAATGCTGTATTTTAAAGATTCCATAAGGTATAAACAACTTCTTGTCTTCCACTTGTGAACTCCTTTTATCTCCTTCCATCTCTACTTAAGTTTCCTTTTTTTCTCATTCTTAATTTTAAACTGTTCTTGTCACATGGGGAGGAGGAGAAAGAATAACAATTAAAGGCTAGCTCTTATTTAAGAAATGCTGATTTATCTAGATGCACATAACAGTGTGCATCCTTTTTAAGGATATAATCCAGCTAAGCATTTGTCAAACTACAGTTTCACAACCTAAAGCTAGAATATGCAGTTGAATCTACTGAGATTACCCTGTTGGCTTTATTGGTGCTCTTGCCAGACAGATCCGTTTACAAAAGTCACCTGTTTGTTTTTTCCTTTTTAACTGCACTGATGGTTGTTGGATGTTAAAAAAGAAAACCTCTTTATTTTTATTTCTTCTCACTGCTTAAGCAAAAAACCCCAAATACTCCTTGTATGTGGAGATGCAGTAGCTGGACGGAAGGAAATCTGTGTCTTGAAGATTGTAGGAACAATGACATCTAGTTTCTTTATGTTTCATTCTAAGATCAGATGAACAAAGATCTAAAAAATACAACTTTTTTCCTTCCCAAAGGAATTAGAAGCCATATGTGTTCAACTACAACCGGGGCAGATGAAGGAAAATGAAAGGCCAGCACCATCTCTGGCACCAATCCAGTCTAATGCTGTAACACTGAGTCAGCTGGACAGTAGGGATTCCAATATATCAGGACTCAGCATTATCAATCCCCAGATCATTAGGATACAGCCTGGTACAGGAACTGAACAGCAACAGTTGTTCTTGCAAAATTCTGATTCTCCAGTTCAGCTACTTGTGCAGGGACCTTTACACCGTCATGGATCAGAGTCTGGGAATAAGATTCCTACATGCAAGACACTAAATGGACAAAAAACTACATGTGCTACTACAGGCTCCCCAAATGTTTCTTTGGTTGCAGCCAGTTCAGCAAATACTCCAATTTCAAGCCTCGAAAAAAAGGAAAAAAAAGAACTAAAGCTAAAAAAATCTTTGAAAGTGAAAACACGTTCTGGGAGAATTTCACGGCCTCCAAAATATAAAGCTAAAGATTACAAATTCATTAAAATGGAGGATTTAGCTGATGGTCATCAGTCTGATTCCGATGACTATTCTGAACTAAGTGTTGAAGAAGATGAAGAGGGAAAGGCAGAAGGAATGGATGCTTTGTTCAGTGTTTCAAATTATAATCTGAAACCCAAAAAGTTTAAATGTCAGATTTGTGAGAAATCATATATAGGAAAGGGAGGATTAGCGCGACATTATAAACTTAATCCAGGTCATGGACAACTGGAGTCTTCACAGCAAAAACTACCTTTGAATAAGACTAATGGAAGTGTGTTTGTGTTTGTGGAGAATGCTGGAGGAAAAGAAGATGAAAGTGTGAGTCCGATGCTCTCAGAACCAATTACTGTCACTTTAAATAATGAAAATGCACTAGCCAGTGGTTTTGAAGAAACTGCTTCCTCACAGGGTGAACAACAGGTAAAGGAGTACTTTTTCTGGGTTATACTCCATTTCATAAACAGTATAGTTACAATTTTATATCCAGATAAGTTGCAGTTTTAGAACCATGATATGGTACTTGTTACATTTTTATTTGTGTGTTGATACTGCTTTCAAAACTAAGAACACTGTCAGCCTTAGATGCACAAAGGTAATGGTAAAAACCAGTTTCTGGAACTGGGGAACGGGGAAAAAAAGAACAAAATCTACATGAAGTGTTATATAGATTTAGTTAATCTGTGCAGCAGTTAAAATACTCTGGTGATGGAGACTTCAAAATAAATGAAGATAATTTTTTGAGTTACGTTTTGCTGTAAAATCTGCAGAGTTTTTGATTTGACCATTATAGTGCTAATTTTTTGTCCCCATATATTTGTGTAGACAATGAGCCACACAAACTTGCCCCTCTTAACTTCCCAATTTATATTCTACAAATGGACTTATTTTTGAACACTTGAGATGCTATCGAGATGAATCATTGAATCATAGAAAGTTAGGGTTGGAAGGGACCATAGGAGATCATCTAGTCCAACCCCCTGCTCAAAGCAGGACCAGCCCCAACTAGATTATCCCAGCCAAAGCTTTTTCTGGCCGGGTTTTGAAAGCCTCCAAGGATGGACCGTCCCTCACCTCTCTGGGTAACCTATTCCAGTGTTTTACTCCCCTCCTAGTGAGAAAATTCTTCCTGATCTCTAACCTAAACTTCCCTTGTTGCAACTTGAGACTGTTGCTTCTTTTTCTGTCATCTGTCACCACTGAGAACAGTCCAGCTCCATCCTCTTTTGAACGCCGCTTCAGGTAATTGAAGGCCGCTATTAAGTCTCCTCTTAGTCTCCTCTTCTCTAGACTAAATAAACCCAATTCCCTCAGCCTCTCCTCATATGTCCCCCAGCCCCCTCACCATTTTTTTTGCCCTCTGGTGGACTCCAGTTTGTCCACATCCTTTCGGTAGTGGGGGACCTAAGACAGAACACAGTACCCCAGATGTGGCCTCACCAGTGCTGAATAGAGAGGAAGAATCACTTCCCTGGACCTCCTGGCAACACAGCTACCAATGCAGTCCAGTATGCTGTTAGCCGCCTTGGCAACAAGGGCACACTGCTGGCTCATATTCAGCTTATTGTCCACTGTAACCCTCAGGTCCTTTTCTGCAGAGCTGCTGCCCAGCCAGTCAGGCCCCCAACCAGTTCTGGTGCATGGGATTGTTCTGTCCTAAGTGCAGGACTTTGCACTTGTTGATGACATCTTTGGGCCACAAAACAGTACTTTTATTAACACTGCAGGTAGATAAGAGGGGTGGCAGCAATGGTCCGTGCTTCAAACTAAAACTCAGTCAACTAAAATTAATTTGGTACCTTTTCTCTATCCTCTGAATAAAACTGCCAACAATTTGGGAAGGCCATGTTCATTGGCATATCAGGAGTTATTGAAAATAAAGGTTGAAATGCATTAAAAGAAAGTTTAAACTACTGTACTTTGATCTATCATTTTATAAAAATCTAAATCTTTGGGACACTCACTTCACTTGCATTATTTCTCTTATACTAGCTAAAATAAAATGGCTTTCATTGAGCGATCCTTGGACTCTGTTTTGCTAGCTGTCCATGAATGTGTTGTGTATTTAGGAGTCCTTGTAACTTCATTTAGGATAATGGCTCTTCTTGAATTCCTGCACTCAGGTTGTCTGTTTCTGCTAGTGCAGCTGATTTTTCCATTTGCATTGTGACCTCAGTAACATTTAAAAATTGAGAAATGTAAGATTCAGGGTATTGTAAACTTGAAGACTATGTGGACTGTCCACTTACTGAAGCATTTTTGGGGAAGGCTGCTGATAGGCATCTGGAACAGTGAATGAGTGTTTCTGTTTCTTTGATTTACTGTCTAAGTTAGTTTGGGTGTGGAGACACGTAACACTTGAACTGTTCCAAAATGTCACTGATTGTGTAATACTGGTTCGCAGTGGTCATAGGGCAGTGTGTGGGTACAAGTATAGTGTTCTAGCATTCCCACTGGAATGGTTGCCTTTTAGATGTTGAAGTGCTGTGACTCCAACAACCACAGGTAGAAGTGAATACACAGTACAGCATGTCTCAGTGAGTGAGTGAGGAAGGGCTGGGGTGGGTAGTTCTTGCACCCATACTTTAGGGATCCTAGGGGGTGTTTTCACTTCTCTTCTACGCATAAGTTCAGTAGCTTTTGCTTGACCAACTCTGCATTATTCTTGCCTGGCTTGTGGTGCCCAGGAGGAAGGGAGTGCTTGGATCCAAGTTTTTGGGTTCCCAGCGGCTGGGGGGCAGGGAGGGAGGAAGGAGGCATGACGAAGAGCCTTGGTGTAATAGGGAGTGAGAGCAAGCTTTTATTGACCAGGCAGTGCAAGGGAGCTCATTGACTAGAAAGTGAAAACAAAAAAGGGGAGAGAGGGGGACATGCAGTAGTGTTCTATCTGTGTACCAGAGGCCAGTTACAACAGTGAGGATGAGGATCTGAAGAGCAATACAGTGTAGGATGCTTGGACACATAACGTTGACCCACTTCAAAAGAGTACTAGATTTTACAGATGTACTTTTGAACCATTCCAGACAGCTTTTAAACTAGTTCAACAAGCTTGTACATCTGTCCCTAATCTTTGTTATCATTTCTGATTATCTAGTATTGCATCTATAGTGAGTCTGTTATGCCAGATCTTAATGTTGCTGAGTGGTCCTTGTCTTCTTATAAGAGTATTTATGATGGCAACCAGAGATTTTTGCCTAGTGTATCTAACTGTTAGTTTGAAGCAAAATCATCTATAACCATTTTGTTTCATAATTTAAAAAAGTTATGGTGGGTGGATCTTACAGAAGCAGCTGTATTTCTAGCCTCTCTGATTTTACCCAGTACCTATGCATGTATCTAACAGTACTGAAATTGTATAGTAAATGAGACTAATGTGAGGCTTAATAATTTCACTAGATACTTTGGAGAAAGGAGAAAAGGTTTAACTACTCTTGTTTTGCCTTTGTTAAGACTGGCAAATCTTCTGAAGACAAACACTTGTTGGCAACACAGCAAACTGAGTCTGGATTAGTACACCGGGGACCTGGAATGCAGAAAGGACCTGGAAGACCCAGGCGGCCTAAAAGACGTGGCCGGCCAAGGATGGCTGGAAGATCAAGGTGTTCAGGAAGACTTAGTAGATCTGGTCGGTCCCCTTCAAAGTCGCTTAATAATGTGTCGACAGACCATGTATTTAGAAGAAAAGCTAGGTTAAAAGAGGTAGGGTTCTCTTTTGCAGTTGCTTCATATGTATCAATTTGTCCACCTGCTTCTAAGCTGACTTTGTTTTTGGCAAGAATAGTTTTCAAGATGTTGCTGTGTGTTTGGCTTTTTGGAAATGTTTTAATTGACGTTTAATCCAAACTTATGGATCAAGTTTATAAAAGGCATTGACATTTGGCACAAGTGGCTTCTTAGTATTGGAGTGTTCTTGGTAGTCTTGTTCTTGAGGGGAAAAAATTACTGGAGCCACTGTCACCATGTATATGATTATTAAAAATATGCCCAGCCAGAAGTGAGTAAACTTGAACAACCTTAAATTCATTTTAATTTCTTGTGCATTATGTTTTGAAGTTTTATTTGTAGTTGCATAGTTTTAATTGCTAAGGTTTACTTTTCTTTCTTTTTAGACTTGATATTATTACAGACTTGCTCAGACACTGAGCATTAGCTGCAAGTTTGAACAAAGTAGACAAGACCCTTTACAACTGCTCTAAACTTTGGCAGTCAACTCTTTTATTTTTAATGTTTATATTTATTCCTAAAGTTACTTAATTTTATTGATCTTGTAAGGGGCAGTGAATTGATTGCTGACAAGTGGTGTTTCTTATAAAGACTGCTTTACAGGAACTGGAGATTTACACTCAGCTTTATGGCCTCATAATAAAACACTTGCATTCATCATCCAACTATTTTTCCTACCCCTCCTGTATCTTACTGTAGAGAACAGAGGCATCACGTTATGATTTACAAGCTGCTTAGCTTCTGTAGACCCTCTTCCTAAAGAAGTTATTCTGGTTCTTAACAGATAATCCAACAATGTGACAACGAAGACTTAATAGAGCTGGCACTGCCACGCCTTGCAGAATTTGTGACTGTGTATGAATTTTTATTGATGAAGGTGAGGTTTTTTTTCTTTATCATGTACAATTATTTATTTCTTTAAACATGTTGGATGCTGCTTTTTGAGAGTTTCATGGTCAAGTGAAGAGTCAGTACTTAATGGGATTCCAAGGGTGAACTCTAAAGGCTGATAGCTCTCTCAATTTAAAAATCTTACTTGTTGCAGCTGTTTCTTCGGCAGTATTTCTGGAGGCGTCAGAGTCCTTTCTCTACTTGTGTGGTCCCCAAAGTTAGCAAAATTAGAATGAAGAAAATGTTGGTTGGACAAAATGAATTAATAATGTATTTTATTTATTAGTTTAATTCATCTTATTTTGCTTATTTTTATTTAGGTTGAAAACGGTTGCCCAGCAAGAGCGTTTTTCCCAGATGTGTACAAGGAATTTGAAGAGTTACATAATATGATAAAGAAAATGGCTCAGGACCATCTCTGTAGTTCTGATTTTCTGAGTTCCCAGCAGCCTATTGAAATAAAAAATCCCAAGGTAATAAAAGACACATTTTGGAATTGCTTTATCTGTTCAGCTGTGTTCTACATCTGGCTTGTTCTTCACTAAAACACTATAGCCTAAATGGTGATGCTTGAACAGAACACTGATTTTTTTTTTTAAATATAAAAAAATGGAGATATGTGCATACTGAAAAATAAATAACTGAACACCTGAAGTAACACTTCACTCAGTAATCAGAAGTATTTGAGTAAACTACAGTCTCAGCTTATACGTGAACATAAACAGCTTAAATTCAAAACATTGTATTGCTAAGCATGGTTCTTAGATAGTAGCACTAACAGAATCCTGTTCTGTGTTTGTTTAGAAAAGAAATGGCCGTGGTGTGAGGCGTTTATCTCGATTAGTAAAATAAGTCCCCCTCTGTCTGCCAGAGATGGGAAAGGCCCCCTAATGCTTGTTTCCAGTAAACATTACTGAGTTTCCCAGCTCCCAGCAATTGACCAGGTACATGGAGATTTAGATGAAAGTTTTCACTAAATTATGAAATTTGGTGAACTCTTTAATATAAAAAACACTTAATAAAGACCACTTCAACAGCTCTTACAAATTTTAATGAATCTTTATACAGATCATAATGTACACTTGGTTAGAGAAATTCAAACATGGCCATCTCTAATATTTGATCCTGCAGCTTGGAATGAAATGGCTGGATGACTAATACATATTGCTTGGTTTAGCATGCTGTTCAGTTTTCAGCAGTGAATTGCACAGTTTGTAACACATTACTGCCAGCGAAACATTTTAAGTGCAGATATTCTGAGTGCTCCATAAGGTGCAAGACTCTCCACCCAGAAGCTTATGGTTTGAAATGAGATGCAGATATGACAGTGAACATACTGGAAAGCCCAGGGGAGGGAGAGAAGAGGAACATATTTTTACAAATAGAGTAATTCTACAGAAGAATATAATTCATTATGCAGTTTTTAGCACTAAGTGAATATTTATCTGTTTTTCAGAATAACTTATGATATATTTGAAGTGTATACCAGAAGTTTGCCTTGTGTTGTTATTGTGTGTGTTCATCTGACTCCATCTCTTATGGTCAACAGGGATGTTTCTTCTATGGAGAAATTAAATTGTACCAATTTAAAGGGGATATTTTCAAAGTTGGTAGGCACCAACTTACTTTTCAAATGCATGTTGTCATGCTGTTTTAACAAAAATAAACCGTAATGGGAAACCCTATAGTGACAAATCAATGTATTCACTAAATAGAGTGAAACTTGGTAAGAGAACACACTTAGTCCCCAGCAACTAAGAGATGTATGGATAAAGAATTCTCCCTGTCTTGTATTAAATCATGAAATAGCCTTGACAGTGTTCTTAACAATCTATTTTTCATTCACTGATAGCCGTTATATAGGTTATAATTTGTTGACATGGAGGCTAGTTGTAGGAGTGGCTGTGGTGTAATATATTTATACCCATACCTATCAGTTTGACTGATAGACTGCATCCCAGTATGCACATCTTTCTAGACTGGTTTTAGGAACATAACTAAATATAGAAATACTGAAAATTTGAAAAATCACATTTAATTATAATTGTTTTATAGGTTGCTGAGTCACTAGGAATTACAGAAAAAATTCTTGAAAAGCAAACACAAGCTGCAGATTCTTCCCAACAATGTACTATTAAAACAGTGGCTGAGCAAGTGCCTGCTGAAATAGTGGGACAAAAAAGAGTAATTGAGGTATGGAATATTTGTGACATTAATATGTAAATTAAAACCTACACATTAAAACTGATTTAAAATATACTAATAGTTAAAGCCACGTAACGACCTTTGGACTCTTTAAAGGGATGTCCCATAAGCAACTCTGTTTTGAGTTTGTAAATACTTAAATATGCTCCAACTTAGTCCTATTTAAAAGACATCAGAGTATGTCAGAGCTTTGTTGTGTCTCCCCTCACTCACTGTTTAAGGCAGGACAAGGTGGCATCTTAGAGACTTAACTTACTCAGAAATACATAAGTTTTCATAAGGGACAGCCTACTTCTCAGATGCAATGAATGGACTTCCAGAGGACAGGGGTATTAAATAGAATAAAATAATTTTAAATGCAAAGGATGGGGGAAAGGGGCACTGCTGAGAGAGTTGCATTGAGATTGGAAGATAAACAGCAGCTAACCTATTGAGGGACATAAGCATTAAACAAAAAATCTACTCTAGGTAAGGAAAAAGACTCTAGAGTCTCTGTTTAGACCATACATAACACAGTCCAGTCAGTGGATGATTTCTTGTTCTGCAGTTTTGCATTAAAGTCTGTTCTTAAACTAAACTTTAAAGACAGCTACTCTGAGGTCAGTGGTGGTAGTACAGGGAGATTCAGGTGTTCTGCCATGGGCTTTTGGTGTCTTTCTGGAATTGAGGTCAGATCAGTGTCCATTCATTCTTTCCTCCTTTTCGCCCTATCTTTTGTATTTAATCTTTTCTGTTTAGTGCTCCTGCTCTTTGCAAGCCTTGACTAAATAAGATGTTGCCTATAAAAGCCCATGCCTCTCTGAATAAATTAGTCTCTAAGGTGCCACCCTACATTGCCTTCTGCCTGACTTCAGACTAACATGGATAAGAAACTCTCACTGCTGAAGGGTATGGTCTGGTCAGGATCTTGCAGGTTTCCATGTTGTATCCTCCTGCAGTGGAGAAGGGCTCTGCCAAGTGGATATTGGGGTTTGGGGACTTCAGGTTCTAGTATCTTTGTTGTAGAAGACTGGTTAGCCAATTCAAGTTATGGGGAGAGGTAGATGCATCAGCTGACTTAGTGGCTAACAGAGGTGCATGTAACCAGCCCTTTGGCTAGTCTCATCTTTTCAAAAGCCTACTTGATCTGTTGTCTGTAGCTGTAGTAGAGAGGTTTCCTTTCTCCCTCTGATGGTAGCATCTATTTCTCCTCACCTTCAAACCTCAGTCCAGAACTGTCTTTGGTACTAAGGGTAGCTCCTTCTGTTTTTTCTGTCTGTGTTTAAATTTGGTACTGGTCAGTTTTCCAATCCCTATCTGAACTGCTCAGTAAAGGGCTGTAAACTCCCTGTCCTGAAGCTGGAGAGGAGCAGGAGGTACCCTTCCTAGATGATCCCATCCATAATCTTGCCAGTAAGGTTCCTCTGAGAGGAGACCTTTAGTAATTACTTTTGCTTCATGAAAACAGATGCCAAAACTAATTAAAAATAAATTTAAAAAAATGGAAAATGTACCACCTTATGTTAAGAATTTTCTTTCATAACTTCCTTTGTAGCAGAATCCTAGTATGTTGTAGGTGACAATTCATTATGATGTTTGTCCCAGAGTTCATACTGGAAAAATGTCAGTTTGTCCATATTTGTAAGTAACATCAAATTAACTAGTTCGTATGTTGACAGAATTCAGGTGGGGAACTGTTGCCATCAGCCAAGAAGACCAAAGTAGAAGACCCATCAGGGAATATGAATGATGTTTATGCTAATCAAAATGGAGTAAAGCAGAAGAGTGGGAGCTTGAAGACACTGACTATAAAAGATGGTATTGTTTTCCTTCTAACTTGCCAGCACTGTCTGTTCTTTGTGGAACTGAACTAATTCCTTTATCTTGCACCTCTTGCCCATGATATGCTGCCTTAACTTTTAGTTTTGCATGCTTTTTTTTTAGGTTGTTGAGTAATAACTGTTCAGCTGGAAAGGTGGAGGGTTGGTGGGAGTGCAGATAAGAGTTGTATGGGATATACACTTTTGTGTTCTCTCTGGTCTTATGTAGCTGTTCCTTTGTTGATGGTACAGAATTCTTGCTGCTGATCTTATTTTCTTTACATTAGATTTTCTGTTGCACAAAAACAAGTGTGTATTCCTGTTAAATCTGAAGAGGGGAATTTGGTTAAATTTGGGTGAGCGCGCGCGCGCACACACACACACACACACACACACACGGTTTCTTTACTAAGTTCTAGTCATTTCAGAGCTGCAAACTAACAAATGGTAATGAGAATTACAGGGGTCACAGAAAGAAACCAGTTTAACTTTGATCTAGAACTATTTCAGGGTAGGCAGGAAGGAAAAATCATCTTCTCTGTAACCTAAGGACATATGGTATAAAACCGTGATGCTACATCTAGAGGTCCCCTCCTTCTCCACCAGGCCCCTCCACCTCCCAAAAGAATGGCATTTGTAATTTTTAATACATTTTTGCACTGTTTTATGCTATTTCCCACGTGTTTGAAAAACCATCAACATGCCTGGAGGAAAGGGAAAATTGGTTAGCATCTTTACAAGATTATTTTTTTGAAAATGGATTTTGTGAGTCTAAAATCTGATCAATGCACAATATGTTCTGTTTTCTTTCAACTGTTAAGGTTTTAATCCACTAAATGGAGAGACTGTACACTCTGAGGACAGAGGTATTACTCATTGCACAGTTGGACTTGCATTACATGAATCGTTTGCTGATTTAGAAACTAGATCTGTCTCTGCAAGTTCACATGTCCTCCCTCAGTCTATGGAAATGAGGATGGAGTACCCCCAACCTGTAAGCACACAGGGACCGAACAGTACAGGTAATGTATCTCCACCACACACTGAAGCCTTGCTGCCTGTTGTGACAGATCATTCACCAGAGGAATTTGTTGAAGCACAGTTTATAAATGAGAGTGCTGGAGGCAGACTGACAAGTTCTGAATTTTGTAGTTCCATGTTATCAGACATTGTGATGGACAGTCAGAGTTCTAACTTGTCAGTGAGTGAACAAAATGATTATAACGGAAAATTCCAAAAACTTCAGCAAGAAGAAGAAATCCAGAATTATGGCATGACTAACAAACATTCCCAACAACTTAATGATACTAATATAGCTGAACAGATGCAGCACCTTGAAAAAGTTTTTTCAACTAGTATTGTGCCAATAGACCATCCATGCAGGACTCAGACTGAACCACATGACAGTCCTGTACAGGAATCCTCCATAGCCACCCAGGTGAATCATGGAAGTCCATTAAAAAATGTAGATGAATTCTCTTGTGAGATAGAAGAACAGCATACTGGACCACATGAGCTAGAGAATGTGGTTACTGTAAGCGAAACTGTAGCCTTTGAGATTACTGATGAGAGCCATGAATTTTTGTCTCAGGGACATGAACAGATCTTTATTCAGACTTCAGATGGGCTTATATTGTCCCATCCAGGTACCGCTGTTCTGTCTCAGACAGAAGGCATAGTTATTGTAACCGATGCTGATGGTACCACAATGCACATTCGTACACCTGATGGGGTCCCTTTCGAAACTGTGGAAGCACTACTTGCAATGGAAGCAGATGGCCAAAGTGAAGATATTTTGCTCTCACATAGTGAAGAGGAGCCATAAATTAAAAAAAAGAAGAATCCTATTTATACATGCTTTCTTCTGGAAAAGACTCTATCAAATGTATATTTTTCTAATGTGAATACTGGAATTGAGATTTAACTTATTTGTAAACTGTTTCTATGACCTGTACTTTTTATATAAACTTAAGTTATAAAATTAGCCACATTACAACCAAAAATTCTAAGGAATATTTTTTTTTTTAATTCTATTTGCTCTTAATATGTGTCTGAGGGTGGAAATACGTTGACCCTGATTTTGTTGCACTATTTCTCTTTTGTTACATACTTATTCTTCTCTCTGGCAAATAGAAACATGGTATAATATATTGCACTGTTCTTGACAGTGATGTGCTATATGCTGGCAGCCTGTATATGGGATAAATAAAAACTATATTAAAAAGAGTTGTGTTTTCTAACTACAAGAGGTTTTGTAGCTTTGTAATTGCTGTTACTTAAAAATATTCAAGGTGATGTAACTTACAAGTACATGTGAATTTAACTGTGAAAAAGGGTAACTTCCATAAAGAATTAATATTTCTGCATTCCAAGGAAATGTTCATTTTCAAAACTGGAAAGTCAGGGCATAATTTCCCAGAAGAATCTTCAGTTCCCTTGATTTTTAAAGTGTCAAAGGAGCATTTTAATACTGTAGAACCCTGAAACTATGTCTAATTTCTACTAACCACTTGAAAAATATTGAATATTTTTTTCTTAAAGTACAATAGAAAGGCCATATTTTCTTTTGACTGTTATGCTGCATGCAGCATCCTACGCTGTAGGACGATCAGCTGGAGGTTGCTTATCTGAGTTATTTTAATGCGATAGCAAATTCTCCTTTTTTCCAGAGGGGAAAGAGAACCCTGGAGAGAACCTTGTGTAACATGCCACCCAGGATCCTGCCTCTTTTGTCACTACTAAGTAAATAGTTTGTGCTAACAAAGCAGAGCATGGTCCCCTGGACCACTTTTTTATTCATCATCTTTAATAGTGGTGTGTTGTTCTCCTGACTACAACATGGTGTTTATCCCATTTTTGAAGCGTGCTAAGAGGCTAACAGAAATCACTGTCAGTATCCTCTCTGTTCCTCTCAGGGTTTGGGACTGGAGTGAAATTAAATTAGCGTTTAGTGGATCTAATGAATAAGAAAAGTCTGTTCATGGTTTATTCCAGTGTATCTCAACACCTGTCTGAGGCTGCTGAAAAAACAAAGAGGGCTAATTGCCTGTAACACAGTTAAAAAAAGAAAAAGGTTAAGTGGAATGTAAACAACATCCAGCTTTCTCAATACCAAGGCAAAGTTATGAGTGAAAGACATCAGGCTAAAGTTGAATTCATCCAAGTAAGACAGAAATGGCAAAAGACAGATGTTTAGAAGAGCTTGTTAAATTGGCCTGTAGCTTTGGAATCCTATCCGGACACTTCACTTATTGTTTAGAAGATCCAGATCTGGATGCTGGGATATTCTGAATGGCAGAAAACTGAATGAAGTATCATAACTGATTTTCCAGCTCCTATGAAATATCTGTGCCCATCTGAAAACCCAGCCTGCTATGAAAACTTTCCCCCGTTCTCCATCAATTCTTCATTGAAGGAACAGCTAATCTAAACTTGGAACATCAAGATGAACCTCCATAGTTGGCACAATGGCCTTTATATTATAGTTTTACTCTAGCAGGGGCTGTCATAATTGGTACACAGCTTCTCATGGAAGTGTGAAAAAGATTCTGTTTTACTGCTAGTCAGGCTAAAGTAGCTGCCAGAGAAGCAGAAGATCCAAGAAAACTTATAAATACCTCCACAGTCTGTGCAGCAGTTTCATGACTTGTAGTTTTTATCATAGAACGGAGTAGAAAGTCATACATAGGTATTGTAGTATTTGTTTAGAGGGAAGTTAGAATAAGTTGGATAGTGATGACTTCCTTTGATTCCTTTCTTTGCTCACTATAGCAATAGCTACCTTTTTATTGTGGGACTGATCCTGCTGCTAGTAAAGTCAATGGAAGGCCACAGTGGATGAGAAACAGTATCTAAAAGTATTTGTGGGGGCTATACTATGATAGCAGTATAGGCCTCACGTGACACTAGTCCACTGCAGTCTTCTTACATGACTCTGGGGAGGTCACTTAAGCCTATGCTTTCTTTCCCCACTTGTAAAATGCAAATAAAGGTGTTTGCCTGCACTACCTGGAATGTTGAGGGAAAATGTATTTGTGATCATCAAAAAGGACTGTGACGACAGTGCTGGGTGTAAGTAGAAAGTTTGTCACTTCATATGGAAGCAAAACGAAGCAAACAACAAACAAAACAAGTAAATGCAGTTCGAGGAAAATAGTATTTTAATAATTTCTATTAAAATATAATGTACTTAATGAATGTTGTGGTCTGCTGCAGTTGCTGTTCCACAAGAAACAAGATTTGCAAATCTTATTTGAAATGCTAGATTGGTCTGTGTCCTGTTTCCAGCAACATGCTTTCTAGTAATAGTTTGCTGCTGCTCTCAATGTAGGGCTGGTACAACCATGATGATAAATACACCATCATAAGATCCTCATCAGCAGTATGAGCAATCTCTTGCACAATTGTCTGCTTTAGCTGTAGTTCCTCCTTGTACATCTCAGAGAGCTTGAAAGAAGTCTCATCTGAAATGGATTGAAAAAGTTACATGTGCCTCTTCTGATTATATAACACATCAGCAACTCTGAAAAGGTAAGTAAATCAATACTGGTTCTATACTAATTGTTCTTAAAAAAGCTGGATGCTAAAAGTATACAAGCTTCCTCCTCTTTACTGTGTAAGTCAAATACCCTGATCTTTATAACAGTTAACAACATGTCTATGGATTGAGGCAGGACTGTCTAACTTGTGAGTGGCCAGGGGCCGCAAAGCCCCTAGACCAGGGGTAGGCAACATTTTTTGGCTGGAGTGCCGAAAAACCTATAATGCCTACCTCGGAAGGTCCCGGGGTGCCGGCATGCCAGAAAAACAGGTTCTGGGTAGCTGCTGATGGCCACGGAGCCCGGGCTGCTTGCAGCAGGGCTTCCATCCTCCCAGACTAGTGCTGGGAGTAGCCCAGGCTCCATGGCTATCAGCAGCTACCATGAACCTTTGTAGCTGGGAGGCTGCAAAGAACTGCTGCCTCCCCACCCTGGCCCTGGCCGTCTCCCTGCCCTGGGCTCTGGGAAGATGGCAGGTGCTGGTACTGCGCCCATTGGGGCCGGGGCCCGCTGGCAGTGAGGGGCTGGGGCTGTGGGGCCAGGGCCACTCAGCAGCTTCGGGCTGGGGCCCACAGGCAACACGGGACTGGGGCTAGAGCCTGGCCATGGGCAGCATAGGGCTGCGGGCGGAGCTGGGGCCAGGGCCTGCTGGCAGCACTGGGCTGGGCCCTCCGGCAGCACGGGGCTGGGGCTGCAGCTAGGCTGTCGCTAAGGCTGGGATGGGGCCACCGGCAGCACTGGGCTGAGGCTGGGGCCGTGCAGGCCTGGGGGTTGTGGCAGTGGTGGTGCCAGTTGGCGCTGGGCCTGCGCAGGGCTGGGGCCCACCAGCAGCATGTGGCTGGGCCCTTTGGCAGTGCTGGGATGGGGCTGGGTCCCGCACAGGTCCATGGCCCCAGCCCTGACCCCGGTCCCATACCAACGCTGCTGACGGCTCCGGCCTGGCAGTGGCCCTGTGCTGGGGCCTGTGGTGGGGGGGGGGGGGGGC
>NW_005841891.1:502924-510626 GCF_000455745.1 Alligator sinensis
GGGCCCGGGCCCAGCAGCGGCGGCAGAGGTGCCAGCCAGGGCTGCATCTGCCAGCAGCACCGGGATGGGGCTGGGGCTGCGTCCACCGGCAACATGGGACTGGGGCCATCTGCAGTGCCAAGATGGGCCTGGGCCCCAGCCTCATCCCAGCGCTGCAGACAGCCCTGGCCCAGCAGCGGCACTGGGCTGGGGCAGGCACTGTCCATGCCACCAGGGCCTCTCCCGCCGGCAGGTGCTGCTGATGGCCCTGGCCCAGCAGCAGTGGTGGAGGTGCCGGCTGGGGCCCAGCCCACCGGCAGCACCAAGATGGGGCTAGACCCCAGCCTCATCCTGGCACTGCAGATGGCCCCAGCCCAGCAGCAGCGCTGGGCTGGGGCGGGCAGCGGCGGTGCCGGCCAGGGCCTGTGCACGGGCCTGGGCCCTGGCCTCATCCCAGTGCAGCCAACAGCCCTGGCCCAGTGGCTGCAGGGGTGCCAGCTGGTCCCACTGGCAGCACGTGGCCAGGGCCATCTGTAGCTCCAGGATGGGGCCAGGGCCTGTGCAGGTCTGCGGCCCCGACCCCATCCTAATGGCCCCGGCCCGTTGCTGGCATTGGGCCAGGGCCTGTAGCAGCAACGGTGCCGGCCTGCCGGAAGCATGTGGCCAGGCCCAGGGTCCATGGTGGCGGTGGTGCCGGCTGGGGCCTGCGGGCCAGCAGCCCACAGTTGGGGCCAGGGCCATTGGGGTGGGGATGGTCCCCTGCCTGGGGCCGGGCTAGGATTGGGGCCCGGGGCTCTTACCTGGCAGGGGTTGGTGTTCCAGGGCTGGGGTCCAGCAGTGGCAAGTCTAATGCAGGGGTCGGCAGCAGCACAAGGGTGTTCTCGGGCAGCCATGTGCTGCTCAATCTGGGCATGCCTCTTCCCGCCCCTTGGGGTGGGAAGCAGCCCGTGTGCCACATTCAGTACGCATGCCATAGGTTACCGACCCCTGCCCTAGACTGTAAGATGTGTGGGTTCCCTGTGCTGTGTCTTGTGGTGGGTGCCCTTCCCCTCACAACTGCATTATGTCAGTGCCCCTGAGCCACCTGGCTGTAGGATTCCTTGGCTCTGTGAGCTGTGCCACTCTGCCCTGCTCCACCTCAGGGAGAAAGGCAGGCAGCAGAAGGTGGAGGTAGGCTGGAAGGGGAGCCCAGAAATTCCTGCAGCAGCAGGAGGCTGAGTGCTGAAGTTTAACCCCTTGGGGGCTGCACAGGGCCTGCAGACTATTAGTTGAACAGCCCTGAATAGGGTATAAAATGCCAAATTTATTGTTCAAATATTTAATACATTTCTCCCAACACTTGTTTCATGGTATAAATCCTCTTTCCATTCTAGAGCTTAACAGCAGAGTCTCAAAACCAGCTACAGAAGTGGTAAAAATGTACATTATTTTTTACTGTAGGATCAAAGACTTTTCAAAACTTTCCAATGGCTATCTGTCACCTAACCAAGGTACAACTGTCCTCTCCCACATGGAGAGATCATTTAAGTGCCATTCTACACATGGGTCTGTAGACTAGGACTTAAAGCTGCCAGACAAATTCTCTGAAGGGGGAGTAACTGGTAGCAATGACCTTTCCCTGTGTCTATATCTGTAATTGTTTTGTCAGACAGATATCTGGCAATATATCTGCCTATGCAGGGGGTCAGACTCGATGATCTATTGAGGTCCCTTCCGACCCTAACATCTATGAATCTATGAATATATATATGACATATGTATGTATGTATGTATATATATATATGTATGTATTTGAGCTGAGTTAATTTGTACAGTCGTTTATCTGTTAATTAGAAAAAGAGGCAGGCTTTCCCTTTTTAGGTGAGGCGAAGTTGATCTTATCAAGAAAAAGGTTAATAGGTTTTGTCAATTCTGAACTTAGTTTTTCAATTTGCCTTGTCATTGGACAAAACTCACAAGTAGTTTTTAAAAAATATGGCTTTTCTACTTACAGAAGTACAAAGTGGGCCATGTGTGAAAGAGGGGTGCCTTGCAGTTTCCATCCCCAGAATGGTATGTTTCCAAGTCACAGACTCCTTTTGTAGTTGAAGTCAGTTTTTCCATTTTCAGTTGTATTTTTGTCTGACAGATGAGAGTTTAGTTAGGTAACATCTGAGGCATTTTATGATACAGCAAATTCATCAGCTGTTACTGAATTTCCAAAACACTTGTGAAAACCCCATCCAGTCTTGAAATTTCTAATTCACTTTTGCTGGCTACAAGTACAATGAAATAGTGATATTTACATATAAATATTTACATACAGATTTCCAATCCTGCATATGCTGCTTGTTCTTACTTTGAATATTTCCTTATCTGTAGTTGGTAGTATTAGAACTATAATCATAGCCATATGATCCAGGAACTATGCAAGAGGCGAGGATTTTTGTAAGTGATGTTTTTTTTGGACCAGCTGCATGGCTAGGATATACTTAGACAAGCTTTCAAAGGCAAAAGCTTTGAACGGATGAGGAATGCCTCACTTATCTCTAGTTCTCTTTTCTTGAATATTAAATCCAAGTTCTCCATATGGAAAGTTTACAAATCTCTCTCTATCTCCTTCCATTGTTCTTCTTTCTAAGAATGTAGCAGTGGTGAAAAGTGTTGGATTCTGCATGAAAATGGCTCTTTCTTACAGAACGAGTACAGTCAAGGCACAAGAAGTGCAGATCTTATCCAGGCTATCCTGCCAATGTGCTTTTTGTTTGATTTGGATGAGCCATATCTAGGCGTAAGGAAAACAGTCCAGTCTGTATGCCATTTCAATCTTCTACTGACTTCCAAGACTGTCAATAAGGGGGCTAATTATTTCTAATGCAACATGGGCATTTATTCTTGATGGTTTAGAAATGCAAGAGGGAATTAATAGCTGCATTACCTGTGGTAACGCTCATTAAAAAAGTAACTGAATTTGGCAGCAGCATCTTATGTCAAGACATGAGCATCAAAATCATGCTATAAGCCCCTAAATGAAGTTCATACAATCATAAATGATGGAAATTAAAACGTGTCAGTAGCTACATGCATTGTCTAATTCACCACTAGCTTAAACCCTCATTGCTCAAGAGGGTTACATTAGAGTTAATAGCTTACATCAGTGCACTTAATGGGCTGAATCATGACAGTAACTCATGCTAAGAAAGAAAAGAATCACTATGGCTTTCTCTAGAAGATCAAGCTTATGGGGAATTGGGAATCATTAGAATTCTATCCAATTTGAGCAGAAATTAATCTTAACAGAATACTAAAATCTTTTAAAATAAACATTCTTCCTAATGACTAAGGGCTATGAAAGTTATTTTGATTAAGACTTAACACTTAGAATAAATTGTGTTGTTCACGGAATTATTCCTGTCCCTTTTGCCAACTCAGTAGTTTAAAAAAAAACCTCTACTGTTTCCTTTATTTTAAAGTCATACAACACTGAAGCTGTGAACTTCTCTTGCACTAAGCATGTCAGATATTGCATTCCTACTCTTTCCAAAAATCTTGGGAGGACATGGATTCCTAGGCCCAACTTACTAAAGCATTCTGTGCTCTTTCTAATGCCATGCTTATTTTTTCTTAAGTACTTGGAAAGTTTATGGTGATAGAAGAGATATATACAATTTGGAGACAGGATTGTTTTTGCACAATAACATTTAGATTGCACTAAAAAGCAAGAGTAGGTTGGGAGCCAGAAGACGGGTGTAAAATCAGGTCTTAAAACTTGTAAATCAATCTGATAAACACAGTGCATGGTACTTATGATAAATCAGTTATGGGTATTATGAAAGTAAGGCATATTTGCCTGACTTCAGTACGTACTTCAGACTAACCAGCTTGTCAGCAATAGCCTTATAAGGTGATTCTTGCTCCCCAGCTCTGGAATACCCTCCTTCCTGAGGCCCAACCGGAGCCCAAGCCTGGATATCTTTCTAAAGCTATTTGAGCAGGCATCCAGCAAACAAAACCAGGCTGGGGTATTGTTTGGTGCAGTGGGGGCCAACCCTTTCAGCAGAAGTGCCACAAACTAGTCCAGCATCCCTCCCTAAGTGCCACTCTGATATTGTTCCTCTGCCCAATCTGGTTTCCTTTGCTTTTTGTTCCCTATTCTGTGCTCCCTGCCTGATTTATTGTTCTGCTTTTTGCTTCCTGACCTATCTGCTGCTGTACTGCCTGACCCCTTGCTGATCTGCTGTGTGCTACACAGAGGCTGCCCATGCCACTTATGGTACTCATGCCACAGGGTGGCCACCTCTGGCTTAGTGGGTCTCTATTTTATGTTGATATTCTAGGTCTCCTTTTACATTGCTTTGTTCTCTTGTCACGTGCCTGTTTTATAAATTGTTCTGTTCTCCTGCTCTAAGCTGCCCTGAGCCCTTGTTGGGAAGGGCAGCATATAAATTGAATAAATAAGTAAGAATGGGGAATACACACTATGGAAGAATAACAAATAAACATTACCATGTTTTCCAGTATCTCAAGTAATTCTGTACAATACATCTCCAGTTCTTCATTATAGTGAGGAGACAGCTTTCCAGAGTCTTGAGTAGGGTTCTCACATTCAATCTCCAGCCTGTTATCTTTAAATCTATACAAAAGCATATATCAGCGTGAATGCCTCTGTACACCTTTACTCAAAATGCTAAGAATTTAAAATCCATGCTGTTCTCCACAATTCTAAGGCCTGCATCCTACAAGCCTCTTTTGTGACCAATAAGAGAACCAATGAGTGATTTCTTCAGGCTACCATCCAACACAGATTAGCATCAGATGACTCGGGAAGAGATGAGAAGCCTACATTAGGCAGTAATGAAATAATCTGTTTACAGTGAAAGTTTCTTTCTAAACCCCACTAGTAATAGGTTACCTTATGCCCTAAAACAGGGATGGGCAATTATTTTGGCTGGAGGGTCACTTTAGGAACTTGGATAAACTATTGTGGGCTGGGGAGGGAGATTGGGGGGGAGGTGCTGGCCTAGCTCGGCACAAGGGGTCAATTGATATTATCTGGCCGGGGTATATCCACCTTGCACCTACCACTGGGGGTGCTGGACAGAGCAGGTAGGTGGGATCTCCATGAAGATCAGCCAGGACCCCTGCAGGCAGGGCACACTTGGACAGGCAGGGAGCAGTGTCCAGGAGTGGGACAGGTTGGGGGGCCAAGATCCCAAGGCAGTGACAGTGCAGGGCCTAGGGCAGAGCCATGATCTGCTCCCTGCAGTCCCATCCTACCCTCCTGGTGGGGCATACCTTGCCCACAGGGCTCCCAGCCAGTCTTAATGGACGCTCTGCCCTCCCGCTCCCTTGTGCCCCTGGTGGTGGCTGCGAGGCAGGTAGGCCAGAGCTGCCTGGGCAGCGGGGTTGGCTCTGGCAGCAGTGGAGATGCTAGTGGCAGCAGTCAAAAGGGGCTGCTCCTGAGAAGCAGAGTTTGACTGCCATGCTGCCCCTGCCTTGTGCCTGGGAGCAGTGAGACTGGCTGCATGTGCCATGGCTGGGCTGTCCTCTGTTCCTGGGCTAGGCAGGGCCAAGTGACCTGCTGCAGGCCAGATAAAATTCCTTGGCAAGCCAGATCTGGCCCATAGGTCATATTTTGCCATACTCACTGTGTGCTAATTTTCAGGTTCACAATTTTGTTGGCAGCCGTGAAACCCTTATCATTCAAGCTCTCCCATTTCATCATTAAATTATGCCAATCTGCTGCATTATCCTTAATTTTCCTTGCGCTAACAGATAAGACAGGTCTTTTGGGAGTCACAACTGCAGGGCTCTTTGCTATGTAAAAAGGAAAGAAAAAGCAGCTTTAAAACTTGTGACAAGGAACTGAAGTGCTGCTCCACCTGGTGATCATAGTTGCACATGTGTCCATGTGATGTTTTCTTTGCTTCTCCCTTGGTGACAGCTGAGAAAATGAAACAGAATTTAGCAGAATGGCAGTAACTTAAGAGAGAGGTAGTGAGCTGTGTTGTTCTGAAGTCAGTCAGAAGGCAAGGTAGAGATACACCCTATAAACAAGATAAGATATAAAGAGAGGGCACATGCTTTGTGGGCTGATGCTCAATTTCTTAGATGAGCTCCACAATCCCAGAAACTGCCACAAGAACCAGGGGGGGGGTTTCCCCCCTTTATACAGAAAATCATAGCGGAGAGGGCAGGAGCGGATCCAGGGGGATGTGCGCTGGTGCATTTGTGTCCCTTTTGATTCCTGATCTACCGAAAATTTAAAACCAACTTCCTGGCCATGCCAGCAGCATTTTTAGTCAGGCAGCTGAGAGAGTCACTTGACTTCATGACTCATTATAATCTACCTGATCCTTTCTAAACTCTTCATTCCACAGGTGTTAATGACCCTCTCTTCTTTTTAATAGTCTTCATGGTCCACCAGTGTAGACTCATTCCAATGAAGTTTGACTTGTTTACTTGTTTCTGCTTCAATTTTAAAGTGAATAATGCAGCCCTAGGCCCCTAGTGGATGAATAAAGCTTCTAGTTTATTTTTAACTGGAGAAAAATGTGTGATGTTTTTTATGCAATGATGCACCTCTCCCTCTTCACCCCCTTTTCACCATCATAGATCTGCCATAAATCGAGGGGCAGGAATTGGTAGTTGCTACAGGAACAGCAACAATTGTGGGCACATACCCTCGCTACCAACATGGGGTCCTGCCGCACGTTCCCACAAAAGCTGGGCAGCAATCAGCTGTAGAGCTGAGACACATGTTCAAGCAGTAACTCTATTGCAACTTAGTACTTTTTTAGAGCCAGCTAGTCCCCTTTTCTCTCCTGTGACAATTACTTCACATGTAGCCGGTCTACAAGTATTGTGCAGTTCACTGAGCAATACATACAAATAATAGCACGTGGCTGGTCTGTGTGCAGTACGTGATTCATTGCGCCACTGGCAACGCGTAGGGGGTGCACCCTCTGGAAACGCCAGCTGCAAAACCAGAAGTGCCCCTCTCCCCCGCCATCGGCAATCTGGTGCCCCCCCAGACTTGGGAGGCACCAGTCGCCCATACTTGCACGGTACATGTAATGTGTGACCGGTCTACATGTAACACACAGCAAACTGCGATACATGTAGCATGTGGCCAGTCTACATTTACTGTGTTCATTGTGCCATACATGTAATGCGGGTGGTCTACTCATGTAACATGTGATTCATGGTGCAATACATGTACTACATAGTGTTTCGCCAGTCGATGTGTACTGCACAATATATGTAATGTGTGGCTGGTCTACATGTAGCACATGGCTCACTGCACAACACGTCATGCGTGACAAGTCTACATGTCATGCACAGTTCATTGTGCAATACATGTAATGGGTGATCGGTCTATATTTAGTGTAGGGGTCATTGCGCAACATGTAACATGTGACCAGTCCATGTGGGGTGCATGGTTCATTGCACAATGCATGTAACGTGTGACCGATCTACGTGCAGTGTACAGTATTACACCATGAACATGTAACGTGTGACCAGTTCACTGCACTACACATGTAGTGTGTGACCGGTCTACGTGCAGCGCACAGTATTACACCATGAACATGTAACATGTGACCAGTCCACTGCACTACACATGTAACGTGTGACCAGTCTACATGCAGTGCAGGGTTCATGGCGCAACCTGCAATACGCAGCGTGTGGCTGTACCGCGCACTACATGTAACGTGTAGCAGGGGCCGCCCCCCGCCCTAGCCCA
>NW_005841891.1:510970-531337 GCF_000455745.1 Alligator sinensis
CCTGCGGGGGTTGAGCCGCTTGAGGGGGGGAAGCTGTGGGTGAGGGTGAGGGTGGGCTGCGCACGCCCAGGGCGCTGTTGTCATGCGAGAGTCGCGCAGAGCCACGCAGCGTCCAGGCAGCGTAGTGACCGTGAGAGTCCAGAAATGATATGAAATGCAAGGAAGGGCTTCATAGGGCGATCGCTTTGAGCAGACCCGCTGTGGAGCTGGCATCAAGTTTGATGAGCCTTCGAATGCAGGACGGTCTTCATCGGTGGTGGCCTGAGGGGAGGGCAAACCGGGCAGCTGTGCAGGGCCCCCACACTTTATAAAAATAAAAATGAACGATACTGAATATTTGTATCATCAATAAGGTATTAAGATACTTGCATTGCAGTTTTGTGGATAGGGCAATGTGAAATTGAAATCGAAAATGTCCAACTTGCTTATAGGTCAACAAAATTAAGCCTTCAAGGGGCCCCAAATGCCTCACTTGACCAGAGCCCCAGCAGCCCTAAGGCCACTGCTGTTTTTGTCAGGCCACCTCAGGGGTGTGGCTGCGTGTGTGCCAGGGTCCTCGGCCCTGCCACACCTTGCGATGGAGGCTGGGCAGAAGCCAGCTCCAGGGGTGGCTGTAGGGCTGCGGGGACACGGCTCTGACTCTGTAGTTACAGCACGTCAGAGCAGACTCAGTTCAAGTCATATGAATTAGCGCACGCCAGCAGCCTTTGTGTCTCATGAATTCAGCATCCCCGCGCTTCAAAATGGAGGTGGGGGCACTTCAACTAAAGCTCACTGAACGAGCTTTACTTAAAGTGCCTCCACTGCCATTTTGAAGTGCAGGATACTGAATACATGAGCAGCTGCAGGTGCTTTAATTAGAGCGCCCCCAGCCCCAGAGCATGTGTAAAGATGCCCTAAGAGTTATCACATGTTTTTAAGTGCTAACTTTGGAGTGGGTTGGCTCTTTTTAGAGCTGGTGCCTCCTTTTTCTCATGTGATTGTTACTTTGTACATGTGGCCGGTCTACGTTTATTGCGCAATTTGCCACTCAGTTGCATAGTATATACAGCATGTAGTCGGTGCCTCAAGCACTAACTTTATAGCTGTTTGGTGATTTTTAGAGCTGGCTAGTCATTTTATCACATGATAATTACATTGCAGGTGTGGCCAGTCTAAACTTATTGCATAGTTCACCAATGAATTGCGTAATATATGTAATATAGCAGGGGCCTATAAGTCAGTCTTGTATGACAGCTACCTTGTGTGCTAGTACGGGCCCTGCTACATGTTCATATGAAAGCTGGATAGAACCCAGCTCTAGAGCTGTCATGCATTTTCAAGTACAGATTTTATATCAGGTTGGCTCTTTTTAGAGCTGGCTAGTAATTTTTATCGTGTGACAGTTGCTTCGCTTTTGTGGCCAGGCTAAATCTATTGTGAGTTTAGCCAGTTAATTGCGTAATATGTACCCTGTAGCAGGGGCCTCAAGCACTACCTTTATGTTGGCATTTTTATAGTCATTTTTATCATGTGACAGTTACTTTGCACTTGTGGCCAGTCTCACTTTGCATGTGTGGCCAATCTAAACTTATTGTGCAATTAACCAGTTAATTGCATAACATGTAGCAGGGGCCTTTAAGTTGAAGTCTTGCACAGCAATTTTCTTGCATGCTAGTAAGGAAATGGCCTGGAAACACATACTGTTAAAGTGGCTGGTTTCTTGTTTCAAGGATGAATGTAAAATTGTTGTAGATGACAACACTATAGACTGGTGGTTTTAAGCCTGTAGTCTGCGGATTCCTGGGAGTCCACAGACTGTCTAAGGGGCCCATAACAGATGACTGTGATCAATTAAAAGTGTGTGAATACCCACACTTATAATTCAAAGGGGTCCCACTCCCTACCTCCATTCAACATTTTTTGGGGCCTGCAAATGAAAGAAGGTTGGACTGAAGGACAGGTACACAGACTTGCCTTTTATATCTGTGAGCTGGGTGTAGGCATGCTGGGAAGGTGTGCTGAGATGGGTATGGTCGTAGGCGGATCTAAAATTTTGAAAAGTGGGGTGCAGAGGGGCAGGTGCGTCATCACATATAAAACAACATCTGTTTTTTTCCAGTTAAAAATAAACTAAAAGCATTACTAATATGCTAGGGGACTAGGGCTGTGTTATTCAGTTTAAAATGGAAGCAAAAACAAATCAAACTTAATTGGAATGAGTTAAAAAGCATCTGCAGGGCTGTGAAATAGTCATTTCAGTACCAGGAGCAGCGAACATATAGCAGAATTGCAGAACAAAGGATAGCTTGATTGGTGCAACATCAAGACCTACCTTCTCAACCTTATTCGTTCTGGGACCCATTTGCCAAGATCGATGGCTTATCCCAAGCCGCCCACAACCCCCAGGCCCTGCTGATGCCTGACCCAAAGTCCCCTGCCAGCTTCCCTCACCCCCAAGCTACAAACCCTTCTCCCCACCCTCCTCCGGGCCATGCTGGTGTCCCTCACTCCCAATCCACAGTCCTTTACTCCCCAGCCCTGCTGCAGGGGCTCCCAGCTGCCCCCATCCTGCTTGGGCCAGAGCGTGAGCAGTGAGTATGTGTATGGGCAATGGCCCTGTGCTGCCCACCCAGGCACGCAGCTCCCCTCTGTGAAGAACCACCCCTGCCTCCTTCCCCTGCTAAAGGGCCAGGCACCCTTTCCTTGCCGCTCCCCCTGCCCTGCCACAGCCCTGCCTCTGGCCACTGTCCTCAGTACCTGTGTGGCACGCACACGCATGCATGTGTGCACACACACACCCCAGCCCTCTGGACTTCTATCTCCCACTTCTCATACACTTACCTGTGTCCAGCTGCTGGGGCTGCTCCCATGACCTAGCCTCGTGGTATGCTGGCCATGTGCGTCTGTGCGTGCAGGTGCATGTGCGCCTGCTGCCTCCATACATCCCAAGCAGCTCTAGTAGGCTGGAACACTGCCAGCCTGCAAGGGAAAACCTGCACTTTCGTGGGTTTTTCTGGGACTTCCTTGCAACCCTTTCAAATATTCTTGTGACCCGCTTTTGGGGCGCGATCCACCGGTTGAGAAATGCTGATCAAGACCATTAAAAAGGAGAAGGTCATTAACACCTGTGGAATGAAAATTTTAGAGGGGAGCAGGTAAATGACAAGAAGCCATGAAGTCAAGCGACTCCCTCAGTGCTGCCTGACTAGTAATGCTGCTGTCATTATCAGGCAGTTGGTTTTAAACTTTGCATAGAGCAGGAATCAAATGGAGGTGCAAGTGCACCAGTGCATTCCCGGATCCACCCCTAAGTAACATTTTTGTGATGTTGAACAACACTGTGGTTTGTTATTTGTGGCATTGGTTCTGCAAATGTGTGTGTTTAATTTTTGTAGCAGACTGGTATTTCTAGGCCTTGGTTTTCTAGAACATTGTTTTAGATGTGGAATGTTCTTTGGCTCTGGACGCAGAAGCGGCTGCTTAAAATTCCTCCACAGTAAACATTTTGTATTGTGAGACAGTATCTTTAAGCTTGCTAGCCATGAATCCAAAATATCAAGAACAACTTTGGCCAATCTTGGAGTCCATTTAAACACGGGTAATAATGGAAAATGCAATCATCTTGAGTTTGTAATAGAAGGTGAATTTTTTGTTGTTGTTGTTGTTAATAGGCCGCTCACTTGATGTTACAGTCTCATTCTGAAGTATTTTAATGGAATATAAACTGCAGATTAAAACAAACTAAGTGCCCAACTGGAAAATAACTCAGTGGAAGTAGGTTTGCAAGTTGCATTTTTTGTTACAGAACTTAGAGGAGTGGTTCTCGATTGAGGTACCATGAGATCTTCTTGGGGGTGCTGTGGAAGCAGAGGCAGAGAGGACAGTTTTACATGCTCACCTCTTTCTGGGAGAAAAGTGAGGGATGAGGGTCTGGACCAGGTAGGGCTACAGCTTAAGCCAGCTCTGTCTGCTTTAGGGATATCAAAGAATCCTAATGGAGGAAGAGCATGTGCACATGTCACAGCCAGTCCTGGTCTGCCTCTGCAGCATGTATATGGGACAGTTCTAACTGGAGGCAGCATCACCCAATTGAGAAATACTGAGGTAAGTTGAGGAAGCACCAATAGTGGTTCTCAACCAGGGGTGCCAACATATTCAAAAAATTGATGGAGAGGTGCCCTTTGCTCTGAAACAGTTGAGAACCACTTGCTTAGCGGTTTCAACTGAGATCAGAATCCATTGTATAGGTGCTGAGCAAAATCATATGAGTTCATCCCTCCTGTAAAGACCTTAAATTTATTTTAAAAGGCAATTCAGGAAAAGATAAGAAAAAGGAAATACTATTTGTACTAGAAAGAAGAAGCAGATGCACAGTGAGATATAGCAAACTTATTTGATCACACATACAGTTTGTAGGAGAGTCTGAAATTGAACCCTCATCCCCCAAGTCCAAGTCTGGTATCCCCACCATTTTCTTTCTCTTTTCTACAAGTTTTGAGTCATGTTCTCCATCCTGAGACTTGATAAGGAAAGCAGTGCTTTTTCACAGAGTCATATCTAGAAAAGCTAATTGTGGTTTTTGTGGATTGAAGAGGCTAGAGTCTCTCTTCTTCATGGGAGGCTGTGGTGTATTATAAAACACTAGCATACTACCTAATCTGTACTGTAGGTTCTCTATGTAGTATGACCTGATTTGCTGTACATGAAAATAATTTTCTTGAGCAGGGGTTGGCAACACAGCCCACGGGCTGGATCTGTGCCACAGCCACTGGATCTGGCCCACAGAATTGGAGGGCTTTGCCAGTGCTAGTTCCAGCAGTGAGAAGCTACACCTGTGCCATAACCAAGAAGCAAGGAGAAGTGGTGATGGCCAGGACGGAACACTGGCCCAACTTGGGTCCGAGTTGGGTTGTTTTGGTTGCAGTTCCCAAACGTTGCCAGCCGCTGTTCTTGAGCATGAGTTGTTGACGTTACCAAACATGCAGGTCCAATGCTAATGTCAGTCTAGGAAAATAGATTAAACCAACCATTTTGAATAATGAAGAGAAGAAAAATAGATACAAAAGTCCTCTCAGTAGAGGCACACAGACTTTGATATACATACTACTTAGTGGTTTAGTAGTCTATATAGGTTCAAAGTCTGATTCTCCTTAGCTGTTATGTTTGTGATGGTGCAAAGTGGATTTTGATTTTTTCTTGTAATTGTTTATACATCTTTGCATTCACTTTGCAGCTGCCAATAACTGCATACATGAAGTGTAAGTGAAGATTCAGGCTCATTGTATTTCATAGAACTCAACAAAAATAAATACTTTATTTATTTAGAATAAATGCATTTTTAGCTTTGATTTGTGGGTTTTCCCAGGTGCTGTTGGAAACACACAAACAGTACTAGAGTCTGTGTTGTGTCTGAGAGCTAATGTGAATAATTTTTACTTTGGGATCTGCTTGAAAGCAAAACTGATCAAACTGTTTTTTGTTGTACAAATAGATTATTGCAAAGAGTAGTTTTCACTTTTGAAAAGTGCTTTAGTCCTCTTGGGTGCAGGTTGGAAAGCATGTAAAGGATTAAGAATGACATCCCTATCTGGGCAGCATCCTTTTTACATTAAAAGAAAACAGCCCCTTCCCTCCCAACATGTCCTCCCAAACAATAGAGGTCAGACAGGTTCCCCTAATTTAAGTTCTGGCTTTGTTATTTGCCTGTCAATTCACTTATGACCCAGATCCTGCAAGTTGTTCCAACCCTTGAATCTAGACAGGCAGCCAGCATCACAGGGTTTCTTCAGGTGGAACAGTTTATGCAGTGAGAGCCTGTGTCAGAAATGGGATAAAAATATCCAACAACTTTGCCGGAGTGTTAAAAGGCGATCAGTGCAAACATTTCAGTGTAATTATCATCTCTGCTTTACCCAAGAATTGCAGGTGCATGTTATCAATTAATAACATAAATTAGAGTAGGGCAAGAGTGATGAAGCTGTAATGGTTCAGAAATTAGGCAAGGATTTCTTAGGGTGAGATCTTTTTATTGGACTACTTATGTAGTTGGGATAAAGTTGGACAAGTTTTTGAATGCAAGACATTTTTTCTTAAGCCTCGCATTTGAAAGCTTGTCCAACTTTATACCAACTATTTAATTGGTCCAATAAAATATATTACCCTAAGAAATCCTTGCCTCTGGCATAATATAAATTATGACTTCTGTGCTTCTGTTTGCTTTTGTATGACTACTTTACTTCTGTTTATGCAGTATCCAAATTTGCTAATACTCACTTATAGACCAATCCTTACTTCAAAGGTAGAGTCAGTGAAGTTAATGGAAGTGCTTATGGAAGTACAAAATTGAGGATCCAACCCTGTAGATTGTGACAAATGATGTTAATGTTTGAGTGTATGTGAAAATCTTTTGACAATGATATAAAGCAAAATGCTATTTTCATATAGTATCACATGTGATTTCACAAGTGATACTATATGAAAATAGCATATAGGCCCTATGAGGACTAATAAGTCAGGGTGAAATCATGACCCCTATTAAAATGTATGGTAAAATTCCCATTAACTTTAGCAGATCTGAATCTGCAGTTCTGCCCTAAGAACCCTTTGGTCCAGGTAATTTAGCCAAAGACACATATCAGGGTGAAATACAGGTGATGTTGGATGGGGAGAGGAGCCATAACTCTTCATGTTATATAAATGGTTTTCATAACTAATATTTGAATTACTGTATTTTAGTAGTTGGCCTCAAACTGTCAGGATGGAAATGAGAATTAATGATGGAAGCTAAGCCAAGAGAGTGAATTTTGAGGAGTGCAAAATCATTTGGCGCACAATAGGAACAAAGTTGTTCCTGCCCTCAAGCTGGTGCAGGGTGAGAAACAATTGAAATAGTGAATGGCAGGGAAGACACAGAGTGCTGAAAACATGGGGAGAGTAGAGACCAGAAGTTGAGGGTTACAGACTGATGAGAGCTGAAATGTGGGCAGAAGCAGATAGCCTTGAGGTTGAGGACAAACACGAAAACAGCAGAGCCCTTCAGGTTGGAGAGCTGTATGCTTAGAACTTAAACAAGAGTCTTGAAAAGCAGAATTTGGGGTAAACTGATGACAGTCCCAGTAGTGAAGATGACAAGGCCTGAAGGCAAATACCAGAGCATTAGAACTTGGTAAAAAAAGAGAGAATGGACTTTAGAGATCTAGAGCAATGGATTATGCATTTAAATTGTTTGGCTGAGTCCGTCATACTTTATAGACCAGGGGGTGTCAAACATACAGTCCGTGGGGCCCTATGACCCAACCCTTGGGTCTCAGACTGACTGTGCAGAGCCAGTCTGGTACACTGCCTGGATGCGGTGCTGCATGCAGCACGGGAGGGCAGTCTGGAGCATGCACTGCGTGTGGTGCTCACACCAGACTTGCCTGAGCACTGGTTCTGGAGCTGGTCCGGATAAGGCGGCACCGAAGCCAGCATGCAGGGCCAGTTGAACTAGGCACTGCATGAAGCATGCAACTTGTGCCAACCCCCTGTGCAGTGCACATGGGCTTTTTATTTTTATGGAAATTTTTTTGTGTTCCAAGCCAAATCAGCCAAACCACTTCCAAATCCATGAGTCATTCAAGAACCATACGTGGCCATACTACCAGCAAACATCCTCTACCCTGCGGCTTCAAATGTTTCCAAATCATTTGGCAGTGTTGCGGCTGTGCGAAGCTTCGGTAGCTGATTTGATTCGGAGGAGTTTGGCCTGATTTGGGGACCGAATCTCTGAATCTGAATCAAATCGGGAAACCAAGTAAAAGCTCTGAATTGATTCGAAACATCTGAATCGATTCAGAAAAGATTCGGCCATTTTGGAGATTCAGCCATAAACTAAACAGGTAGCTGACAGCTGCCTCCAGCTGGTAAATCTGTTGGGGTTGGGGAAGGGTGGAGGGAGGGGCTGGGGCTGGGAGGGCATGTTGGGGAGGGGGGCAGGAGGCGGGCGGGGCAGGGTTGGGAGTGGGGGGTTTGCCCTGCTGCTGCTTACCCAGCCAGGGTGGGGTGGAGGGTTTGTGCCTTCCATGCCGGCTGGCAAGCAGCAGCAGGGCAGAGCCTCTGTTCCCAGCGCTGATGTGGGCATGGCAGTGCTGGGAGGCGGAGCTATGCCTTGCTGCCACCCGGAGTGAGCCGCACCTGCATTGCGCCCCTCCTGCGCCAGCTGTGCAAGCGGCAGCAGGGCATAGTCCCCGCAGCTCCCCCCCGCCGGAAGAGGCAGGCACAGCCAGAGGAAACGCAGGAGAAGCCCCCATGGCTGCCTTGCCTGGCCCCAGCCTCCTGGCACTTAGAAAAAAAAAAAAAGAAAAGCCCCACACTGACCAGCTGCAGGAGTGGCAATTGGGGCCTCCGGGTGCTTGTGGCAGAGCCCCCCCATGCAGCATGGGGCAGTGGGGATTGCCCCCTCCCCCCCTGCTTGGCACCCATGTGGCAGCTGCCCCATGGCGTGGGTGCAGTGTGGCTCGGCAGGGTGCTATGCTCTGTCTGGGAGCTGGGGCCACTGGGACTGAGCAGTACCGGGCTCCAGCTGACACGTGGAGCTGTGCCAGCTTCCAGACAGCGCAGGGTGCCTTGCCGAGCTGCGTTGCACCCGTGCCATGGGGCAGCTGCCGCATGGGTGCCAAGGGGCGGGGGGGATCCCTACTGCCCCACACTGCATGGTGGGGCTCTGCCACAAGCACCCAGAGGCCCCAATTGCTCCTGCAGCTGGTCAATGCGGGGCTTTTTTTTCCTTTTATTTTTTTAAGTGCTGGGACTAGGCTGGGGCCAGGCGGGGGATGGGGCTGGACAGGGCAGCCATGTGGGCTTGTCCTGCGGCTCCCCCCACCCGGGGAGAGGCATGCATAGCCCAATGAGCCGTGTGAGAACCTGCAGTCACTCGGCTGTGCCTGCCTCTCCACGGCCAATCCAAATAACTGAATCTTCCCAAATCATCGCTGAGTCTTCCAAAGCTGATTCAGCTGAATTGATTCAGGATAGTGATCTGAATCTCCAAATCAAATCGCTGTCCTCCGAATCGACTGAATATGAATCCAAATTGAATACTTCCCTATTCGCACAGGCCTAGCAGGCATCCTACATGCAACCCCAAGCCTGGAAGCTTGGGGTTTAGAGGCTCCTCGGTTTCACTTGCCCTCAGCCATGTGGCTCCAGGAGCAAGCTAGGGAGGAGTCTCTCAGTTCCATAACATAGGCATAAAGCCAAGATCTTCCTACTGGAAATGAAAGTGGGAAAATAATTATACATTACCTCTGCCTGGGTACTACCCCATGCCAGAAAAGCGGCCACCCCCTGTCCCTGGGAAAACTGCTTCAGTGGTCCCGGCATTTCTCCTGCCCAGTTGTACTTGCAGCACATGCCCGCCCTGCTCTAGGGATCACTCTGCTTGTAACATGGGGCTGGCATGGGACATGCTGTCTCTGGCAGATGCCGTCTCTGGCATACATGGATGCCCTTGGGGCCTTATCCTCATTGGCCAGTGCGCAGATCTGTGCTCTGGCCCTGTATGGTGTGGAGTACCCACAGTGCCTTGTCCAGCCTGCATGCCATGTGCAACATGCCTTGGAGCGGGGCTGGCACATGCTTCATGGAGCGTGTGGGGCTGAACTGGACATGCACACTGCAGGCACCACAGTATGCGGTATGGTCTGGTGCATGGGGGCCAGATGAGTTTGACACCCCTGATAAAGTCCTTTCACTCAAAATCAATAGTGGTTTTTACGTGACGTCACTTTAACGCAGAGAGGGGTAGTTAGCTGTGTTAGCCTGAAGTCAGGCAGTAAACAGGATAGAGCTGATATTTTATAAACTAACTGATTCAAACTGCATAAGCTTTTGCAAGCAGCAGCTTCCTTTGTCAGATGCTATGAAAGGACATGCAGAGGGCAGGCTATTAAATAGAGCAGAGGCGGGCAATTATATCTGGTGGAGAGCCACTTACTGAGTTTTGGCAAGTCATCGAGGGCCTCGGGCAAGGCAGTCAGGGGCAGATATATATTAATTTTCTCATATTTTTAGAGGCCTAACAGGCCGGATATAATGGCTTGGTGGGCCGCATTTTGCCCACCCTTGAAATGGAGTGATTTGAATGCACGAGACAGGAGGAGGGTGTGGAGGAATGAGAGAGGACAGTGCTAAGAGAGGCAAAAGGGACTGAAGAGAAAAACAAAGCCATAAACTCAGAAGGACATGGGGGTTGTAAAAGTTAATTCAGATAATGAGATAAGAATCCATAGTCCCTATTTAGATTATATTTATACTAATCCAGTCTGGATGATTTCTTGTTCCACAATTTCAGGTTGGTTCAAATTCAAGTTGGTTTTTAAAGTTGTTTTCTTTAAGAACAGCTGTTCTGAGGGCAGTGATGGATCATGTTTTATATGCATTATTACAGGTGCCTAAACTCTTGTACAGTGTTGCATATTTTCTAGGTAAGCTCTGCTAAACAGTAAACTAGTTGCAGAACAACTGAGGTAGACCCCTCCCAGTTGGCAGAGTGTAGGTCAAATTTTGGGCCCAGTCTTCCAACTCTGGCTAATGCTGTTCCATCTAATTTAGGGCACTGTCATACTCAGTTGCCAAGGGGATCTTGTAAGTCATTCTCTTGAATCCCCCAGGGGCTGTCTGTTAATAGCAAGTGTTGCAGGGACAAAAGCTGATGCACTGAAATGTTGGAAACTAAATGATGCAACAGTTTGAAAACAGAGACCTGAGCTATTCACAGCGATGGAGATATTAAAACTGGGAAGGATACATAAACTGTAAACTGTTCATGCTGTTTCCAAACAAACAATATTTCCTTTCTTCAAAGAGTATATATAAACAATCAAGTACATAGCATACAGTCATGATAACAAAATTGCTTCATAGAATAGTTGAAGTTTTAGAACATGGCGGGCAATTATTTTGGGTGGAGAGCCGCTTACTGAGTTTTGGCAAGCCATCGAGGGCCGCATGACAGGCAGCCCGGGGCAGACTAATATTAATGTTCTAAAATTTTTAGTGGCCCCACGGGCCAGATAGAATGGCCCGGCAGGCCGCATCTGGCCCGTGGGGGACGTTTTGCCTACCCTTGTTTTAGAAGTATTCTTAACTTTTTAAAATCCAGTTTCTATTGTTGTTTTTAGCTCTCTAATTTGAACTACTTACTGCACTTTGAGTTTTACAGTTGTAATTTTGGGTTTGCTTTTAACTCTCTAGAAATTCAAGTCCCTGGTTCTGAAAACTGCAGTTATTTTTAATGGCATGAAGTCTGTTTTATTAATCAAACTAGTCCCTGATCTAATGAAGTTAAAAAATGGCAAGCTGCTCAGTTCCTGTCTTTTAACATCCTGTAGGCGGAGAATAGCTGCTGCCTCAACAGTGTCATGTCAAGGTTGTGATCCCATAATGAAAGAGTCCTCAGTCTGTAATTGCATTGTTTCATATCTTTGTATGCCCCTGGATGAGGGGGAATGCCTTTCCCTCTGTGTTCTGAAACCGTTATTACAATGAGATCCTATTACATTTTTATCCTCAAGAAAAGCAGACTGGCTTTTCTTTACTATATTGCTGAGAAGATACCACCATCTCTCATAAGCTTCTTGTACACCAAATGCCTCTTGCCTCAGTATGACATTAACCAGTTAACTGTAACAGGAAATTTTTAGCAGAAGACAGGACACGGTGACACTTTATAAACTAACTCATTCAGAAGCATGAGCTTTCATAGGCCACAGTCTACTGTATCATTAGATACTAGTAGGCTGTAGTCGCCAAAAGCTCACCTCTCTGAACGAGTTAGTCTCACCCCGGTGTCACCCTGCCCTGCCTTCTGCCTAATGTCAGACTACCACAGCTACCTACCTCACTCTTCTTATGTATACCTTATTTAGGACTTTCCCATTTTTCCCCAAAGGTATATCTACATGTGCCTGTCAAACTGAGTTTCTTCTCTTCTGTGTTGCCCCACTCTGTCCACATAATTATTGTAAAAAACAAATATTAATCTTTAATTGCAAACTATTAGATACACATTTAAACTGTGATCTTTCCTATCTTATTTCAATTTTGAGGAAGATTTAATAATTTGGGCATAAATGGTACCATGGTAGAGTAAAAAGGTCCATTTTACAAGTTGCTGAGTGTCCTGTTATGTTGTAACTGGAAACTCAGAGCTCTCAGCACTGTCTTGATTGAACCCAATGTTAACAGATAGGAGGTTTTCCAATTATGATTTTTTTTTTTGTGCCATACAATGTGAATCATGTTTGTTGAAACTGATCCATTTTTATTTTTTTTTTCCAATTCCCAAACAGGAATGTATTCTATACAGCCAGTTTATGCTTTTCTGTCTGTTGAGAATGAAATGTTGTGTTTGAGCCTGGATACAGTCTGGGCCCTGCACACCTAAGGGACAGCCTTCTCCCTTATGCTCCATCGCAGTCCCTAAGGTCAGCCAGGAGCAACCTCCTGCAAGTACCATCAGTATGCCAAGTCTGCTTGGCAAAAACTGGTGGGAGATTGTTCTTGGCTGTTGGCCCTCGCCTCCAGAGGTCCCTCTTGCTTGAAGCTCACCAGAGCCTGAGTCTGGACATCTTTTGGAAATGTTGTAGTAACTTTCTATTTAGTTAGCATTTACCAGACAAAACTAGGGTGAGCTGTTGTTTTATCTTGATGTTCTAGTTCCCTTTTAAGTTGTTTTGGTCTTCCTGTCACTATCCTGTTTTTAAGTTATTCTGTTTTCTTATTGTGAGCTGCCTTTGCTGGGATGGGTGGCATATACATTGAATAAATAAATAGATTCAAGGTACCTAGTTTGATACTGATATGACTGGCTGAGTTTGAAGTGAAATGTTTTGGTCTGTTGAACAACTGGTGCCAATGTGAGAATTTCTCTTTTACTTGGCTGTTGCTCGTATACTACAAACGTTACTTTCCTTATACAGTACCTACCTTTTGACTAACTTTTGGTAACTCTTTTGAAAAGAGGAAATGTTAATAAATTGCTTCATGTTTTTCAGATTACTTTCAACTGTGAACCAGATGTGTATATTCCAGGTCATAGGCTGCTGATACCAACTTTTGCCATGGCTTCTGTGGCTTCACCAGTTACATTTAAGGAGTTTTGCCCCTTGTATTATCTCCTCAATGCCATTCCTACAAAAGTCCAAAAAGGATTTCGCTCCATTGTGGTGTACCTCACAGCACTTGATACCAATGGGGACTACATTGCTGTAGGCAGTAGCATTGGGATGCTTTATCTCTACTGCAGACGCTTAAACCAGATGAAAAAATATAATTTTGAGGTAAATACTACCTTTTGTGCCTTGTTTTATTATAGAAGATTTATCACAGCTTTTTCAGCTGCTCTTTGAAAATAGAATGTTCAGATCTTTCCTCAGGAAAAGTTTTTCACTAATTTGCCAACTTTTCTGCCTCCCTTCTCAACAGGGGAAGTCTGAATCTATTACTGTTGTAAAGTTATTGAGCTGTTTTGATGATCTTGTTGCTATTGGTACAGCCTCAGGCCGAGTAGCCATTTTTCAGCTCGTTTCTTCATTGCCTGGAAGAAACAAACAGGTAAATGTTAAATTTGGGTAAATTTCTGTGTTGTTAAATGTTGTGGTCCTAAAACATGGTTACAGAGTGATTTTTGCAGTTTTTAGTGAGGGCTATGAAATGTGTGCGTAATGAAATATCTTGCAAGTATGTTAATATGCATGTGTTTAAATTTATGAAAGAATTTCTTTTTACTAAAGAATGTAGTTGAACAAACAGGATATGCTTGATCAAAAATGCTTTCATATATTACTTGGTGTATGACAAAAACCAAATAGCATTGTTGATTCAGCATGAAAAGTGACCTTAGCTTTGTCATATAAGGATGGAAGTTTAAACTGAATCACTGAATAAGCCCAGTGTCTCTGTGTATATCTGTCTCCTTCCCTTTCCCTATTCTTTCTTGTGTTCTGTTGCATCAATTTATAGCTTCGGAGATTTGATGTGGCTGGTATCCACAAAAGTAGTATCACAGCCTTGGCTTGGAGTCCTAATGGAATGAAATTATTCTCTGGAGATGACAGAGGAAAAATTGTCTATTCTTCACTGGATCTAGATCAGGTAAATCTAAATTTTGGTGTGATAGTTTCTGTTTTTGATTTTCTAAAAGAAAGTCAATACACATGAAGGTGTAATGAGCTGCTAATATTTACTTCCTTGTATCCTATGGTGTTATATAGGGATTCTTCATTACAACCGAGTGGTTGCCTGCTTCCATTATTCTCCTTTTACATCAACTTTTTTCCTGCCCTGCACCTACAACCATGCCCACCATCTTTGTCTGAAAGGACTTGCTAGAATTTCCTTTGGACTCTAACCAGTGCCCCTTTTTATTTTGCTGGAAAGCCTGCTATTGCTATAGTGATCAAGTTCATCCTTTTCTGGCAGCTATGCAAAGCTCAGTAGCTTAGGGTGTAGAATTAAAATTAGTTTGGGATCCTTTACTGCAGAATGCTGCTGCCAAATCTAATCTTTTTAAGGGATTGTAAAGAACATGCAGGTTATGTAGGCTGGCCTTGGCCAGTTAAATTGAGATAGCAGGTGTTTAACTTATAGCTATCCAGGAGAAAAAAGTTTGTGATTTTTGTTATTCTTGATGTAACCTTGACTCTCCTCTGGAGGATTTTAATGCCACTAATTGAATCAGTATCTCATGCTTCTGTGGTCCCGTCCATTGGAGTACGTGTGCAGAAGCTTGTGTTTCAGAGTTCCCTTAGAACTCAAACCAATTATGGTAGCTAGAATTGCAACATGGGATGAAATATATATTGTGATGCTATCTATATGCATAATCCACACAGACCACGGATAAGTCAGTTAATTGGAAATCTTGTGTGGATTTCAAAAGAAAATTATTCAAATAGCTCAGACTTCCTTTATCCCCGTATTAAAATTTGAAAGAACCAGTGCACTTAGTAACTACCAGATATTTTAATTCAGAAAGGGGTTGACTTTTGTCTTTATTCTCTTTTAAAAGGGTGTTTGCAACTCCAGTCTGGTATTGGAAGAGCTATCTTCAATTGTGCAGTTGGATTACAGTCAGAAAGTGCTGTTGGTATCTACCCTACAGAGAACTTTGCTTTTTTACACAGAAGAAAAATCTGTCAAGCAAGTTGGAACACAGTCCAGAAAAAAGTAACTCTCATAAAATCTTAATGCAAGCACATCTGTTAATATGTAGCTCTTCAGAATAGACTGAAGAGAGAGAATGGTCTGAGCAAGAAAATTAACAGCATAATTTTCTGCTCAGCGCTAGTCAGTCACTGCAGGCACTTACACTAATATCTACCCATAAAAGGTCATAAGAACAGTCTTAAGTATTTTTATTCATTCCATTATTCTTTATAAAATAAGATTACTGTTGTGTTGGATGGTATTGATTGCAAATGTGTGAGCTACCAGGCTTTGGACACCTAACTGTATAGAGATATTTAAACTGAAATGTGTGTTTGTTTTTACTTCCTTTCGCAACTTGGAAGTTGCTGTGGCTCAGAACAAATATATAATGTTCAAAGAGGGTTCAGTTCTGTGCATGACATTTAAGATTTCTGTCTAAAATAGCCAAAGGGTAAACTCACTTTCTAGGGACATTGGCGACAACTAGATCTAGGGACAACTTTTAATAATAAAAGGGTACAGAGGTAGATCCGTACCTTCTTGAGAGAGAAAAATGAAAGAGATTGTATGGCCTTGTTCATGCTGGTATGTTAACATGTGCAATAGAGCAAAATTATGATTTGATCTCTGTGTGGAAGCTTGCTTAAGTTTTCAACTTTGGTTTTATAATTAGGAAAGACTCCAGTTTATGGTTCATGCTTATAGTTCCCTGGTATGTCTTTTGTAAGATTTATTGAATGTGGAAGGAGAAAAGTAATTAGCCTTAGAACTGCTTAATGCTGTCAACGATTAGATATGTTTATGCAGTGTGGAGGACATTCCTTGAATGTTGAAGGGATGTTTAGTGTATATGTGCATTAGGCAAACAAATAGGAACACTAAAACAACTTTTATAATCATATTAGTTCTGTAAAGGGGGATTATCCTAGTGGTTGCAGTACTGTTTTAGTACAGTTCAGAGTTTGAAGCCGCTCCCTTGTTCCTAATGGGCAGATGCCAGGAGTCAGCCAGCATCACTTGTAGTGATTTGCAGGTCAGCTGAAAGGTCAGTGTGACCTAGCTCAAGGGGAAGCAGAGTACAGGTTATTTTGCTGTAGGAAAGATCACTATAATCTCTTTTACTGCATGGGTGAGAAGGGCATCCTTGCTGCTGAGAGAGAAAATGGGAGGATTTGTTTTTTCTTCCTACTTCACACTTTCCCTAATGTTGAGGGAATTGCGTACAGTATTTCTGAGCCTTCATCCTTGATTTAGTCCATGGATATCAAAGATAAAGCCCGCAGGCCAGATCCAGCCAGCAGAGCCCTATCATCCAGCATTTCGTGCTGCCCATGGGTCTTTGAGTTGGCCCACAGGCAGCATGTGGGGTGCACCAGATAGTGGCACCTGCTCCAGGACTGTGCTGCACATAGCACCCTCTCCACCATGCATCCTGGAGCAGTGGAGGGGCCACCATGTGTAGCGTAGCCCTAGAGCAGCTACGTGCTGTTCTGTGCTCCAAGGGCAGAGTGGGCGAGTGGCAGCTGTGCACAGCACAACCCTGGAGTGGCTGAAGCAGGACTGCACTGCATGTGACACCTGCTGTGGCTGCTCCAGGACATGCGCTGAATCCGGCATGCAGGGCTGATCTGTAGGTCCAATCTGGCCCGTGAACAAGCCCTGTGTCACTCATCTGGCCTGTGGGGCTGGATGGGTTTGACCCCCTTCCTCACCCACCACCACTGCCTCATTTTAGTCTAATTAAGAGCTGTCCAGTTTCAGAATGGCTGAGGCCTCAGGTCCCCCCAGCCACATGCCATGCTGGCCTCGCACTCCCAGGCTGCATGCAGTTCTGCATGGCTCCCTGCCCCATGGACCCCCATTCCCACCCTTACCTCCTTCCACACCACACAGACCCTGACCCAGAACATGGGGCCTCATGTGGCCTGGGGGTGGCAAGTTGGACAGCCCTGGTCTAACCAAACTCTTGTGTTAGAGACAACAAAGTCGGAGAATTTTGGTGAAAGCAAAGGAAAGTGGTGTTCTGGTCTGTGTGTTTAAACTCTAGTTAAATATCTTTTTTTCAGGTTTTTACTTGTGTGTGTATTTTGAAAAGCTGTTTGTTTATCTTCTAGCACTGGTAAGTTTGGAGCATGTTTTATCCCTGGACTGTGTAAGCAAAGTGACCTGACAACGTTTGCTGCTAGACCTGGCCTCCGCCTCTGGAAGTCTGATGTGCATGGAACTGTGCAGGCCACGTTTATTTTAAAAGAGTTATTTGCTGGAGGAATAAAACCTTTTGAACTGTATCCTCGGCTGGAGTCACCTGACAGAGCAAGTTACAGTTTCCCAGAGAAACACCTTGGGCTTGTTTCATGCTTTTTCCAGGAAGGTTGGGTGCTGAGTTGGAATGAATATAGTATCTATTTACTAGACACTGTGAACCAGGTGAGTACAACTAATGGATACATGTTTGATTGCTTACCAGTTTTCAGTCATATCAATGTTAATCCTTGGGCATGTGTCTTTTAATGTGTCCTGACCTAAAAGATTATTAAGAAACAATTTAAAACCTAGCATTTGCTTTTCTTTTCCTTAGATTTCTCGTCGCATTAGGGTTGTCATAGACAAGATAGATGAGTGATGATAATTATGTTAGGCCAGGGGTCAGCAACTTGTGTCCCACAGGCTGAATCCAACCAGCGAAGAGCTTGGACCTTGCCTGTGAAGGTCTCATTTGGTTGAGGTGGAGGGGGATGGGGTATGATTTAAAAAAAGGGACTTAGAACCTCTTGCTCCATGCCCTCACTGTTGAATTTGATGTCCCTAGTGACAGTCTCTTTGGTTTTTGGGAGTGCCAGGTAAAGGGTGGGGAGTGGTGGAGGGTGATGCAGGACATGGGGAAGGATTGGAGTAGCAGGAGAATAGGGGATCAACAACCCATAGTGGTGGCTAGGTCACAAGCACCTGGCCTGCAAATTTAGACATTTGCTAATGTCCGTGTTAGACTGTAAACTTTAGACATCTAGTATACTATTATATGGAAACTAACTGCCTAACAGCAACTATTGTATGGAAACTAGCTGCCTAAAGTGCATTCTACATCCATAACAAATATACACAGGTTTAGAATTTATACTTGTATCTGAGCAGACACTATAGCTGTACACACAAAGCTAAAGAAAGTTGTCATTATATAAAATATAACTGGAACTATTTCTTCTCTCTTTCCATTCTTCTGATCACATCTTACAATAAAGAAAAACTAAACAACCCAAAACCCAATTTCTCCTTACTCTGTGAAAATGTCTATCAGCAATCTCTCCAGTTGAAAAGATGGCCAAAAGGGGACAGTACAGTGTCATTAGTGTCGGGTCACATTCTTTATGGTTTTGTTAGAGATTTTTAAACGTGTGTTAGAACTCTTCTCCTTCACTAGATTGCCTTTTTAGATTTAAGGGATCAATTCTGGCTGCTCTTAGCAGAAAAAATGAATGATGCCTTATCAGACTGATGAGTTCACATAATATGCACAATAGTGCAAAGTTATGATTAGATCTCTTTTGGTGGAATACCTTATTTTTCTTTTGTGATCATCATTAAAGTTCTGAGAACTTAAGTTTGTAGGTGCTCTGTGCTGCTGAAAATAGTCTTTTATTTAGGCTATTACATGTGTACATTCTCCACTCGTTTCTGGAAATCATGACAATATCATTTTTCTCACACACACTCTAATCTGTTATACAGTGTAAATCCCATTACAGTTTATTTAGCGTGGCTTTCAGTGATTAAACCTCGTGGCTGAGTTCATCTTCCATCTCTTCTTTTCTTCTGTCTTCTGCTTTTCTTTATCCACTAGCAGATCATTCCTTTTGGTCCGGAGTTCGTTTACATTTTTTTTCTAATTGTATAGCTGTACTTAAATTGAAGTACACTTTTTAATCAAAAGTAAGCATCCTAAAGACTATCTGATATTTACAGCTTAATAGTTTAAAACCTTTTAATTAACACTCTTTATATTTCCTTTATAGGCTTTGATTGGTGGTTTGGAAGGCTATGGTGATATTGTGTCCGTGTCCTGTACCAGCAATGAGATTTTTCTTCTTAAGGGAGATAGAGACATAATAAGAATATCAAGTAGACCTGAAGGACTAGCATCAATAGGTTTGTACTGTTATTAAAATTTATTGTATCTTACAGAAAGTAATGCATAGCAATGTTCTTGTACTGTTTCTTTAATTGTAATCCTGTGAAAAGGGGAAACACATAATTGTACAATTGTAATTTTACAATTATGCCATCTATAGAATTTATTAAAGGAGGAGAGTGTTTTCAGTTGTTTTTGTTTAAATCCTAAATGATCTACCAAGCCAAGTCTCTGCTTGTTGCAGGTGAAATAGTCTGGATTTTAAGTTTCAGCCATAGCTCTCTACTGAGAGTGGATCAGCATTGATTCAGACCTGGGATCTGTTCTAGCTTAGTCACCAAGCAACTCTATTCCATATCAGGTATTCCATATCAGGATGCTGCAGCACATTGCATTTTAGTTATCTCTTTTCTGAAATGTTCCAAGCACTGTTTATGACTTGTGTTGCCAGAGTGGCCCAAAATGGTCTGAGCACAGAATCTGCCCAGTTCGTGCAGTGGATATCCGGTTTTCAGAAGAAGTGGAATTGTTGGTTCATGCCCATTAGATATTTTAATGGTCTGAAAATAATCTAAGGGGATTCACATATATTATGTTGTTGTTACTTGCTTTGATTTCAAAACTGAGTTCAATATCTGTTTGGTATTTTACTAATCTTCAGTAGAAAGGTTTGGCACTGTTTTGCTAATGGCAGCCTTGGCTAATTTCTTCTTGTAATGTGTTAGATAATGAGGTTTATGTGCTTTGGGACCAGCACAAGTTGGCATTAGTATGGGAAGGGATCATAAATATTCATAGATTCATAGATGCTAGGGTTGGAAGGGACCTCAATAGATCATCGAGTCCGACCCCCTGCATAGGCAGGAAAGAGTGCAGGGTTTAGATGACCCCAGCTAGACCCCCAGGGTAGGGAAGAGCACCACCTCCCTCGGGAGCCCATTCCAGACCTTGGCCACTCTAACTGTGAAGAAGTTCTTCCTAATGTCCAGTCTAAATCTGCTCTCTGCTAGCTTGTGGCCATTATTTCTTGTAACCCCTGGGGGCGCCTTGGTGAATAAAACCTCACCAAT
>NW_005841891.1:532564-547964 GCF_000455745.1 Alligator sinensis
TCTGTTACCAATTGCTTCTGCCCATTTAGCAGGGGTCCTATTCTTCCCTGGGCCTTCCTTTTACTCCCTATATATCTATAAAACAATTTTTTGTTATCCTTTACTTGGGATGCCATCCTCAGCTCCATGGTAGCTTTGGCCCGTCTAACTGCCTCCCTACAAGCACGAGCAGAGGAGGTATAGTCCTCTTTGGTAATCTCTCCCTGTTTCCACTTTTTGTGTGTCCCCGTTTTGGCCCATAGGCTGCCCTGGATTTCTCTGGTCAGCCAAGGAAGCCTCCTGACCCCTTTCCCTCTTTTTCCTCGCATCGGGATCGTCTCCCTCTGTGCCCGAAGGATCATTTCCTTAAGGCACAGCCACCCTTCCTGGGCTCCCATCTCTTCAAAACTCCTACTCCGCAGTGCGTCCTTGACTACTCACCTGAGTTCATTGAAATCAGTTTTCCTAAGGCCTAGCGCTTTTACCCTACTAGTTACCTTACCCACTCGACGTCTTATGAAGAAAGATGAAAAGGATTAAAAGAATCTTCAACCCAATGTCTTCTGTTGATATGAGCTTGAATAGGATGGCCCTTGGTTGCTGATATGAGTAGTAAAGAGAAGTGGAACAAAATCATGGATAAAAGTGAAATGGAACAGAAGACAGACAATTGATACATTTGATGCTCAGACCTGTTCTAACCAGCAATAACAAATAGAGATTTGAATGCAATGTTGTTATCAGTATAGCATAGCCTAGGAAACAGTCATCTGTAGGGCAGGGTGTGGCAACCTTTGGCCTGTGGGCAGGACACAGACCACAAATGTCCTGTGTTATGTGGGGGTGGGTCATTGACACACAGCTGCACTGTGCTGCAAAGCCTGCTGCTCCTCCCTGTCTGCAGCTACCTTTGCTGCAGAGGGGTTGGGGATCATGGTAAACACAGGCATCTGGCTACAGAGCGGGTAGGGAGGAGGAAGGGGAGGCAGCCTGTGCTAGAGATCCATCAAGCTGTCATTTAAGCATTATTTAAGCTGTTTCAATACTTTATGTTTACACTTCTCTGCCCGACAACAGCACAATTTTAGTAAATCTATAACAAAACCGCTACGAATTCTAGAGACTGTTTTTAAATCCATGATGTCCATGGAATAATAATTTTGTTGTATAAGCAGTGTTTTACTTGCAGGTGCTTTGTGACTCCTAACGTCTTCAGTGCAGTTCTTTGAATTTGCCAGAGTGGTTTAAATGATAAATTAAAAATGAGGGGCCTGATTCCTCAAAACACACTGAGCATTTCATGTCGTTGGGCCTTCAACTCACGGGCTATATTACTTTTGATATGTAGGCACAAACTTACAGTTATGCTAATGTGAGTTCATGCAGGCATCAGAGCATGAATTGCACTACTGTACAAATAACAGTGTTTCAATACAAATCTAGTTACATTACATTTTGCAGATGTATTATGCTGTAATGTTGTAGGTTTCAGCAATGTGAGGAACAAATTCCCACCTTTCTTTGAATGCTTTCCAAGAGCTCTTTATTAATAACTTTACACGTTTCAGTATTCCCTTTTTTTCCCTTTCTGGTTCAGATTCAAGTTCAAAATTGCTGAGTCCATTACCAGATTTGAGTCCCAAATTGCTGACCCCATTGTCAGTACTGACACCTGTATCATCTGACCCTTCAGTGGAGACAGAAAAAAACATAATGGTTTCTTCTTCCCAAATTACTGGGGATAAAAATGACTCTGATTCTATAGCAAAAAATTATTTGGAAATCACAATGGAGAAAAGCATTGAGAAAGTGAATGACTTCAGCAGTGAAACAAGAAAAAGAGGCTGTTCAGTAGCCAGTGAATCAAGAAGCAGGAGCAGTTCAATAAATTCTGTGGACAGTGGCTCTAGTCTCATGATATGTGCAGACCACACATCAAGTGAAGCTCAGAGAGAGAGCCAGCCTTCTTCACAACGGTTCAGTATAATTAGCTCTGAAGATTTTGACCAAGAACTGATTGTAAAGCCCATCAAAGTAAAAAAGAAAAAAAAGAAGAGACAAGGTAAATCTGTGACATTCTTTTTCTAATGTTGCTGTTACTAATCATTAACTTTGTTTTTATATGATTTATAACATATGAAGTGGAAAAACAGTGCTAGCCATTAAAAGGATTAATGCTAATTACTCAGTCCGCTTCACTTCTGTTCAAGTTGAAGATTGTTTAAATATCTTTATTAATTTTAAATATTTTATATATAACTTGTTTTGTTTTATTTTATTTTATTAGCAGCTGTAAAAAACACTTTTTTGGCTGCTGTAATGTATTGTAAAGTATTTCTTTATGTACCTAAGAACAAATCCATATCCATATTGTTAATTCTTACTTAATGTATTAAGGGTATCAGGATTCTTAACTGCTTGGATACTAAACTTGATCTGAGCCTTCAAGGGACTGATACTATACTTGATCTGAGCCTTCAAGAGGCCGATATTAAAATCCCAAGTCAGAGAATATTGTGTAAATAACTGGCCACTTACCAGCCTCTTATGTCAGTGGTTCCCAGCTTTTTTAGACTTGAAGCATTCCTCATTTAACTCGAGGGACCCCTTGAAAAATGCCATATTTTTGTTTTTACTTGTATTTTGACTGTGGAAAAATGAAAGAGCAATTTTTTATTGCAAAGAACTCAGGAAGACAACAGTGGGTCAGAATGTTTTTGACACTATAGATTCTTCAAGTTACAGCTTGTGAATCACGGCACTAAGGTTAAGAATCAGTGTCCTTTGTCCTTGTTTACATCAGTGAATGTATTGCCCCCTAGAGAAGTGACAGCCTAGTGAGTCTAGTTTCTATTATTCTTTTATGTTATTAATATTAACACCTCTTTGTTTTTTTTAACAAAAATAATTCCGATTTTTTTGTCCGCACTGAAATGAATAAGTTTGATAAGGAAACATTCCTTTTCTTTCTTTCTTTCTTTCTTTCATTTTGTGAGATCAGAAAATGGGACCAAGAAAAATCACAGCTCTCTTGAAGGTACGCCAAGTTATGAGCGTCAGTTTTCTGGTGACAGTCCACATTCTTTAAATGCAGACTCATTTTCCATGACTTCTAGCCTAATGAGCAGTAGTATAGATCATTTGAGCACAGGTTCTCCAGATCAGGAAAGTGTGTTCAGCGTAGAGTCGCATAGTGTCTTACAGGAGGATAATGGCTCGGAAACATTCAGTGTGCTTCAGTCTCCTGTGTCTGTGACTTCCACAATGCACGAAGGAAATGGAGATAAAACTGACTTGCTCAAACTTCCCCAGAGTGACACCTCTGGAATGGGTACACCGACTGTTACAGATACTTTGCAATCCAGTTCTCCCCTACTACTCTCGGAAGATTTGGCAGAGAGTGTTGATAGAGAATGCAATCAGAGTCTGTTTTATGTGAAAACTGAATGCATTTCTGAACAGTTAACCCAAGAGGAGCAGCAAGATTTTACAGTACTGTGTAAAGCAGAAGAAACTTTAGGGGAAATAAATCTGGAGGATACTGAAAATATTTTTGCAGAAACAAACCTCACAGGCCAAATGTCTTTAGTGTTTAATACTACATGTGGTGCTGAAAAATCACTGACACAAAAAGGAAGTGATAAAAACAGCAGGGAGAAGCAGCGGCAACTTACTCTAATGAACACTGCCTCAGAGAACCTTACGGCTCCCTGGTCTGATCTCTCTAAGAATGATCTATATCCACAAGACACTGCTGTTTCTAGATTTTCCTTGAGAGGTGTGGTCAAAGGTAAATCTAGTACTGAAGCTGCTGAATGGGTAACCGCCATCCATGATAGCAAGACTGAGAAATCAGCATCAAGTGATGAAGAGGATATTTATGGGCACGGGTTACCTTATTCGTCTTCAGAAACAAGTGTGACAGAAATGGGTGCTAATCTTACATCCCAGGATATGACCCAAACAAGCTTGGATGAAATGGTACTGTTAAAATCTGATCAGGTATGTGTTTTCATTTAGATAATATATGAGATGTGTATTTCAGAAAAAGCAATTACTGCAAATACTTACAGAAGGGATATCTTGATTGTTGATTTAGGCCACACACAGACACACCTTTTTCCACAGGAAAATCATCATTCTCCTGATAGAAAACAAGATGTGCAGAAATTCAAGCTTTTTCTCCTGTAAAAAATATAGTTGCTCCACAAACAACCAGGGTTAAATCAGTATTCCCAGGAGCAAAAGTCTGCACGCTTCCCCCTGGCTTAACTCCTTCTGGGGACTAGGAGTTGTGGGGCCATGAGAGAAGCTCCCTTCCAGAGACCTGGCAGCTTCTCCCCTTATCCTGTAGACCCCGGGGTGGGGGAGCAGCTCCAGATGGTCCCTGCCTGCTTCTGACACTTGAGTTCCCACTAGAGGCTTTGCCATTCTGTTCCCCTTGCTCAGATCCCAGGCATTGGAGCTAAGTGCAGGGAGCACTGCCCCAGTTTGCTTCCCCTTGCTCTTCCGGCACTCAGCTGAAGAAATGCCACTGTGGCCAGGAGTTGAGCTAGCAAGCGTGTCTCATCTGTGCCTGCTTCCTTGCCTCTCCCTGCTGCTCTGCTGAGTGGCAGGGGCAATGCTTTAAAACCTGGTGGGGTTGGAAACTAGGTTTGTGGAGGCCTACCCCAAGCCCAACTTCCAGCCCTACTGGCTTACCCTTGTTGCCCCCATTGCTCAGCTGGATGGTGGGGGGGCAGTGATTTAAAAGCTGGAGGGTGTGGGAGCCAGGCTGTGGAGCCTGGCCTGGGAGCTACACTTATGGAGGTTTTCCCCAAGCCTGGCTCTCAGGCCAGGCTTGGGGAAAGTCTCCATAAGCCCAGCTTCCAGCCCTCTGGCTTCCTTTTGCTGCAGCAGCAAGACTCAGGAGCCTTGTCACTGCAGCAAAATACCCCTGCCTCACCCTGCATTACTACTCTAGGTTGGCCCATGAAGCTTGCCTGTGAAGCTCTAAAATCATGGGGCTAGAGGAACATCTATACAGTCCAGCTCCAAGGCTGTTTTTCTACCAGAAGAAATTTACAACTGGTAGAAATGAACATCTGTATGCAGCCTCAATAAGCCAGTACAAATGAGAGAATCTAAGTGCTTTCAGTGCACAATGCAATTAACTCAACGTATCAAACTTCAGAACAATCTAGTTCAGGGGTGGGCAAAATGCGGTCTAGGGGCCGGATGCATCCCCCCAGGTCATTCTATCAGGCCCGCGGGGCTTCTAAACATTTTAGAAAATTAATATTTATCTGCCCCTAGCTGCCTGTCATGCAGCCCTCGATGGCTTGGCAAAACTCAGTAAGCGGCCCTCCGCCCAAAATAATTGCCCGCCCCTGATCTAGTTAAAGACTCAGGCTTCTAGTCTGGGAAGGAACATCTGTTCAGATTGTGTTATGTTTTCAGTTATCAGTTTAAAACACTGTCAAGAACCTATCACTAAAGCAGTAAAATACAAAAAGCCTGTTCTAAGGTAGCCCCATCATTTGAATCTTTCGAGCATGTTCACTGTCTTTCAAGATGCTGTTGGTTTCATTGAGAATTAAAGATGCTGAGAATCTCTCAGGATTCAGCTAGCAGATAATTCCTATTTAATATTTGGCTATTTAGATTGTGAACTTGTCAAGGCAGAGATCACTGTCTTTGTTGTTCTCCCTTGCCTGTCGCCTTGTTGAAGGAAGAACATACAAAATAGCAAATTGGTGTTTTCTACATTATAATCCATTAGTTGCATTTACTATAAAGATCTTGGTCCTGAACTGCTGAAGGCAGTGAGAGTTTTAATACTGATTTCATTCAGAGCAGAATCAGGATAAAATGCTATAAGGTAAATCAAACAGTAAACAAGCAGAAAAACTGAATTTTCAGTAAACTTTTGGTATTGTATCAACAGCAAGTTAAATATTCCTGATTATCAGCTCAAAAGTTACCTTCTAGTATCTCTTTAAGAAGTGATTATCACTGCATGATAAAAATGTAGTGTTTTTTTTCCATAAGTGGAATATTTGATAAATGTGATAGTGAAAGAAGTCTTTTATTTTAGATTGTGAAGGAGAAATAACTCAACCTTTGCAAAGTCTAGAAGCCATCTTTAGCATCTTAATTACTTCTGGAATAAGCTACATTGCTGCTGGTGGTAGGGAAATCAACTTCAGCTAAAACAGACTGTGAAATCTTGGCATAATCTATAAGCAAGTCTCAACTCTTTTTGTACAGTAGAGTCCCAAGTGTCAGAGCTGAGTGTTTAACCTCTTCCACACTAGCAAACATATAGTCCATCATTGTTTTCATCTAATGTTACAGTTTTCTAAACAGAGAGAGCTACCTGAGCTAGTAGGAATTAGTATACAGTCGCATATTTGCAAATACACATACATAATATATTTTCTTCTAATCAGTAAAATAATATAGGGTTTTTTTTTCACCCTATGAAAGTAAGTGACAGTACAGGCTTTTGTTTATGGTGAGACTCTGTACCAGGTATCTTGCAGTTCCTAAACACAGTTGGTAACACACATCATCATGTAGTAGATGTTTGACAAGTGCTGTCCTATATTACACAAGGCAGCTATTCTTCTGATGTAACTTAACATTTGTATTCTGATTTTTTTTTTTTTTTTTTTTTTTTGTAAAATATTTCTGCTATTACAGTTGTCCATGTGAGTTTTCCTGTGTAGATGAAGATACTTGATGTTGCTCTAACTCTCCATTTTTTAGTTTGCAGAGAGCTGGATGGGCTACTCTGGCCCGGGTTATGGAATACTCAGCCTCGTCGTCTCAGAGAAATACGTTTGGTGCCTGGACTACAAGGGTAGCCTGTTCTGCAGTGCTCTGCCTAGTGCAGGTATACGATGGCAAAAGTTTGAAGATGCTGTCCAGCAGGTGGCAGTCTCACCTTCAGGTCTGGTAGCTTGTTTTTTACTTTGTTGACCCACTTTTAAAATCAAAATATATGTATTTGTGTAAGTTATTGTGCTGTTTTTCATACTGGTATGTATTCACATGTAGTTTGGGTTCCCTGTCATATTTTGTTACCCAGATTACAGGTAACCTTCCAGGTTGGCTATTGATAAAACAGGCAGAAACAGGTCCACAACCCAAACTTTTATTTACTTGCATTTCAGAATACAAAAACAAATATTTATCCTAAAGTCTTATCTGGCTACCTGTGATGGTACAACATAGATCTCACACCAGCTGGGGAGACTCGAGAGGTAGGAGGAGGGTGGCACATAAATTGGCATCAGAGTCTTCTTGAATTTATTGAGTTCTCCAAATTTCCCCCCAGCCTATACCCTATATTTTTTAGATGGCTGGTTCTAATATTCTAATAAATGACCTCTGATTGGTTTTATTTAAATTGCTTTGTTTCACCTAAACTTTTGGAACTGTTTTGAACTAGTTTTCTTTTGGGCATGAAAGGTGTCAATAGTTCGGATTTATGTTCTGTGAAAATTGTACTTTTGGAGGGAAGGATTCTCATTTCTTTCCTTCATCATTATGGAATACTGCCCGTATCCTTTTATTCCTTTCCCCCAAATTTATGGTCTTGGTAAACGAGGCTGCGCTTTTTTTTTTTTTTTAATAACAGCTTATCTAGAAACTTAACAACAATATATCTTTTATAGCAAAACAGTATATAATACATTTGGTTACATCAATTACTATAAGTATGCTTTAGTATATTTGATTACTTAATGTATTGTCTTCTCTTATAATGCCTTCTTCCAGGCCTTGTACTCTGTTTAATTGTATCTCATTACTGGTATAGTTAGACATGTTGACAGCTTCCTTTACTTTGCTGACCGAGCGAGTCACATCTGCAAAGGTTCACTTTGTAGTCACTCTGATACAGGCTTTGGGGCCTTCTGCTTAGCCACACTTCTGCAGCTTGGCCTAGGCCCCTTGATAGTGGCCAAGACTGGCAGTAGTCTGAGCACTTCAAGTAATAGTGCTTGAGCATTGATCTGTTCCTGTAGTTCAGTAGTATGTTCACAATGCCTAGGGGTTCCTTAATTTATTTGGAACAGCTTTCTCTTGCAAATTGTGAAAATGCCATGTTGGGTGTAGTGGCTCCATGCCTGAACACTTAGGTATGGTGCTGCAGTATAAAGGGCTGTTCCCAAATGCCAAGATTTGGATTTGCTTGAGCAGCTTCATGCAGACAGATCCTCCAAGCTGACCTGTTGAGTCTTTTTTTTTGTATATATGAGAAGACTTCATCTTTTATAATTGTGATATCAACACAGACTCTCTTCAGAACAGAAAAGTGCCTATTCATAGGGAGGAATTCCTAATTAAAAAGACCAAGCCAAACCACGCTTGCTTGCTTGCAGTAGTAATGTTAAAAGCAAATAAACATGTTGCACACTTATTCTATGCTACGAGCCATGTGAGTTTTTTAGCTGACAGCTGTCATGATAGCCACATTGTTGGTTTCCATATCACTTTGTACATGCATGTAGAATTAACAAGTGCATTTCAGAAGCTAGTATTGAAACCAGCTGTAAATTCGACCTGTAATACCAGTTAGATTTGGAATTAATATACCCTGGCATTAAAAAAATACAGGTACAGAGATCAAGTTGTATTAAAGTATTTTAAGAAAGAACTACCCTGCTAACATATACGGTTTAGCAACTCTTAGTAGAGTTGGAAATTATCTCCCATTTAAAAATGTAAAGGTATAACAAGGATTTGCAAAATCTTGCACTTTTGATTACAGACTGACATCGCCTGTTGTTCCGCAGGGGTGGGTCCCTGCCATGCTTGAGGTTTCAGGGGCATGGTCCTGTGGGACAACACTCTGGGTGCACCTTTGCAAAGGGGGAAACCCTGCAATTTCCCTGCTTGCAGAGGCATGCCTGGGGATTCCCTAGGTGTACCTCTGCAGGCTGGGAAACCTGGGGTTTTCCCTGTTTGCAGAGGTGAGTCCCACACTGGAATCTCCAGGTGTGCCTTTGCAAGCAGGGAAATCCAGGGCTCCTCTCTTACAAAAGTGTGCCTGCTGATTCTGGTGTCGAGAGCACCTCTGCAAACAGAAAAACCAAGGCAGGTTCTCCCAGGGCTCTGCTGTAGGGGAATCCCAGGGCACGAGGAATTGAGACGTTGAAGTCCTGGGAGCTTTGGGCTGCCCATACTCTCCCACCCTAAAACTAACACATTTATACTACTTTTTGTCACGGCTACAAATTTGGGTATTTGTGACATGATAAAAGGTATAGATAGCTGTGCTTTTGCTTTGTGCTGCCCTAAAAAATTATTGCGATGCCACAAAGGCAATGTCTGTTTGCAGCCTTTGTTAACACTGCCGGCTTATTTATGTCTGACACCTGTTTTGTTCCTTGCACAATCAGTGTTTAGTACTTTTGTTGCCCACTGTTGTGTTTGTTTTATGACTTCTACAGGAGCTCTCCTCTGGAAGATTGAACAGAAAACTAATAAGGCCTTCGCTTGTGGAAAAGTAACCATAAAAGGAAAGCGCCATTGGTATGAAGCTTTACCTCAGGCTGTCTTTGTAGCTTTAAGTGATGACACTGCCTGGATTATCAGAACTAATGGAGATCTGTATCTGCAAACAGGTACTGACATTAACTGTTGCCCTTCCCTTTTTGTATGTGAGAGTCAGAAAAATGTAGTCCTATTAAATGATCCTGAGTTGATTAAACCATTATATGAATTCAGAGTAAAACTTTTTTTTGTGCAGGCTCCTTTAGCTTGAGACTTGGAATCAGTTGTGGGATGTTGCAGCAGAAGCTGCAAAAACATTGTTCATGTTACTGGAACTCTAGACCAGGACTCCGTTGTGCTTCACAGAGGGACCAAAAAGATTGGCCCTGCCTCAAATTGTGAGAAACCTAACAATAAAGCAAGACTGACAGAAAGACTAGGAAACAGTGCCATGATGGGTAACCTGTTAGGCCGCTGTTTGAGCACACCAACGGCCTGACCATTGTCAAATCTTTTTTTGTAGGCCTCTGGACAAAGAGTGTTAAGGAGGGGTTTGAAAGAAGATAAGATAGCTTTATGAATGTTTGTAGGGAGTTCTTCCCAAGTGTGAGGGGACCCATGGGAGAAAGCATGAAGGTTGTTGGAAAAATTAACAAGTGGGTCTGCTGAGGTAAGAATCAACCTTTTGACAATGGATGCAAGACAATAGGTGGGGTGGGGTGAGGTGAGGTTTGTATTTATGATAAGGAAGGTGGAAAAATGCCCTGAAGAGGAGTGTTATGGCCAGAGTAAACCAGTTGAAGAATCTTTGCACCAGCATTCTGAATGGAAGTGAGAGAGCTAGTTTGCATTCAGTAATGTCAGAGGAAAGGTTTTTACCATATTTACTTGAATCCAGAGCAGGGTTTTCTCCCCATTCAACGTGGTGTTGGGGAGCCTTCCTCTTGAATTCAGGTACAAGGTTGGGTGGCAGGTGGCTACTGTGACTCTGCTTCAGGCCCTCAGCCTAGGTCAGGCTGGAGTTGGAGATGCAGTGGCTGCCTGCTCCCTCCTTCCCCTCCCCTTGCCAGCTTACCACCTGATGTCCCAGGACTGGGGTGCTGCTGCTGCTGCAACCACTGGTGTGTGGCTGGGCTGTGGTCAGAGCTACCCTGTGCTTCATGCCCCAGGCTGGAATGGGGCTGGAGCCACAACTGACAGTAAGTGGTGGGAACAGGGGCACAGGCACAGTGGGGAGGTGGTAGGGGTTACAGGCACTGTGGAGGGGGGCAAGTGGCAGGGGTTACAAATGGTAGTGGAGCAAATGGCAGGGGTCAGGGTGCCTGTCCTTCCTGCCACTGTTTTCCCTGTTGTAGCAGTGGGGGAGGTGAATTTAAGATGACCCTCTAATAATTATAATTTTCCACATACAGAATCTAACAAATTTCTTAGATTCATGGATACTAGGGTTGGAAGGGACCTCAACAAATCATTGAGTCTGACCCCCTGCCTAGGCAGGAAAGAGTCTAGGCGTGAAAGAGTGCTGGGGTGAGATGATCCCAGCCAGATGCCTGTCCAATTTATCAATGTTCCATGTATAGAATCTAATTACTGGGGGGAGGTTGTTTTGAATTCGAAATCAACTTGGATTCAGGTAAATATGGTACATTAACTGAGCTAGAAGATGAAGCAGGATGACACTTTTGCATGTATGGCTGGATAGGAAATACCGACTCTTAGGTACGACACAGAAATAATCTGACAGGTTCAGACAAAATTTGTATGCGAGTAAGTAGAAAGAGTATAGAGTCTATGATGATACTCGGGTTCTGGGACTGAGTGCCTGGGAGGAAGGTGCTGGTGATGGCATCCACATAACAGAGAGGAGATAGCAGGTGGGATGTGGGATTAGGATTTATTAGCCCAGTTGGGCTACAGATAAAGATGATCTGTTCAGGAAAAGATACTGGAGACACAGGCTAAAATTTTAGTTTGGACACAAGGAGATCGTTTTGGAGTAGAGAAGTAGATCTGTGGGCCATCTGTCTAGTCATGGTAACTACATTTGTGTATGCCAGTGAGATTATCCAGAGATGAGGTGTGGATAGAAGAGAAGACAAGTAAGGACCTTGTGGAACTCTTGCAGAAAGTTCAGGGCGTGAAGAGGATCCTCTTAAGGAAATGCTAAATGAATGATGAGAGGGAGAAAGAAACAGCATGAGGATGGAATTTCAGTAGCCAAGGGAGGGCAAGATTTCAGAATGGCTATCAAAGATCTGCTTGGTCTGTACTTCTGATAGGTCATATTCTTTGTGTGATTATTTCTTCATTTAGATATAATAACAACAGTATTAATTGTTGTGTATATATATATTTAAATTACAATATATTTATTTTATAATGGTTTAACTTGAACTCAGATGCATAGCATATTTTTATGGGTGTCCTGCTTTTAGATTCAATTTTTAATAAAGTTGATTAGTTGCTAAGAAATCAAGTAACTTGTCCAAGGTCATGAGTTGTTACTCAGCAGTGATGATAACAATGATAAAAACGGAATTTGGTTCTGCAGGCTAAGAACTGTATGAGATTCTGGATCAAATTTTTCCTCTCCTGCCAGAGGTTAATTTGACTGTAATATCTTACATTCTGTCATCTTTGGAATTGATATACTAATTTAGAAACCAAAATTAAATCTTCAATGTATGTGTTTTCCATGCATGGGTTAAGAAATATTTCTTCAGTACCTCCAGCACCCCATCTAGCTTCTGCACTCACAATATGTTCCCCAAACTTAGAAGTTGACTGCTACAGCTTCTGTTCAGTATCCCCAGACCATCCTAGTCCTGTTCTGCTCCTTCTAATTTTAGAAACTTGCGGTAAAAAGTTATTTATTTCTTGAACAATTCACTTGAGTGCGTGCAGATCCCATTTTGGGTACAATTGTGTAGAAGAAAGTATATAATCTGAAGAAATGGGTGTGTGCCTAAATGCATACCGTAATTTCCTAAAGTCTTACATATTGCAAGTATTTTTTCTTCCTTCTTAATTTATAGTCACATCTGGTATGGGTGGCATATATCTTTCTAAACTGAGATACCAGATGGTGCCACTAGAGGCAAGGAAGGAACAGAAATCAAGGGAGGAAAGCTCTGGGTTCTCCAAGAAGTTTAAATATAGGTTGAACTCTGTAAAGTAAAAGTATAGCTCATAGAGAAAGCAGTACATTGAGAATTTAAAAAATGCTTATAGGTTTCTTAGACTTTTTCCCTCTTTCTGCTCTAACTTTTTCTGATTATACCTCATAGTCCAGTTACAAACACCCGTTCTTCTTTTTGTTGCATTTGCAGGCCTGAGCGTGGATCGTCCTTGTGCTAGAGCGGTAAAGGTGGATTGCCCCTGTCCCCTATCTCAGATTACCTCAAGAAACAATGTAGTGTGGGCATTAACTGAACAGCGGGCGCTTCTTTATAGAGAGGGAGTGAGTAGCTTCTGTCCTGAAGGCGAACAGTGGAAATGTGATATCATCAGGTAATGAAATGGTCGTTGGTCAGTGTTTAATCGGAATAACAGAAATTGCAACTTTTATGTTGGAATTGCTAGATATTTCATTGTATATTAATTGAACTTTTCATCTCTTATTTTAGAGCATTTTGCATCTAAAGTATAATCTTTGGGTTACCAGTTTTTTCTTCAGTGCATTTTATTTCATTATACTTTTATCACAATTAATGGGTAGAAAAAGTACTGTGTTGTTTGTATTAAATACAATTTGTTCCATTCATTCAGGCTACCACAGCTATTTCCCCTCTCCCCAGGCCCCCTTCCTTCCCTTTTTTGCTCTTCAGATATTTAATAATTTAATTTTTAAAAACTCATATACATTGATTTTTCTGAGTCAGTTGCTGACTGGAGTAGAAATAGCCAGATAGTACTTGACCTACCAGTCACAAATTTATCATTGGTCTGAGTAGCCTGTTACAGTTTTCTGGTCTATCCATAATTCTGACTTTTAGTTTTATTATCCGATTGTTGCTTGCTGCTTTTAATAATATCTTGAAAATTGTTGCATCCTGATTGTTAGCTTGTTAAATGTAGGGGAAAATGTCTGCTATTGCATACATCAATACTATTTCATTTCCGTTCACTAAATATTGTAACATTAGCCTGGAACTTGTCTATTGTATTTGGTTTATGAAAAGTTTCAGGGAGGAATTGCCAGTTTAACTTTTTTATTGCAAAATGGTCCTTACAGCAATTTGTTTTCTTTGACATTGGAAGAATGGTTGGCTTCTACAGGAAGCTTTTATCATCAAGGTCAGTTTCTGTCCTAATTCTGTAGTCATATCCATTTCCAGATTATCGTGTCTGTATTCTACCCATCCTGACTAGAACAGCAAGAAAGAATAAACTTATGATATTGAATTTTAACAAGTGTTTTGATGCAATAAATAGTTGCAGTTTTTTCCATTACGAATGATTTCTAATTTTACAAACTTTAGGTTACTGGATAAATAAACTTGTTCAAAGGGCTGCATTTTATTTGTAAACTGGTAGTGTCATATGGAGATACTCTAAAGTGCTCTGGTTATTGTAGGACTCCTTTCTAGAGTCCTATTTTTTCAGGCAGATTTGACTCTGTGTGTGTTTTTATATATATGCTTCTCTTTTTGCATTTGCAGTGAGATGCAAGCTTTGGAGCCAGTGTGTATAACTCTTGGAGATCAGCAGACATTATGGGCTTTGGACATCCATGGAAATCTGTGGTTCAGAACTGGTGTGGTTTCAAAGAAACCACAAGGAGATGATGATCACTGGTGGCAAGTAGGCGCTACTTCAGCTTTCAGTAAATTCCATCTTTCCTGGGGTATATTTTTCTTTTGGGTTTGTACTAGAAAACACCAAGAATTAATTGCTTGGCTTTTTACATGCAGTTTTAATTCACCTGGACTCCAGCTGTGAAGACACTTTTTATTTAAGTTTGGTCCCAAAAGGATTAAAACACAATTCAGTCTTATTCAGAGTGAAATGGATTGGTCGCAGGGCAGTTCTCTTCTGTAAATTTAAACAAACAATTGTACAACAGGGCCACTTCCTTCCACCTAATCTAAGTTCCTGTGAACCACATGGGGCTGTTTCCTTCAGCCGCAGGAGGCACTTTTCTGGCTCACACCAGTGACTAAGCACAGGATCTAATCCCTGACTGTTTTGTTCACAGACTTATTTCCTTTGATCTCTCTTTCCCCACTGCACCTCCTTCCCCCCCATCTTCTTTGGCGGACCCTTTCTGAGTGGTTTGATACCTGGTACTATAGATGGTCAAACAGCAGCTTAGAAGCATGTGGCTCCCAGTTTAAAAACAGCTTCTGAAGACAATCATTTAGCAACAGATAATTTGAGCTGCTGCATTGCATGCAGGTTATTGACTCTGGACACGTGCATCTTGAAAGCTTTGTGTCTGGCCACTTTTGGCCATGCCAAGATTTTGATTTGCAGTTAAAAGACCAGGAAGTTCAGCTTCTCCTGCTTTACACTGTATGCACATACAAACTTGTGTAAGAGCTGAGTAATTTAGCATGGCTCTGAGGTGAGCCTTAATCTTGTGAATACAGTGTTTCCCTTTTGCTGTTCTTATTACAACATGAATCACTGCTGCCTCTTTTTTTTTAAGATGCCCCAGTAGCATTTTAGTTCTGTCCATCAAAGTTTGAACAAATAATCCTTCACCAAAGGTCCAGAAAAGAGGATTCAAAAGGTACTTTCCCAAGCACAAGCTGCTCAGTGCCAAAACAGACCTTGCTACCTGAGTCATGTGGGCCTCCATGTTTTGGGAAAACTAACTAGGGTCCGCCCTCTCATCATCAGACTCGAAGACAGCTGCAGGGGAGAGGAGAGATGCTTTTTTTTAAAATCGTCTCTGACCGTTTCCCAGAATATTTTAATCTTCTCTGACTCTTTC
>NW_005841891.1:547995-554608 GCF_000455745.1 Alligator sinensis
AATAGAGGAGTTTCCAGTGCAACAGTCTCAGAGCATAAAAATGCAAAGAAATTCCTGGGGATACTTTTATATAGGAAGCAGTTAATTTTTCCATGTTTGACTCTTGTTTCATAAGCAAAGCTTTTTAAATATTAAATCATCAAAACCCAGGAGAACTAAAACTGGAGTCATTTTCCCTCATATGCTCAGAGAAATGTCAGCTGTTGTTCTTGAGACTTCTGTTCAGATGGAGTGGGAGGGGGATCTTTTCATGGAAGATTGCAGCTCATTTCCACTGTAAGTGATTGTAACATTTTTCTTCTAGGTGAGCATTACAGATTATGTAGTGTTTGACCAGTGCGGCTTGTTCCAGACGATAATCCAGGCAACGCAAACAGTGGCAACAGTAGCGCAGGTGCCGGTAGAGAAAGTGGCAGACAAACTTCGAATGGCTTTTTGGTCACAACAGCTGCAGTGTCAGCCCAGCCTCCTTGGAGTCAACAGCAGTGGTGTTTGGATTTCTTCAGGCAAAAATGAGTTCCACGTTGCAAAGGGCAGTCTCGTAGGTGGGTGCATTTTTACACCTTGTTGAGTTGTTTTTTTTTTGTTGTTTTTTTTTTTAAATCTGACTGCAATTTCTTTTCCCCACAAAATATACCCAAAATAAGGCCTGGCAGCTGCTGATTTAAGAACCAAGGTATAAGTACCTCTATTTTATAGAAGAGAATGGGGATACAAAGAGTGCTGAGAGATGCTGCCTCAACATTAGTTCTGAGTAAAAGTAATGTTGTAGAAAAACAAATTTTGCATATTTTAGTAGGATCCTGTTAGTGTTTCAGCAATGTGGGGGATAATGCCTCCATTCAACATAGCCTCCTCTTTCTTATTTAAGCTAGGAGTTTCAAACCATGGTATGCAGTGCCTAACACAATGGGATCCTGGCCCATGATTACCTAGGTGGTGCAGTTAATGCAAATAATCAAGGCAGTATACACTTTAGAAATTGGGTCTACGAAAATGAAGAGACTGTCTACTATTTGGCATTTATCTCATAAGGTATACATGGTAAGATGTAATGTTTACTGGCTTTTAATCTGTCTGTCTAGCATAGCTCATAACCAAATTGGTCTACCAACAAAAACTTTTAACCTTTGTGCTTCCAATTTACTCAGTCCTTATTTCATGTGGCCCCTATGCTTTTTCAGTTGTCTTGGTGTTAACTTGAGTTGTTCTGTAAAATGTACTGTTCTAAGGACTTTCCCTGCTTTTGAAGGACCCAGAACAAGAACAATGCCTAAACAGTAATTTTGCAAACGATTCCACTTAGGGCTGTCAATTAATCGCCATTAACATGAGCAATTTTTTTAATGCATTAATCATGCACATGGTTTTAGAACCCACACCTGGGCTCCTCTCTACCACTGTCTTCGGGCTGCCCAGCAGGGCAGCAGTGGAAGTGTAGAGGAGACACAAGGCAGCCTGGGCATGGGCTCCGGGTGGCTGCAGCAGGAAGCTGGGGAGAGGAGGACGCACGCACGCGCGCACGCACGCACGCACGCGCACACACACACACACTCTAGAGGTGCACCAATATATTGGTGCCATATTGGGATGCCACGTGCAGGTGCACAACCACAGTATGTATGTGACCAGGAATGTAGCCCAGCGGTGTGTAGAGCAGCACCCAACAGGTAAGTATATGGAGGGGAAGGGGGAGAGGGAAGGAGTGGGAGGGGGTGGGGGCAGATTGAGGCACCCACAGTGAGGGAGGGAGAGGGGCAGAAGCTGAGGTAAATGGGACCCCAGGGTCAGGGCATGTCATGGGACAGAGCTGTGGGTGGCTCATCCAGGTGTGTGGGGGGAGAGAGGGTGGCTCCCCACAGCTGCACGCACCCCCAGGGGAGGCATGGGGTGCATGTGCCCCCCAGATTTATATGTGGAACAGGTAGGCTGCTGCCTGGGGCTCTGCATCCTGCTGCCTTTGCCCTGGGAGCTGCACCCCCCACTTCCCTTGCCATGCCTCTGGATGAGCCGCCTGCAGCTCTGTCCCACGACTTGCCGCAGCCCTGGGGTCTCACTCACCCCTGCATCTGCTCCACTCCCTCCCTCACCATGGGGTCTCAATCTGCGCCCCCACATCCCTTCCCTCGCCCCTATTTCCAGTTTCGAAAAAGAGGACATCTGTATGGGGGGATAATATAATTGTAGGGGGGCAGTGATATGCCTGTGTCCTACCCCTGCCCCTCACTTCCAAGCCACAGGGCCCCCCCACCCCCCAGCCCTGCTGCTGTCCCTCACTCTTGACTCAACAGTACCCGGCATCCTGCCAGGGCACGTGGGGGTTCCCCCTCCCTGGGCTCCAAACCCCACACACACACCCACAGCCCTCCACACCTTCCCAAATTCCCTCCCCCCCCACACCCAGTCTCCAGCCATACAAAATACCTACATAATTGTGTATCATTTTGAGTTTTTCTGCACATAATTTAAAGTTTTTAGGTGTGTGATTAAAATTGTGATTAATTACGACTAATTTTTTTAATCACGCAACTAATCATGATTACATTTTTTAATTGGTTGACAGCCTTATTTCCACTAGGCTTGGTAGAGGCTGCTCAGAGAGAGAGAGAGAGACTGTTTCTTACGTTTTGATGGAATTTTTTTTTAAACATTTTTTAAATGTGGTTGCAGAAGCTGTCATCTTACTCTCAAAAAAAGTTTACCTTGGAGTCCTCTATAGCAAAAAACATATTAATAGCCAAAAAATGCAAGCTTGGACTTTCCTTTAGGAATCTCTCTTACTAGATGACACAAAAGGATTATATAGAATCTGGTATTTACATCAGACATATGTCAGAAAGGCTTTGGTTTCTTTTCAGTGAACATGTGATTAGATTACATTTTAATAGTAGACCCAATGACTTTGATTCAAATACTGAATTAGATAGAAACTCTTAATATATATTAAAAAATAAGAGATTTGCATATTGATAAAGTGTTAGCTGCTGGTGGAAAGTTTATTGTCTAATCGAGTAGTCTTTTAAGGTTGTGCAGTTAGTTCTGACTTTGGGTTACTAGTGCTTTGCACTAGCAACTAAAAGCAAAAACATCCTAACATTGTTTTGTCTGACTGGAAAACCAATAGTATCTTTACAACAAAAGCTGTTGTTCATAAATAGTCAAGTATCACCTGATGGAGTTGCTGTGTAAGTGTAAATGTTTGGGGATTTTGTATTTCAGAAGACTAACATGTGAGTAGTGTCGGGACCCAGCACAGCCAGCCCGCAGCTCTCCCTGACTCCCACCCGGGCAGATAAGGGTCCGTCAGGCGGGTACTTGTGACGCTTGGAGTGGAATTAATTAGGCGGACGCTTATCGGTTGCAAAGCAAGATTATTTACTCACGCCGTCAAGGTGGTGAAAGACGGAGGTCAGATATACTTGGTTAGTTATAGCTTAAGGGTCGTAGGTCGGTCTGCATAAGAGTTTGGTGGTCGGGCAGAAGGTCGGGCCGGCAGGTCGTTGATTTACGTCTGAGATAAGGTTGAAGACGGGGGAAACTGACAAGTGATCAGTTTGTCAGTTACTCTCACACATACGTTCAGAGGTTTTTCAGGTGTGTGCGCAGAGGTCTCCCCTTCTTCACGGAAGTGAAGACGGGTTTTATTTGTGTAATAGCCAATTGCTTTTCGCCACGAAAAAGCAATTTTCGTGGCGAAAAATTTATAAATCTAATAAAATTAGATTTATTAAATCTAAATTAGTCATAAATTTAATTAGAATCGCCAGTTATCTAGCAGTCTTCGCTAGGGTGTTTGTAACAGGGACACTCCCCTGTCATTGCGACCAATTACAATGATTTATGTACAGCACAGAAGGCTAAGTTCTATTTCATGTTGGTGTCGCAGTTATAAATTTATTTTTGACATGCGCAGCAAAAAAGCGGTTACTATCATTATTGTTAACCCTTAGTTAACCTAGTGCAGAAAAAAACTGTTTTGAATGGTTTTACTTGGTTGTGATATGGGCACTACTTAATTTGGTTGTGACAAGTAGTACTGTTAATCAGATAAATTTTGTGATAGTAATGTGCCAGGAAGGGTAGAAAGTTTTATAAGTGGTGTGAAATTTCCATTTGATGAAAGAGCCTCACTCTCAAAGGCTACATGAATGCCAGGAATGAGTCTTCAGTAATTAGTATTCAGTCAAAGTTGTTAGGGCTCAGAGCAGATGACGACCTATTTTTAATAATTTCAAATAGGCCAGTAACAAAGAGATTCCTCAACTGAAACTGAGAAAAACAACTGACAAGCAACAGGTATGATCTGAATCCTTAATTATAGTTTTTATAGGCTGTACATTTAGTATGATAATTCACAAATGTTAAGAGTTGCCAGACATTCGAACACAAAACTAAAAGTCCCTGACTTAGCATGACATCTTCCATATATTGATGTGTGAGTTGTTTTTATGTTACATATCATAAACATAGTGACCGTAAATTCATTTAAATCTATTAAAATATATTAGTTAGAAAGGGAAATGGTGTCTCAAACATATGAGTGCAGTCTGGTAGGAAATGAGATCCACCAAAACTACTGGATTCTGATATTATAAGTCATTTGTTTTTAGTATATTTGACTTTATTCTAGTCAATAGCCAATCTTGCTGTGGCCAACATTTGATACTGGCATATAACTGCAAATCCTCAAACTTTTGGAAGTATGTTTCATTGAAAGTTTTTTATTTTGTGCATTGTTTTTATTTTGGTCAAAACTGAAGTTGTTCAAGCATGTGCAATACTGATGCTACTCTGCTTTCTTTTTCAGGCACTTATTGGAATAATATCGTGCCTCGTGGTACTGCTTCTGCCACAAAGTGGGTTTTTGTATTGGCTTCCACAGCTCCAACTAAAGAAGGTTAGTCAATCTGCAGTATGGGTTTATATTTTAAGCAAATTGACTTCATGCGGTGGGATGAATATCTCAGATGAATCTAACAGATTGCATGAAGATAAATTATTCCAGATTGTTTCTGCCCATTTTGGTATGTGGGAATCCCAGATATTTGAAGCAGCTGGAAACTCCTTTGCAAATCACTGAAGTTAAGCCATGATAGGCCTGCAATAGAATGGCCTTGAGAGAAAAATGTATGTGTTGCTTTTTAAGCAGCCTTACTGTCTGGTCCATTTAATAACCTTTTGTGGGGACTGTATGTCCATCAGTTGGAGTGGTACCAAGCAGGTCATGTTGAGAGGGAAAAAGCAAAGTAACATAGTAGTCTTCAGTGCCTAAGGAGTGAGAGGCTGTCTGCAAAGATGGGGTTTTATTAGCAAAACTCAAGCTGAGGGTCTAAGAGATCCTGTATTAATCACTTTTTCTTTATTTCCTGTGGTGCCACAATAGGCTAGAATACTTTGTAGTGCCAGATGGTTTTCCAAAATGGACTGAGGTGCCTGAATGGATAAAGATGAGGGGGATTGTCATCTACATATTTGTTTATCAGTCCTTTGTAGTTAAGTAGACCTGTTCTTGTATCAGTTACATTTTCTGATGCCAAATTCAATATTAAGATTCTAATATATTCCTCTTACTGCTGAAAGTGAGGGACAGTTAGGTTCTACAGTGTCTCATTAATTGAAAAAAGTGCTTTTAGGATGGAAGGGAAGGGAGAGGGCAGCCTGGCCTGTCAAGTTGTTGGAGTAAATAAAGCTCTCTGGAAGGAGATTATTTTTTATCATTGCAGAATGACATTTAAAAAAAAGTTGGATGACATTTAAAAAAAAATTCAGTTTGTTTTTAAGCCTGGCATTTGAAAAAGACTAGAAGCTTTGTAAATTAAGGGAATATTTTATCCCTGTTTTGCAGAAGGGGAAGTAGAGACAGGGGCAGCATTTCAGGGCATCTATGTTAGACTTGGGAATAGAACTCATACCTCCTACTTCATCAAGCCCTCCTTCTTCTCCCCCATCCTTGTTGGAAATTAAAAGTCTTTTGGAGGGGAGCGGGGAATGGTAGGTTATTTTATTTTCTCTAGATGTAAACTTCCCCTTCCTTCATCCATTTTAAGGTAACCTGCCCAAGGTACTATTAGGCAGAGGGATGATGCTTGTTAAGAAAACACTGTAATATTTTCAAACTGCTTAAGGCTTTGTCTGCAGTAGTGATATGCTCCATTTCTAACCACTAGTGACCAGCCTTGGGTACACAAGGTAACTGTGACTTGCATTTTACCTCTCTTTGAAATCATGGTGAGGTGCCATGGTGCGTGTCGAGGCTGGCATTGTCTATACAAGGCATTTGCACCAGTGGCTTGCATCTGGGCCAAACTCCAGTATAGGCAAAGCCTAAGGCAAAGTTCATGTTACCAGGGTTTTTAGAAAAAATAAATAATGGTAAAGGGGAAATTTTCACACTGGGGCAAAATCTAAGCTAAGAGAGCTATGCCAGCATGTTGCATCAGCACAGTATTTCTAGCGTAATGGAGTGATACCAGCAAATGGCTTTATGCCAGAATATGTGAATCTACAGGCATTTGCCTTCATAGAATATTAGTCAGAGATCTTGCTGCCTAGTGTTCCTGATCAAACATAGTCATGCTGGCAAAAATATGTAGTGTACATTGAACAAAGCAGG
>NW_005841891.1:554642-565463 GCF_000455745.1 Alligator sinensis
CAGGAATGGAATTTGAGGGGATGTTTACATCCAACAAAAGAGAACAGTACAAAAACCTCACACTGGTCAAATTCATCCTCAGATGTGTAACATTTTACCCCTCAGTAAAATCAGCCCGTTTATTTGGGGTGCTTAAATATGGATGTAAGACCTTAAATCCAGGCTCTTAGGTTAGAACATCTTGCCCAAGAATGTGTTGCAAAACCCTGGTTTATTTTTAAATACAACAGGCCCTTACTGACAGAATGTGACTCCTGCGTAAACTTTCAGAGACTGGATTAGAAGCTATTTTAATAACATAAATATCCTTTCTATAGGAAGCTTTCTGTGGCTTTGCCAGAGCAACAAGGATCTGTTTTGTGTCAGTGATCAGAATCCTCAGTTCCATCCTTCTACACTGCAGCTACCACCTGATGCTGAAACAATGTATTATTCTGCCTGCCAGGATGCCATATGGGGTTTGGATACTCTGGGACGCGTATTTATCAGAACACTATCACCAAGTTGTCCAACTGGGATGCATTGGACAAAACTGGATCTTGCTCAGCTAGGTATGGCTTTTGTTGATCTAACTTATTTTTCAGCAGAGGCACAGGAAAAAAAAGTTCTTCATTTTGGTTTTTACTTTGTAAGTTCTGATTTAAAAATATAAGATTCCTTGGATTTGATACAACTTCAAGCTGATTGCTGTCTTCTTATAATTTTGAAATTTTCAATGCATCAGAAAATGCCAGGGCTTTAGAACAGAAGACATGCTGCAGAGAGCCTTTTGTCAGGAGGCAGCATTAACTGTGGTGTCCCACAATGTTACATGTGAATGAGAGCCTTCAAAGTTCCTCTATTGTCTTTGAGTAGGACTGCACTATATAATGCAGTGCTGTGTCTACCTCAAAACAAGTTAGCTTTGCTGTCAGAAACAGGATAGTTGGGTAATGCAGTGTTCTACTTGAGTTAATGAGATTGTCAGGGTAAATTAATTTGGATGTAGCACTGTGGCTATACTGCTTCTGGGAGCTCAGCTAACTTGGGTGTCTCTGCTCTGCCTATACTACAATGCAATGCTCTGTAGTCACTACTTAGGTGGGAGCCCTTCAAGGAAAACTGGGTATAGACAACAAATTGCAGCAAGCTAACAGGCAGGGACTTACCATGGAACAGTTGACATGTTGTAGTTGCACATCTGCTTGCCCTTATCTTGTAGTAAGTTGAAAACTAAACTGCAGCTGCTTAGCCCTATTTCCATCACAGGGCAGATGGACAGTTGCTGTGCATCAGCTGCTCTTCAGTAAGTCCCTGCCCCATTAATTCACTCCAGTTCAATAGTTTGTCCATACTCACTGTCTTGTCAAGTTCATACTTAACTAATGCCCCAGCATAGGCAAGGAAGTTGCTGAACTTGTATTTATCAGGCTGTTGCCCACAACCAAACTCCTTGACCAGTTATGGCCATTAAGATATTCATCATACTTAGCTGTTTTTATATGAGATGGGAGTGTCCTGGCTGCTGCTTATTTTATACCCCCCCACCCCATGCTTCGTGTCCAACCCTGCACCCCCCACTCCCCCCAGCTGCTTCAGCTCCACTCCCCTCCCTCCCTACCCACCAGCTCCCCCTCCCTGCCAGCTGTTCTGGGAGGCACTGCCACCTTGATTCCCCCCACTTCACCCTCAGGCAAGAAGGCTGGTGGGGGGAAGCCCCGCTGCTTGGACAGCCAGGGCATGTTCCCCGCTGCCAAACTTCCCTGGCAGTGGCACAAGCTTGGGCCCTCACAGCCCGGGCCACCCAGCCAATCGCCACCCGCCCTGTCGGTGGCACATGCACAGTTGGCCAGAAGCATTACAGACGGACAGATTAAGCCTTTTATTATATTAGAATATAGACGTATCCAATTGTATCAAATCTATACAATTATAAGTACCTGTTATATTGTACCTATGTGCATTTCTTTGACCATCTCAGTTGGTATGTTGGTTCACCACCTGTCCTTCCTTTTAATGTTATACGCTATTCAGATAGTTTCCACATTGTTGCAAATCAGATGATTATAGCTGGGTAACGTAATTAGAAAGTTAACTAAAGCTTACTCTTAATACCATTTCCCAAGTAGCTCTTTATTTTTCTTCTTTTGCCTTCTAAGATGACATTTTCTACATTTGGTCTCAGATAAGAGTTGATTTTTTTTTTTTTTTTTTTTTTTTAAAGATTGAGCAGAATCATTTAGCTATCCTTGGACTAGGGAAGTATATGTAATAGACTCCCCCCGGGTAAAAGTCATGTGCCTCCTGAGGGTGGGGGGCACGGCAACTGCCCTCAGGTGGTGGTGGCATTGTCAGTGGCAGCGGTGAGCAGGGAGCTTCCACAGGTGACCGCAGCAGTAGCGGCAGCGAGTTGGGGGATGGCGAGTGGTGACCACCCGCAGGCAGCATCGGCAGTGGCCACTCTCAGGGGGTGCACTGCCAATCTCAGGGGATGCACATGCATCCATAGGCGTCCCCTATATATTACAGTCTTATGGTACAAAGTTGGTATTTTCTTAAAGTAACTTGCTTGCATGTTAAGGTTAGAAGAAATCTCATTCCATTAGATTTCCAGTTTTAAAACTAGAACATGGAGAAATATTGGAACTGAGAGCTCAAGCGACATGCCTACTGTCATCTGGTACATGAGTGGCAGAGCTGAGAATTTCAGGTTCTTCAGCACCTGTCTAATGCTTTCTCCACTAGCCATGCTGCTGTATAGCAGTTTTGATACATTTCTCACTTGGGGTATCTAGTAAGCCTGTGCAGAAAGGGAAGTATTGGATTCAGATTCAGCTGATTCGGAGGACAGTGATTCAATTTGGTGATTCGAATCACTGTCCCCATTCAGTTTGGCTGAATCAGAGTCAGAGATTTGGCGCTGATTCAGAGTTACAGATTGGCTGGGGAAATGCAGGCACAGTCGGGCGGCTGCAGGTTCTCCCATGGCTTCTCCGGCTGTACCTGCCTTTGCCCCAGTAGGAGGAACTGCGGAAGAAGCCCCCATCGCTGCCCTGCCCAGACCCAGCCTCCTGGCACTTAAAAAGAAACAAACAAACCCAAAAGGCCTTGCACTCACCGGCTGAAGCAGTGGGGATCAGGGCCTCTGAGGGCTTGTGGCAGAGCCCCCCATACAGCGCGGGGCAATGGGGGGCAGCAAGGATCGCCCTCCACCTGGCACCCGTGTGGCAGCTGCCTCATGGCACGGGTGCAGCACTGTTTAGCAGGGTGCTGTGTGCTGTCTGGGAGCTCAGGCAGCTGGGGCTGAGCGTTACCGGGCTTTGGCTGACTGTTGCAGCTGCCCCAGCTCCCAGACAGTACAGGGCGCCCTGCTGAGCCGTGTTGCACCTACGCGAGGTGATAGTTGCCGCTCAGGTGCCAGGCAGGGGGAGGGGGCGATCCACACTGCCCTGCACTGCGCAGTGGGGCTGTGCCACGAGCCTGCAGAGGTCCTGATCGCTGCTACTGCAGCTGGTGAGCGCAGGGCTTTTTTTAAAGTGCTGGGATGCCGGGGCCAGGTGGGGGGGGGGCCATTATGGGGGGGACTCTGCCTCATGGCTCCACAGCCCCTGCTACAGCCCGGGAGTGCAGGGCTTTTTAAAAAAATTTTTGATTCCCAGAGTGTTGGGGCCAGGCAGGGGTGAGGTGGGGTGGTGGGGTGGGGAGACAGCGATTGGGGAGCAGGGGCTGTGCAAAGGGGCTCTGCCACAAGCCCCCAGAGGCCATGATCACCACTGCCAGAGCCGGTCTGTACGGGGCTTTATTTATTTATTTATTTTTTTTTAAGTGCTGGGAGGCTGTGGCCAGGCAGGGCAGCCATGGGGGCTTTTCCCATGGCTCCTCTGGCTGTGTCTGCCTCTGCCCTGGTGGGAGGTGCCACAGGAGAAGCCCCCATGGCTTCCCTGCCCAGCGCCATTCCCCACCCAGCCGAGCCGGGGGAGGTGCGATGCAGGCACAGCTCACTCCTGGCAACAGTAGGGCATAGACTCTGCTGCCAGCGCTGCCATGCCTGCATCAGTGTTGGGAGTGGGGACTCTGCCCAGCTGGCGTGGGGGGTCGGGCACTGCTGCTGTTTGCCAGCCGGCTCGGGATTCAGGCGCAGTAGTGCTTGGAATGGGGGCTCTGCCCTGCTGCCGCTTGCTCAGCTGGCGGCTCGGGGTTGATGCAGGTGCTGCTTGCTCTGGGCGGCAGCAGGGCATAGCCCTCACTCGCCACACTACTGCGCCTGCATCAGTGCTGGGAGCGGGGGTCCTGCCCTGCTGCCGCTTGCCGCTTTCTGCCTGGAGTGAGGTGCACTTGCATCCTGCACCTCCCCACCCCACTTCCCAAGTAATGCACCCTTCCGCCCTGGCTGGGCCACTTGTTCCAGTCCTAGCCCCAATCCCTCCCTCTCCCACGTTACTTCCCTCCCCACTTTCCCAACCCCAATAGACTTACCAGCTGCAGGCACCTGTCAGCTGCCTGTTTAGTCTATGGTCGAATCTCCAAAGCGGCCAAATCTTTTTGATTCGGATGCTTTGAATTAATTCAGAGCATTTAATTGGTCTCCCAGTTCAATTTGGATTCGGAGATTTGGTCTCCGAATTGGGTCAAATCTCCTCTGAGCTGAATCAGCTACCAAAGCTTTGCACAGCCCTAGTATCTAGGTCTTCTGTGGCTCACTGGGGCTAAACCCTATAGATCCAGAGACCAGGGAGGTTTGTAACAAGTGTCAGGTCTCTGTTGAACAGTTGTATCTCTTTAATGGAGTCTGAGAGCAACCTGGCTCTGGGGCCAGACAGGGAAATAGAGGTTTACCTGGTAGACTGTACAGTTTAAATAAGTTCATTGACTGGGGAGCATTGTAAACATTTCTGGAGTATAAACTCCTAATGAGACTAGAGAAGCTCGTGTGATAGATCTCGAATATTTGAGTTCAGAGCTTAATACATGTTAGATAGTTGTACAGAGAACTTGGTTAATCTGAACCCTTGCAGGAAATCACAAATGTAATGTAGTTCACATTAGTTGTAAAGCACTATACCTAGGACACCTGATCTGAATCACTTTTAAATTACAGCATTAATTTTTACATACAACATGTAAATATAGCTTAAGGATGTACAGGCTAAGAAATAATTCAGTTATGGTTCAGTGGTCAAATGTAGACAGCAGCTTAATGAAATAAAAAAATCTTGCATCATTTTGGTACCATTTTTGGCCTTGCTCCTTTGGTTGAGTGCAACATTGAAGTCAATGGGGCTTTGTGTAGGCTCAGTGATGCATCTGCACGTGGGGAATTACAGCATTGGGCATTAGTTTGTTTGTATTGTGGCCAAAGAAATGGGATAACTAAACCATTCTCTTCAAATCTATGGGCCTTATTTGCTCAAGGAAAGATTGGAAAATAGTAAACTCAAATTTGATAAATCTGGTGTAAAAAGAAAATGTAGAATTTAGTACTTCTTGAGTATGTCTCTAGAATAAACAGGAATATTTAATACCTTCCCAGTGTAACTGTTCTCTAGCCCTCACACTATGTGCTGGAGAGTTAGTATCTGGTAAATTACTTTGATTAAGGTTACACTATCAGTGTCAAGGTTTCTAAACACAGGTTGACCTTTGCAATCCAACAATAAACAATCACACTTAGAAACTTCTCTCTCCTCTTTTTATGGGTGAATATAGTTAGCATGACCTTTCCCAAAGGTAAAGGCAATAGAAATAAAAGCTGAAAGTGTTTACGTAAGAACTACGTTTTGGAATATCAAATTGTACTGTAGACGTAAATAATGCCAGCAATGCCGAGTAGGTGATATGCGACTCCATCTGAGTGCTCTGATGCTTATTTGGATCAAAACAGTTCAACAGCTGAGATAACATGTGGAAAGACTGGTACTATCTGATATACTTTGTTTTTCAAAGTTTTATTTAAATAGTGAGTTGGTAGCTGAATGTCAGAAGACTTTTAGATGCAGTGGTTGAGGTTTGTACTCCATATGCTTTCTCCCTAAGCAGCAGAATTTTAAGTTGTGTGTTTGTTCACACACTTTGTAGTAAAATAAATAGTGCTTCATTCAAGATGAAAAGCAAAAATGGTTAAATAATCTTGATTTTATATGAATGAATCAAGTCACTATTACAACTAACAAACTAAGAGTAAGAGCTGTATATCCGTTGTGTCATTTTTTTTTAGTACAGGTTTTAGATTATGGAGCCTTTACTCAAATAAATCCTATACATGTATAAGCTATAAAATAAGTTGCATCTTCTAATGAAAATGAAAAGTATCATGAGAGATGTTATACTGAGTTGGTTACCATGTTTTAGTTCCCAGGAGAGAAAACTATATCCACTAACAGGATATCCCAAACAGCACTCGGAAAATTTAGTAAACCAGTAAGATTTAGTATGAGATGCTTTAATTTGGCATCTGACCAGAACATTCAGTCTGCAGCCTAATTGTGTTGTTAGTTTGCTATTTCTGTCTAATAAGCCTTTCACAACATAATACTGCCTGTTTTTCTAACCATAGCAAAATATCAAAATATTACAAAATATCCAAAATATTATTTTTAACTGAATGCGAAGGAGCAAGACTTGAAGTTAGCAGTTAGCTCATTTCAGTCTGCAATAATGTATATGCTTCTCCACACCCCCCATTTTTGTGTCATGCCTAGATAATGACAGCATGTTAACCTTGAAATGTTAATCCATATGCGCTCTTACAGATGCTTTACATTTGCTGTTAGCATTTGGCATGTTCATTGCCGACATGTATTTTTAGACCTAGATCATTAAAATTCTGTAAGCGTGACCAACAAGAGAAGAGTTCACTTTAGGTTATGTGGAAGTTTGGCTCTCTAGGCAGTAATGATATGCATTTCTTCCTCCACACTAAAGACAATCATTTTTAGTAGTAGCGTTCTCTAATATTTCTGCTAAAACATCAGTGATTTATTAAAGCACTGTCGGATGCTACAATTAAATGGGCTGTTTTAAATGGGGAGGAGAAATAGAATAATGCAAATGATATAAACAGATTTTTTATTTGTCCCTCAATTTGCTTTATGGTTAGAGAAGAGAAAAACATTTGCATGTCAGAATTTATAAACTCTACCGATTACTTTTCATATGTTGGTTTATTAGAACTACTTCCTTAAAAGTAAACTTCAGATTCAAATACGAAAATTATTTACATGGGTAACAAGGACAATACCAAGTTATTAAATCTCTCGTTATTAGGTGCTGTAAAATTGACCAGCTTGGCCTGTGGAAATCAGCATGTTTGGGCCTGTGATACCAGTGGTGGTGTTTACTTTCGTGTAGGAACTCAACCTCTCAACCCGAGTTTGATGCTTCCTGCATGGATAATGATTGAACCACCTATACAGGTAAACAATCTACTGCTGCTTCTTTTAACAGAGTGTTTAGCTGTCTGTTTGGCTTGGAAATGGAAGCATTTCTACACTTTCTTCTGAGAAGGTGGCAGATGAGGACCTAAAAATGTATAGATTTAAACTTTTTAAGTTGTAGGTCAAAGAATTCTATAGGAAGATCTAGAGTTTGTTAAATTAGGCAGGTGGAGCTATAAGTAGCCCTGCTCCCTTCCCATTTTAACTCTTTTAAAATAGTTAATTGTTACAAAACTCATACTGTATTTACTCAAATATAAGACAAGGTTTCCTCCTCCCTTCCTGCCCCCATCAGCATGGTGAAGGGAAGCCCCTCAGTTTACATTTGCCTACAAGGAAACCACATTAAATACGTTGCCTATCTGCTGCTAATAGTAGCGTGTGCATAGTAATGGAAACCAACTATGAAGTTGATTAAATGCAGCCAACACTGATGACTGTAAAGTACATGACCCATGTGGGGCAAACATGCTGATAGGAATAAAAATATATATATATCTTCCATAGTGAACTGGCACAAGGCCTGGAGGTACTGCAATCCCAGGCTGGCACCAGGAGGGCAAGAGCTAGCACTGATATCTTTCCTTTGGTGCCAAAAATGCTACATTCAATCTTGGCCAAAAGGCAGAGATGCTGATGGAAACCTACCACAAGGATAGGTTAGTGCAGCCCATCTGAAGAAGACATACGGTAGAGCCCATTGAGTGTAGTCCCCCTCAGTGCTGACTTTTTCAAGTCTTAATGAGCCACATATTTTACTTCCTCTTCACTCCCACAGCTGAGCTGTGCCTTTCTTTCTTATTTCCAGTGAGTCCTGTTTCCTTACCAGTCTTAAATATCTGGCAAACATCACCAAATGGGGTCCCTAACAGCTTACCCAGACTCCTTCTGTCAGCCTGTCTCATAGCCTGTTGCATATGATTAGTGTGGCCCTGCCCTCCATGAGGTGTGAAGCTGGACCAGGCTGTCCTATGCCTCATCTGCGTATAAATGTTTGGAGGATCCCAGGACTCATGACAAGAACACCCAGTTTCAGTCATGAGCCTTTTGGCTTTGGATTAATATGTTCATGGGTGCTTGATATGGTCATTGTAATGGGAATGAGGATGTGTACACACACACATATTTTGCAAAAAAGGTTTGTACTCTCTAACTAGGTGCTAATGTGCTGTTTAAAGTGTCTTTATGGAGTACCTGTGCTAAAACTTGCAGCAGTTTCAAAAAGGTAAAATGTATCAATTAGGGATGAACTAAGTATATAGATACTATATACAAATTGCTACAACTATATTTATTTCAAGGTCTTTTTTAAAAATTTGTTCCTCACTTCCATATGCTCACGGAGAGCCAGTCTGACAGTAAGGAAGGGGGAAGGGGCTGCAGGAGGAGGAAGTTGGGGGAGGGGGCAGAGGGCAAAGGGGATTCTTGACTGCCCAAATTTATTTTTCCTGCTATAGCAATGGGAGGCTGTCAATTCAAGGCAAACCTTCAATAATTAGATTCTATACCTGGCAAATTATATCCGATGTATACATTTTCCATATATGCAGTCTAATTATTGGGGGTTTGTCATATTATCAGGGTTGTCTTATATTTGAGTAAATATGGTAAATTGTGCGTTCCCATCCTTCAGACAATATCTTATTCTTATTTTAGTAACGCAACTGCTCATAAGTATGAAATAGAATCTGGGCTTGAGATTTTTACCATGTCTCTAGACAAAGTACTAAAACTGCTAGCCAGATGTAAAGATGATAGCATAGAAACTCACTGCTGCTTGCCAAGGCAACACTGTGAGAAGTCCATCTCCCCTCCCAGGCTCTAGTCATATGCTAGGGTTTCTACCAGACGGCTGTTCCTGGCTTCTGCAGACTTCATTGTTTGTATTGCTAAATGGCTAGTAAGCATGTGATATATTTGGAGCAGCATTGCTGGAAGGGAGGAGTGTTCTCCCTTTCTTCCTTTTCTCTAGATGACTGTGAGGTTGGGGGTGCTGTCACTTTTAGTTTGCACCTGCCTAAAGTCCTTCTGGGCTCAGGGAAAAGGTAGTCTCTTCTCTACTCTTAAGTCTTTAGTTTTCTTGGGTCGTATTTTCCATAACTAATTCCAGTGCTTGTTTCTACTGCTGCTCACAGGTTTCATTAGTGGGACTGCGCAGTAGGCACTATTCCTGACGGTATCACAGTTCTCATTAACAGTCATTAAAACAGGGAGTTATTAATTTTATTTTGTTGCTCTTTGACACTGTAGTTAGTAGAGCTGGCTAGCTGCAGAGCCAGGAAGACAACACCAGATAACCTTTTAAAATGTAAATCAAGTATAAGCTTATCTTTGTAACCATGAAAGAGGATACATTTCCCTGAAAGTCAAATCCTAATTTTTCAGAGGCAAGCAATGTCTGTAACTTTGATTTACAGGCATCTCAGAGCTACTTAAAATGGGGCTTTTCATTTTCCCTAGAAGGGGTTACTTAGGTCTGCCTTCTGCTTGACCATTGACTAACATGGCTAACTACCTCTCTCTACACTTGCTGTGTGTGAGTGTTGTTCTGAATCTTGTAGTAAGTTTTTTTTATTACTATAAATATGTTCCAAAATATCAACTTACTATATGTGATTGGCAATTTGCATTGCACACAATCTAGTTTGTCACTTTTAAAGAGATCAAAAATTTGCTGCTGTATAATTCTAGTTTTAAATTATGTTGACCAAAGTGACAAAAATATGATTGAAATATGTGTGTGGGCTTTTTTATTATTTTATTTTTAATTTGCTAAGGGAAGCCAAATGTGGTTTGTGATCACAGCCAGACTTTCATATTCTTCTAGTCACATTAACAGCATTACAAAATTTTGACTATTTTGAAATGCATGACGATTTTATAAGTTCCCATTCTAGAATAAATGTAAATTCCGGGCAGGAAGAGTTGCAGTAGGGTGGGGGGGTGTGCGTGTGTGTGTGTGTGTGTGTTTCATAACCAACTCCTTTTCCCACAAGGGACTGATGATGGTGACAGTAGCGGGGGAAGGAAGGGAAATAAGAAATGAAACCACAGGTTGGTTGCAACCAGTAACACAGCAGTTCTTCATCCCCTGAGTGATGTATTAGAGCCTGATGGGTGGCTTCTTGTAGAAAGGGGTGGCTTTTTCAGCTGGAAGGGACAGATTAAATAGCTAACAGTGTCCTTTCAGCAGCAGTGCAAGGCAGCTTATGCTGCCCACTGTTCTGTAGCTGCTACAAATGGTTCCTCTGAGGCAGGGTTGTCAACCCTGGGACTATGGGTACTCCCAGGGGTACTTAAGAAGGCCCTGGGGGGTACATGCGGGCAGGCAGGACTGGAGTGCCGCCATGTACCATGCCATGCAGGCGCCACCTTCCCAGCCAGACACTTGTATCGAGGGAAGCTCGCA
>NW_005841891.1:565482-571625 GCF_000455745.1 Alligator sinensis
CCCGCCGCCCCCCCCCCCCCCCCCCCCCCCGCTTCATGTCTGGCCATTGGGGGTACACTGATCCAAAAAGGTTGAAAACTCTTACTTTGAAGTAATCAGTGATAGGCAAAGTTCCTGTTGGCCATGAGGGAAAAATTTAAAATATCCATTGAGGGGTTTTCATTATGGATAAATAAATAATCCAGAAGGGGGAAGAGGGAATTGCCAAATATCTTTTTTTTTTTTTAAATACTTTTATCTACTTTTATCTGATTCATAGATTGTAAGGCTGGAAGGGACCTCAGAAGATCATTGTGTCCAGCTTCCTGCACCAAGCAGGAAAGATAACTGGGGGTCAGGTGACCCCAGCAAGGTGACTGTCCAGTCTCCTCTTGAAGATTTCCAGGGTAGGTGACCTCTGGAGGGAGCTTATTCCACAGTCTGAACACCCTGACTGTGAAGAAGTTTTTCCTAATGTGGAGCCTGAATCGATCTTCCAGGAATGGCCATTACTTCTGGTTTTCCCCTCGGGTACCCTGGTTGCTCACCAAGCCCTTGATGTACTCCCCTAGTGTAGCGGTAAGCTGCTACCAGGTCCCCCCCTCAACCTTTTTTTCCTCAGACTGAAGTCCCAGATCCCTCAGCCTTTCCTCATATGGCTTGCCGTGTAAGACTCTGATCATATGGGTGGCTCTTCTTTGGACTCTCTCAAGCTTGTCCACGTGCTTGTTAAAGTGTGGTGCACAGAACTGGATGTGGTACTCCAGCTGCGGTCTTACCAGCTCTGAGTAGAGGGGAAGAATCACCTCCTTGGCTTTGCTGGAAGTGCATCAATTGATGCACGCCAGAATACTATTTGTCCTACTGGCTACACCATTGCACTGCCGGCTCACGTTCATACTGTGGTTAGTTATTACCCCCAGGTCCCTTTCATTCGTGGTGCTAGTCAGTTTGGTGCTGCCAAGCCTGCAGGTGTGTTGCGGGTTGCCCATCCCGAGATGGAGCACTTTGCATTTCTCTACTTTGAACTTCATCAGATTCTGATCCACCCAACTTGTTAGCCTGTCTAGGTCCACCTGTATCTGTAGCCTATCTTCTAGCGTGGCCACGCTCCCCCGTAACTTAGTGTCGTCTGCGAACTTGGCCAGTGAGCTCTTCACCCGCACATCCAAATGGTTAATGTGGTGAAAAGTACTGGACCGAGCACCAACCCCTGCAGGACACTGCTGCATACTTCTCACCAGGATGACACAGAACTGTTCGCTATGACTCTCTGGGTCCTATCTTGTAGCCAGTTTTTCACCCACCTGACTGTCTTGGAGTTAAGCCCACATCCTCCAGTTTTCTCATGAGGACATTATGGGATACTAGATCAAAGGCCTTTTGGAAGTCAAGGTGTACAGTGTCAACCTGCTCTCTCATGTCCACCTGGCGAGTTTCCTGGTCATAGAAGAAAATGAGGTTGGTAAGGCAAGACCTGTCCACGACAAAGCCATGCTGGCTGTCATTCAGTATCTTACCTTCCACAGGCTTATCGTAGATCGACTCCTTGATGAACTTTTCTAGGATTTTCCCTAAGATGGAAGTTAGGCTGATTGGCCTATAGTTACCTGGGTTCTCCCTCCTACCCTTCTTGTGGATGGGCACAACACTGGCCCTCTTCTAGTCCTCAGCGATTTCTCCAGAGTGCCACGAGTTGCGGAAGGGTTTTGCCAGGGGTTCTGCAATGACTTTGGCCAGCTCATTTGGCACTCTCGGATGAAGATCATTCGGTCCTGCTGACTTGTATATGTCTAATTTTTTTAATTGGTCATACACCAATTCTACAGCAATAGTAGGAAGGCAATTGTTCCTACCGTGTTTATCCTCTATTCTATCTGGCATGGTTTTCCCCTTGGTCTGGTGAAAGACCGAGGCGAAGTAGTCATTCAGGAGTTCAGCTTTCTCCTGGGTACTGGTAACCAGCAATCCTGAGTTGTTGAGCATTGGCCCCACACTCCCATTTGTTTTCCTTCTGTTTCCTATGTAACTAAAGAACGACTTCTTGTTGTCCTTGATTCCCATTGCTAATCTAAGTTTGATTGCTGCTTTAGCCTGTCTTATCTGTTCCCTGCTGTGAGATAGTCTTCCTTGGGGCCCACCCTGAGCTTCCATTGTTTATAAGCCTCTCTCTTCTTTCTTAAGAGCACCATGATTTCCCTGTTTAGCCAAGAGGACTTCCTAGCCCTTCTGTTACCTTTTCTCTGCATGGGAATGGACTTCCTTTGTGCTTTAAGGATCATGTCCTTAAGGAACAACCACTCTTCATGCACACCTTTCGCCCTCGGTCCCTGGTCCCACAGTACTTGCCCTACTGTTGACCTAAGCTTGTTGAAATTTGCTTTTTTTGAAGTCCAAGATTTCAAACCTGCTATGCAATTTGTCTGCCTTATGTCAGACAGTGATCATGATGGTTTCATGGTTGCTGTTGCCCAGACTTCCCTCTGTATTTAAGTTGGTCACCAGGTTGTTTCCTTTGGCCAGGACCAAGTTTAGCAGAGCGTCACCTCTGGTTGGCCCATGCACCTCCTGAGTCGGAAAGAGCTCCTCGACACATCAGGAAGGATTGCGACCAATCCAACTTGGCCGAGTGTTCCTCCCAGGAGATGTCTGAATACTTAAAATCACCCATGACCATTGGCAAAGCATAAGAGGTGAACGCAGATTGGCTGCTGCCACCAGTACCAGCAATGTCTGCGACTGGTTGCCACCCTCCCCCTGACGCTGTCAATGCTGTCTGCGGGCGATCGGCACTTGCGCCCCCCGCCCCCTATGCCACCAAGACTACTGCTTGCCTGCAGGCGGTCCCTGCTTGGCCCACCCTTGCTGCTGATGTCACCACAGCCGCCTGCAGGTAGTCTCCGCTCGCCGCAACTGCCTATGGGCAGTTGCCATGCCCCGCCAGCTTCAGGATGCACGAGGCATTCATGATGCCCATGATGACCGTGCACATGCGGCCTCAGCCAATTCTTGGGTCAGCTCCAGATTGAGCTCCTCCCCCTGATTTGGTGGTCTGTAGTATACACCTACAGTTAGGTCTCTCTTGCCGCGCTCCACCCTCCCGCCCCCCTGCAACTTGACCCAGAGCATTTCAAGCTGTCCATTTTTGGAGCCGATGTTGGCCTCCAAGGAGGTGTACTGCTCTTTCACATTGAGAGCAACACCTCCACCTTTCTTCCCCACCTGGTCCCTTCTATGCAGGGTGTAGCTTTCTATAGCTACACTCCAGTCATGTGAGGAGTCCCACCAGGTCTCCCTAATCCCTACTAGATCATAATGCCACTGGAGAGTAGGAGGGCTAGCTCCTCCTGCTTCTTTCCCATGCTCCTGGCATTAGTATATAGGCACCTGAGTCCTTCTACCGAGGCCCTTGTCTTCCTGTCCTGCTGATGGAGAACTATTCCCTGCAGACAGTTCTCCGGGTAAGTCCAATATCTTTTATTAGATGAACTAAAATAGTTGGAAAAATTCTTCTTGACCAAGCTTTTGAGTACAAACACCCCTTTGTACCCAGGCTGATGAAGTGTTTGCAGTTATTCTGAGCTCTTCCTGGAGCTTTCCTCCAGAGAAATTCCAGCTTAGTGAAGTCTGACAGTTTGTTACTAAGAATTTGCACAAGAAAAGTTGTTTCCCCATATGAGCGCTCTGACTCCATGCGGCATGTGCTGTCTTTATTCCATGCTAGACATGGGACAAGCTCCACTGCAAAATGGAATGAGAGTGTTCAGGTGAGGAGTTAGCTTATTTTGCTTTAGCTTTCCTAGAGTAGGCAGGCCCTAACTGGGTGAGGCTGAAAATAGAGTCATTTGCTCCTAAAGCAGTGGGTCAGCATTACCTCTTTAAGTGCTGGCTTGCTTATGCCCAGATCAGAGTAATTCTCTCTTTCATTGTCTTTTGCCAAATTCCAGCATTGCAAATATAATAAATCAGTATCAAAGGGCAAAGAAAATGAAAACCTATTGGTTGCATAAAAACCATAGTGCTACATTAAATCATGTTATTACAAGATTACTGAAAGGCCAGCTATTCATGGGTTTGTGAAAGCTGCATGCAAAATAAGAAAATACATGAACTTTGAAATGATTTCCAAATGCAAACCTAGCATTGGGCTGGCAGATGTAACAGATCAATGACCGATTAGTGAGCCATTCATTGAACAATACTAGCCTTCTATTAGCAGCTCTTTAGGTGATATCTGTCCCTTAATTGACTTTGACAGAGACTTTTATCACTATAGCTTCATGGCAGCATAAGCATTGTCAGAAATATTTATAAACAGGTCAATCAGATTTTCTGTTTTAAAGAAAGTCAAAGAGGAAAGCTGCCATTGAGTTACTTGTGGCGCAGTAAATTTACATTATAGATCATGCGTAGTTTTTAAACATCAGTCCTTCACGAATATCAAAAATCTTATGAGATTTATATATCCCAGTCCATAAGTCTTGAGGTGCCCATGAGCAGCTACAGACTCTGCTTTAACAATGTCACTTGTTGTTTAAAGAATGCCATGATAACATAGCTTCTGTCGGTATTTATGCAGTTTCACAAGCTGGACTCGGAGAAAATAGTCTTACTTACATTTTAACCAGGAAATAATCAGCTAATGTAAACTGCACACTTGCTGTTAACTCAGTACTGTGCACCTTCTGTATTATTAATTTGCAGCATAAGTCACGTGTGATGTCTAGATTAAGTACTTTAAAATCTTGACCAGTTGTTTAGTGCATGTTTGGCTGCTGTGTTTTGCAGGCTCTGCACGTTAAGAATTACAAAACCTGTTTAAAGCAGTCAGTGATCCCTTTGCTTTAAGGGAGCAGCTGTAAGGCACTAAGTAGGCTGATAAAAAATTCTTGGTGGTACGTTTTGGCTAGCAAATGCAGAGAGCAAGTAGAGTTTCTATTGCTTTTGTGCGGTACAGAGATACTCTACACTATATATCACGTGTCCAGATATATGGTTCTACAAATGCTTATGAAATATAAAAACAAGCTTATTGTTTCCAAGATTTCTGCTGTAAAGCAATATTAAAGCTTTCAAAGAATTACAAAAAGAAATGCTAATATGGCAAAGTATTTTTGTGGGTGATTATCTTTTTATTGGACCAATTGCACGGTTTATGGTAGACTTAAACAAGCTTTCAAGTGCAGTACATTCTTCTTTAGGTGTAGTAACACGTACATCCTTACACTCCTTTACATCCTAGACCTTGTAGAGAGAGTAAGGTGAGTTTATCTTGTTAAATCAAGGACTTAGTTTATGAAAGTCATTTGTCTTTATGATAGGAAGGGAGGTCCGGTTTAATTAAATGTTCTCTGGATGACCATTGTGTAACTACTGTTTGTTTTGTGTAACTGATCAGCAGACAAATATTAAGTTGGTTTGGTGTTAAATATTTTCTTGTAGTCCAAGCATTTCATGTTAGTGAATTCTAAAGACTATAACCCTTTCCTATAAGCAGTCTACTGCTTACAGCCTCCATGTTGTTGTCTCTGGTCTTTTAGACAACTGTTAGAACTTTAGCAGTGCTAAGACGTGTAGTCTTTTTATGCAAAGCATAGTCTTTGACCAGTTCACATTGTGCGGGCCGGGAGCACCCCGAGCCCTTTTTCGCGCTGGACGCGGGCTGTGGCCAGCAGCCCGGGCACGCGAGGGCGGAGAGGGGAGGATTTCGCTTTAGAATTAGGCACGGACGCGTATCGGTAGCTTAAAAGATTGTTTACTTACACCGAGATGGCAGTGGTGTAGGCTGGAAAGCTTGCTTCAGTTGCAGTTACAGAGAAGAAAAAGGAAAGAGGCGGACAAGAGTTCTAGACTCGTGAACTCTAGCCCAATCCGGCTGAAGGCTCTGAACACGCGAGCCCGTCGCGTCAGCCGAAGAAAGTACTCGTCCGGAAGAGCTCTGAACCAACTCACATGAAGTTTGCTAGGCTCCGTGGGTCCAGTTCTTTTGCGCGTGGGTGGGGTACGTCTAGGAATTCTGTCGGCGACGGGGAGAGGCTAGAGATTGATCAGATCTCCGTAGCCTGCTTCAAATGCACTGGGTCCGTGAGGATCCGCAGCGCTTAGAGATCTTCACACAGCGTGAAGTCTCCTCCTCCCTTGTTCGTGGAGTCCTCCAACTTGGG
>NW_005841891.1:574323-582889 GCF_000455745.1 Alligator sinensis
CGCGGGTGGGGTACGTCTAGGAATTCTATCGGCGACGGGGAGAGGCTAGAGATTGATCAGATCTCCGTAGCCTGCTTCAAATGCACTGGGTCCGTGAGGATCCGCAGCGCTTAGAGATCTTCACACAGCGTGAAGTCTCCTCCTCCCTTGTTCGTGGAGTCCTCCAACTTGGGCGGAAACCACTCAAGCCTCTTATACGGCTAGCAAGCCAATCACTGGCCGCCACGTGTGAATAATTTAGAACTGGCCAATAATGGGACCCAAATCTACATACAAATGGCGGGAACTCTTTGCAACGAGCATTTCTGTGCTGCAACAAAGAAATGCACCCTGCAAAGAAAGCTTCAAATCGGCGGGAAATTCTCCCTTGCACCGGGGTTCTCTTTTGCAGCAGAAAACTCCACCGTGCAAGGCTTGCAATTTAGCGGGGACAATTTAGCAGTGCCGAAGCGCACACAAATAAAAATCACACCTTTTGGGTTGTGACACACATCTTTACCATAGACTGGTTTGACAGCTTGAATGCTTGAATAACTTGGATTTAGCTTAACTAGCATGCTTGAAGCACAGTGCATCACATGGATGCAAGCAGTGCACTTGATAAAGATTCAGTCGATACAGTCCAAATGGAATCTCTCTTATTGCAGAGAGTTCTATGCATAAAACAAAAACCAACCCCTAAAACTACCTTAAAAAATCAACCTAGTGTTTAGTAAAGTGAATGTTCTAGTTTTTCAGAACCTTTCTGTTTCTTGCTCTCCTTTCAGCGTAGTACCTGCCTTTGTTTGAGTATTGGTTCGTGCAGTCTCTTTACGTATGAAATGGAAATAAAAGCAGGTGATTGATAACTCACTACAACAGGCATAGGCGAAATGCAGCCTGCCAGGCCATTCTATCTGGCCTGTGGGGCCCCTAAAAAATTTAGAAAATTAATATTTATCTGCCCTGGGCTGCCTGTCATGTGGCCCTCGATGGCTTGCCAAAACTCAGTAAGCGACCCTCTGCCCAATATAATTGCTCGCCCCTGCACTAGAACTATCCCTCTAGTACAGGGGTGGGCAATTATTTGGGCCTGAGGGCCACATAGACTGTTTTTGTGAGCTGTTGCGGGCTGGGTTAACACCCCTCCACTCCACAACAACTCACCAAAACCCCCTATTTGGGATGGGGCCCTGGGCAAGTGGGCAGCAGTGTTCAAGACAGGAACAGGATGTGCAGGTGAGTCTGGGATCACAAAGCAGGGGCGTGAGGCGGTGACAGTGTAGGTATGGGTCAGAGCCACGATCCACACAGGTTCCACAGGCAAGGGTGTGCAGGGCGTGGAGCACAGCCCTGCCCTGCCCTGACCCTGTGCTTTCACTGCCCTGAGATCCTGGCCCTAGCTCTGGATGCAGCTCCCCACCCACCTGTGCCCCCTACCCATGAGGCTGCATCCAGGTCTGGGGTCAGGATCTTGGGGCAGTGACAGCATAGGACCAGGGTAGAGCTGGAAGCCATCACCAGGCCTTGCTGGTGGGCTGCAGCACCCATGAGGGGGAGAGGAGGGCTGTAATCCCTACCGAGGAGGCTTGGGAGGAGCTTTGCCTCCCTTCCCTCTCCCTCTCCTTGCCCATCCTCTCCAGCAGCATTAGGTGAACAGACCGTAGGTGCGGGAGGGAAAGGGGTGGACCCAGTGGCAACTCCATGACCTGCCACTTGCAGTGGCCAGGACCAGGCTGGGGCTGAGGTAGGTGGGCAGTATAGGGGCATCTCCATGCGGTGCCAGCCCACTGCTTGCCTCAGGATGCCTGTGTGGTGGTGGTAGCCACCAGCCCTGCTGGCTTGGCATGGGGCAGAGCTGTGTTGGGGCAGCAGCGGTGGTGGGAGCCCTAGTGAGGGCATTGTATTGGGGGCTGGGGCCAAGGGCCAATCTCCATGGAGTCCTGACCCCGATGCAGTACCCTCACCAGGACTCCCACTGCTGCTGCCACAGCCCCCACACCACTCTGCTTTCCACCCCTCCACCCACACCACGCTGGCAGGGCTGGGGGCTGCCACTGCTGTGCCAGTATCCTGGGGCAAGCTGCAGGCTGGCACAGGATGGGGGTGTTGCAGCGCACCTAGCAGGGCCAAGGAACCTGCTGCAGGCTGGTCAAAATCGCTTTGTGGGCCAGATCCAGCACATGGGCTGTATTTTGCCCACCCCTGCTCTAGTACATCAATCTTTTATCTAAAAGGGTAAGAGGACAAAAAGAAACACACTAAGACAAAAGTTTATAAATGTTTTGTACAAATCTGAGTTTGTATCTTATATCCTGCCATTGCTTAAGGACCCAGGACCATGAGAAAGTGAGCAACTTCTCTGAAATGCTGAGTGCTGTTAGTTAGCTTCAGTGTTTTTGATAACATCCCATCTCAGCTGAGGCACTGAGCATTTCCCCAAGATCAGATTTTAAGCCTACATTGTGTCTTCATGTGCACCATGAACTTTCACTGGAATTGAGGAAGAGCTGTTTTGAAATTAACCTTTTGGGTTTTTGTCCTCTTTTGCAATTTGCACAGATTTTGCATTTTAAGTCTAAGATGTGTTTTATTCGTAATCTGAATAGCTTGTTCTGCCTGACAGTCCTAAAGATGCTTTAGATCTGGAACACTGCAAAGGAGGTGACGTGACCTAGGAATCCTTTTCTGCCTAAAAAGACCAGTCCAAAGACCCTCTGGAGGAGCTTGTGCTTGTCATATTATGCGGGGCTTTCTTGAAGGTAGCAATGATGGGAAGGATTTTCCTTTGGAAAATGTTTTTATTTGTTTGTTTTAATAATCAGGAGCAGGGGAAAACACATGGAGAGTTGGCAGTGCTCCAGCATGGCAGGGCATTTTACAAAACTGAAACTAGATAAACCCAGCAGATCAAGGCATACTCGCTGAAGTATCCTAACCAGCCCTTTCAGAATTCCATCATGTCTAGTTCAAAATATTTGCTTTTTCATAATAGCAAGGTGCGTTTTGTTAGAAACTGCTGTTGTGGTTAAAATACGTTAATTATCAGGAAATTGGATACAACTTCAGCACTTCTATTCCTGTCCCTTTGCTGTTAATATCTTTTTTCCTTCCCGTTCTTTTGTCCAGTGTAAGGCTTAAAGGCTTGCTTTTTGTTCTAGGTTAGGAAAACAAATATTGATATACTTCACTTTCTTTTTGCTAGGCATTCTTACTGTACAGCATTTGTACACTTCCCAGAATACAATAGTAGCAATAACATGCAGCCTATCATATATGTGATACTACTATTATTGGGTACTGCAAGTTTTGTCACCACCAGAAAGCTCAGAGTAAATTACTGCGGTTATATTCTTAACCTTGTGTGTGTTGCTTTTAAAAACATGAATCTTAAACTGGTCATTTTATTCCTTCTCTCAAAGCCATTGAGAAAAAATAATGGTGCTTACACTGAAATGAACAATCTAAGAAGAGTTTTAGAGAGGGAAGGATGAAAATTATACATCCTCCCATACAATGGTGAATTGAATGGCAATTTTACTTGGAAAAACCCTAGTTTCTAGATGCTGAGGTGGTGATGGAGCAGAGTTGCTCTCTCCTGTTTTTACAAGAATTGGACTTGGTCAGTAATTAAAGGGACAAATCTGTAGAACAAGAACATCAGTTGTTTTTCACCACTGCCTAAGGCTTGTGACCATTTTTTGCAGAAGGCGTTTAATTGCCATTATACTTTTTTAGTTGCCTTTATGCATGTAACTGTGGTTGAGACGATTAACAGTTTCCTTACAAGCTCCTGTTTTCAGTGGCTTATAACTTTTAAAATTTATACTTTGAACTAAACTGTTACTTTTTGCTCTCACCTTTAGGAAGCATTTTTTTCTGAACACTTGAAAACCTCTTTAGCCGTATTTGAGGAATTAACCTTTAAGTAAACATCTGCTAGACACTTGACAAAGAAACTTTCTTTTTCAATTTTAATCTAAAATCTCTCTCTGAGTTCCAGTAACCTTGTCCTTTATACTGAACTCTGGAAACTCGGTTATGATTTGCTTAGCAACCTTGGCTGCCTTGCAGTTAGTTTTCCGGTTAGATCAGTGGTTCTCAACCCTGTTAATATCAAGGCACCCTTGGGGGAATGTCAGCCTTTAGTTTTCACTCATTTTTTGATTACAGAAAAGTAATAGAGTGATTCTTCTGTTGCAGAGAACTCAGAAAAATTAAAACCAAGAATATTAAATCTTCATGCTACAGTATTTATATTCTGCATTTCTCCTTGCATGACAGTGAAAAAGAAAGAAATATTAATTCTTTTTCCCTCAAGCTACTGATAGTTGTTTTCATGTTTTGAAAAATCAGTGTTTGTAAACAACTACTGCAAGCAATTCAAGAAAATATGGAAATTGGTTTCCATGTTTGTTTAATTTGTAATGGACACTTCCCCATGATGCTTAATTTAACTTCTTTTTAAATGTCCATTTTCACCCCCCTTCTCCTGCAGAAGCTCAATTTTTGGGTCAAATTTTCCTAACACTGTTCATTTGTGGTCCAGAATCTCATAAGTAGTCAAGATTAGAAATAGAAATTGTATCTGGGGTGGGATTCCAAGCATATCTGTGGAAGATAATATTTGTTCTCGGTCCAGCAAGTTGTTAGAGTATTCAGAAAAAACATGTTTTTTAATAGAATAATTGCACTTTAATGAGTTCTTAAAAAAATACTGACTGTACCCTAATGTGCAGGTGGACATTACACCTGCCATTTGTATTAACAAAGCCATTTGTATTAACACTTGAGTTTGAGCAAGGAATGAGTGGCCATAATAGTGAAACCAGGGATTTCTGTTAACTGGCGTCTTCAGCTAATTGTGCCATTTGCAACACTTGTCTTCAACTAAGAGGACTCCAGACTTTTTAAAAATAGTGTAATTAGCACAGGCAGCACAGAGGAGAGCTGAAACAAAAATCATGCTTCTCATAGACAGATCTTCTCTTCAGTGAGAAATTCTTGACTTTTCAAAACTAAGGATGCATTTTTTGAGGTCAGATGCTTAAAAACTGATGGTTGAGGTCCACAGTTAAACAAGTCTACATGTGTAATCCCTGATTTTTTTCATGTGCAATTATTGTAAGTGCTAACAAAGCATTTGTATATACAGATAGATTTTTAGATGTTAATATGCTGTCATGCACACAGTGTCCAAATGATGCATGCAGTAGCAGGTGTCATTGTAAGAATGTAAATATGCTTGCATTTTTCCATGGAGGCCTGGGGACTCTGCCCTTTGGGAAACTGCTACATAACAGTCAAATGTTAAAATTGAACAATACATGTTTCAGCTAAATAATTGCTATATTGCACCTACCTTGCACCTGCCTACCTACCTTTAACAGTGTCATTTCCCTAGATCAGTGGGGCCAACCTTTTTAGCACCAACCACAAATTAAGCCCATGCCCTCCAGAGTGCTACTCATCCCGTTCTTCTGCTGCTCTGCTTTCTGCTTCCTGCCCAATCTACTGTCATGCTGCCTTACCCCCTCCCTGACTTGCCAGGTACAAAGGCCTTCCATGGCATTTATGGCATACATGCTGCAGTTTCACCACCCCTGTTTGAGACCCTTAGGCTGATCTAAAGGAGGAGCAGCTGAAATATAAGATCCACAAAATATTTTTAAAACGCTCAAATAATTTGGCTGGCTCTTCCTGTAAAACGGTAGCGCGGCCGGCTGTGGGAACGGCAGCATAGGGTGCAGCGGCAGAGTTGTGGTGGCAGCCGCTGTGCGTGAACCCCCACCCCCATCAGGCCAGTCAGCACGTGTGAGCCCTGCAGATGGGCACCCCTGCCCTCAACCCCCGGCCCTGCTCCTGAGAGGGCACAGGGGCATGCTTCCCACCTTCTTGATCTGCCCCCCCAGCACCTTCCCTTTCCCCTGCCCTGCCCTGCCCTGCCCCTTGCCCCCCGGGCACACTTACCTGTTGGGGTGGATGTCAGTGTCTGTGCGTGTGTCTGCATGTCTGTGCCTGTGTGTGTGGGGCTGGGAGGCTGTTGTGGGGGGAATGAGGGGCATGAGGAGGGCTAAGGAGGCTGTGGGGGGGAGTGAGGGGCACCAGTAGTGCCAGGGGGAGCTGTGGGGGGCCTTTAATTTTAATCACGGATTTGGGGGTTTTAATCAGACAATTTGCGATTTTTAATCAGAGAAAATCAGGCTCCCTGTTGATAAGTGTATCTGTTTCCAAAGGGAAAAAACCCATGGGTTCCAAGAAGATAAACATATCTTCATATTCATTCCTCCTGTTGTGTATTTGGCTTGATCCACTTCTGCCCACAAAGAATAAGCATTAAATTGAACAAGCTTTTGATCCATTCTGCTGTTAAAAAGCTGAAGATAGATCATTCCACAGGAACCTGTTCCTGTGTTGTGTATTTCTTGTTTCTCGCTCTCTTTTTTCATATTAAAGTGTTGAGATGTATCTTCTTATGAAATTCTGGAGGTTTTATACACAGAGAGAGATGCACTTCGCAGGGAGCTCTCCTTAAAAGGACTGCACTCCTTATTTCAGTCACTTATAGACATTATTCATTAGAATAATGTCTTTTTTTGGCCATTTCTGTTGGCAGTGCTCTACAGTGTGAGACACCTGTGTTTGCTTGGGCTGTAAGTGTTTAATCTCTTCATCCTTCATTGATCTTGGGAAAGCCTTCTGCTGCTCAATAGCTACTCATCCATCCTGAGAGGACTGGCTTTTGACAAAAGCTGTAAATGTAGAACCTCAAAAATAGCAGGCAAGGCAGAGGGCCTGGTCATGGATAGAGTTTTCCAAGTGTTTTGTAGGCATTTGAAGAACGTTGTTTTCCCCTCCCTTGATGACGGCAATGAGTCAGAAAAGATTTAACCTAAATTTTCCTACTGATCCTACACTGTGCTTTAGTGAAACATGAGTAACTGAAGCACTGAGCTAGTGAAATTAGCTCATGTTAGAAGTTTTTTTCATGTTGCCACTCCTTGATGTCATTTCACAATTCGTGTTTAGAAGCTGAGACATTGCCTCTTCATTTATCTGGATTTATCAGGACTGATTTCCTCCTCTCTTCTCAGACATTTGGATGCTAATGGAAAAAACTGATTAAAAAATATTTTCAGGGACAGAAGCAGAATGCCATATATAATTCATTTAAATGCCAAATGGCACACAATTGAATTTGGTGCGGTGTCTGATCAAAGTAAGAGGCTCTAGCTAAATGAGTTAGGAGTGAAAGAGAGATGGCCATATGATTAAGGCACAAGATTCGGTTCACCTTTCTCTGCAGTATTGGGCAGATCGCATACCCTTTTGTCCGTATTTCTAGAGTGAATAAGACTAAATTAATGAGTACTTCTGAAACATAGTTACTCCACTTCAGAATATGCCATAGGAAAGCCTATAACCAATAAAAAATTTTCTGCATGTCAGCCCTTGATCAGGAAGATTGCTAAAAATGTCTGCTACTCTTTAAAAGTACCAAACTCTTCTGCCTTGATAAAATCCATTTTATTTGCAATTTGTGAGCATGCATAAACCCTTTAGTGCTTTTATGTAGTCAAGCAAAGGGAATTCTTCAAAATAGCTTTTGTATAAAATTGCAAGGTTCTCAGTCCTTGAAATGTGGTAAGCTGATTTATGTACCTGCCCAGGTGCTTGCCTTAGTAGTAGTGTAAAAGAATGCTATCTTACTTTTTGGAGTAGCTACCTAGTTACATTTCTTGTTGTCATACAGACTACAGAAATTACAGAATAAGTTTTAAGTGACTCCTGTTTATTCAGTGTTCTGAAAAAGTAACCTGTAAATCCAAGAGAACCCTGGTGTGGGGAGAGAAGGAAACATGTGGTGTGCATAGCCCCTGGCAGGGAGGAAGATCAGTGGCAGTTGCAGGAGTGGGATGGAAGAGTGGTACTCGGGGAACTTGGGGGAGGGATAGGGAAAGGCAAGTCCCTGTTGTTTGCAGTATGCTCACCTGCAGAAGACGGGACGTGTGCAAATACTGCGGTAAAAGAAGAAAAAGTGGTGTAGCTGAGTTCAAGAACTATGAAGACAGTCCGTAGAGGAGGGGGGGATGATCTGTGATGTGTGTGTGCATGTATTCATCTGTGCAAAAGAGATGCTTAAGATTCTTTAATGCTGTTTAATAAATAGGGACATACCAGCATCACAGCAGAAGTGCACTGCACAGCAGCTCCTTTAATCTTACTTTTTTTCCCCACAAACCATTTTTCTCTTTCTTGTATGCCAATTGTAGCACAAACTGATTGACTCACATGAATATTGGAACAATATAGTTCAGGTTCAGAGTTACATAGTCTTGGATGTCGAAAATTAAAGTGCTTGTTGCTTTATTAATACTGCTTTTTAAAAACAAAGTTGCATGTACTTCATAGGCTCTGATCCCCTCACCTTACGAAGTCAACACAGGAAACACTACATTTTGCGTAGTAACTAAGTGGTTTCATCTCTACATGGAAAATAGTAGGGTTTCTTTCTTTTCATTACTTCCATATGCTTCCACTGTAGATATCTGCAAGAATGAAGTGTCCAGTATTAAAAATCATCCTG
>NW_005841891.1:582920-594157 GCF_000455745.1 Alligator sinensis
TTTTAATTTTTCTAGCCAGTGGGAATCAACTTGGTCAGTGTTCATTCAAGTCCGAACGATCAGATGCTGTGGGCAATTGACAACAAATGTAACGTTCACGTGCGAATTGGAATTACGGAGGAGATGCCAGTAGGCACAGACTGGGAACACATACCAGGTAAAAATAGCATTCATGTGTGCTTCTGCCCATCAATGCAATCCTTGAAATGCTTGAACCCTGTTTCTGGTGGGTAGTGACTGTCACAGTGCCAAGTGTGACAGATTGCTATGATTAATGCTGGTTTTGTTACTGGGTCAGTCTTTTGTCATGACTTGAGTGCGTGTCTCTTAAAGATAATCTTCCATTTAAGAACACTCTGATTCTGGATGTGTTTTCTCTGTAGAGTAGGCTGCAGCACACTGTTTCAAGTTGCTGCAGGAAAAGGTGGTGGTTTTCCCTCTGAATCAGGACTTTAGCAGTGCTCACAAGGAGTTCACAACTGCTCTGCTCTTGGTGATTCTGTCTCTGAATGTGCCAAAGTCAGGATCCCGTCCTCATGTGGTTATTAAACACCTAGCTTCATTGTGCGAGGCTGCATTACGATAATCCACTTGTTTTGGACAAACTCCAGATTGGGTAATTATATCATGCCTGGCTAAAACCTGCCCTTTGGTTGTCTATAGAGTTCCTAATCTGTCCTAAATAGTTGTATGCACTGCTGTGTGTTTTTAAATGTCAGGAAAGGAATTGGGAATTGTATACAGCCTAATAGTTTGTATAATGCAGTGAGCTCAATCTGACTAAAGGGGGCTAAATAAATGTCAGATTGCTCCCACTCTCACAGTATATAGCTTCACAGTGTCACATTCACCTTTTAACTCCTAAGACCAACATATGCCATTACACTTGAGCAACTCTTAAATTCATTGTGATTGTACATTGGTGAAGGACAAAATTCAGCCCCAAATGGACTGCTAATAAAGCAGGGAAGCAGACTGGAAAGCTTTACAGCTCTCCATATCTGACTATATTGGACAGCTCTCCCCTTACCAAGAATGATATATAATACTGCAGTCTCACCTGCTTCTCTTACTAAACTGCACGGAGCTATTTTGTAAACATATAGGAAATTGCTTGAATCGCTTTCATTATGCATTTCCCTTCAGGATTGCAGGCATGTCAGTTGGCTATCAGCACTCGAACAGTTTGGGCACGCTGTCCAAATGGAGATGTAGCACGTCGATATGGCGTTACTGACAAGAACGCAGCAGGAGACTACTGGAAGAAGATTCCAGGCAATGTGTCTTGTTTAACAGGCAAGTGAGTTTCATGATCATCTGAAACCCTCGCTGCCCAGCCTTGTGATACCTATTATATGCTCTGCCAGGTGGCTTTCAAATTGTGAGTGGGGAGGAATGTCATGTTTTTAAATGAAGGGTCATTATGCTTGTTTGACCATAAAACTTTAGGTAACCTAGGCTTTTATAGTGACACCAAAACCAAGGAAAATATAGTTGAACAGAAATAGCTTGTTGAGTATTTGTAACTGGAGCATATTGCGTGAACTAAACACTAGGTTACTGTTGTTTTGCAGTGACACCTCTAGATGAACTGTGGGCAGTTAGTTCTTCAGGATACCTTCTTCAGCGCCTCACTAAGACCTTCAGTCACTCTTACGGCTTGCAGAAAGGTAGCGACCCTTCTGTTTTGCTTCACCCTGATGATTTTGAAGATGAATGGGAGGTGATATAAAAGTGCTTGAGCACATGAAATAGTGGAATAGCAAGAAGAACACTTGGAATTCTTGTAACGTACATCCAGAATGTTGGGTTTTAAAGCCACTTATATTGGACATGCAATATTAGCACTTTTTTTATTGAAAACTTGAACTGTCAGATAGTCCCACCATTGTGCATTCAGGTGTTTGTTCCAGTCTCTCTTGGGAGACTATAAGTGTGGCATACTGCAGTTGTTTAAGTGTGTTAATGTAGCAGCTCATTTGGTAATATAACTCTAACCTTATTAGCAATGAAAGTGGATATTTTACAACCGCATGCACACTAATATATATCTATATATATATATATTATGTACTTCTTTTGAGAAGGGCTTCTGTTACATTAAATATTTCTCAACAGCAGAAACATTAAACATTTCTCAATTTCTTGTACTTGATACTCCAGATAGAGGGAAATGCTGTCTGTCTATTGTACGCATTTAAGAAGATTGTTCTGTACAGCATGGAACCAAATATGGTAATATGTTTCCCTGTAACATCTAATAACATCAGGATAATACTGCACTGGTGTCAAAATTAACATGATTTGAACCATTTTCATCTTAATATCCCCAAGGCTGCACTAATTTTCCATCTCTGGAAACTTGGGTTCATAATCTGGCTTCATTAACAAATGACAAGTTTAGACTCATCCTAGTTTCAGGTGGATGTTTTTCCACTTCACATAGTGTTTTCTGCTCTGTAGAGGCCCAGGACTTGGAGTAGCAGGGAAGTTGGAGATCGGGTTTGTGAGACAGCGGCAGGGAAGTGTGAGACAGCTCTCACGGTACCCGCTGCACTGTATTTGTGCCTCGAATCAGTTCAGTGCTTTATCTTGTGGACTCATTTTTTTTGAGTACCAAATTCAGACATTTATAAAGAAAATGGTAATTGATAGAATTATCTATATATCCCCTAAGTAAATCTGTGATATTATTGACAGATGCCTAACAAGATTGAGATTTTTAGCTATGTTAGCTAAATTTTGAAGTGTCTTATACTTAACAGATGTTGCAGCAGAGGTGTTTAATGAACTGAGCAACACACTGAGTAAATTTAATCATTGCAGTTTATTTTTCTTTATACTCTAAATCTTCTTTAAAGGATACCTCATCTTTTTTAATATTTAGAATTATAGGTGAAAAGGACTTAAATTCAGTGATGTAGGTGGAATTACTTTTATGTTCATCATAAATGTGTACATCATATGAATGTTTAAACAGCTGCTAACCAGTGCTGTAAATGAGCCAGCTTCAGGAGAGGGTGTAAGGAAAAGTGAACATGTCAGTTTTGAAAACATCTGCGTTGGTGGATAGAAGAAAGAGGGTGTGTTTTCCTTCACTGCATGGGTTTGAGATAAACATGGTGCAAAGTGTAAATCTGTTGGTAGAAAGGACTAACTTGAGAGAGGGGGTTGGGGGAAGTTCTTTTTAGCAGCACTTCTAGTATGGGCTGTCAGTTCTCAGTGTGATCTTTAAGCCTGGTAGTGAGGGGGAGGTCAGATTTGTTTCTCTTTTACACTTGATCTGTTTTGCCTCATCTCTTCCTCATCCATATATGGAGACAGCCACAGAGCTTTTTTTAGTCTGCCTGGCACTGGACTGTAATGGATTCAGCTTCTGAAGTAACCCAGCCTGTTTTGTACAAGCATAGCTGGGTGTTTTGAGAACCCCTCACCAAGTGGATATCCAGTTTGAAAGTATCCCACAGCAATTCCTGGGTCACCTGCTTTGGAGGAGGGACAGCACTTCTCTGCTTCCTGCCAAGGACCAGATGCTTGGATACATGGGCGTTATTTAATACTGACACTTTTGTATTACACTTTTCTGAGTTGTCTTAGTAATGGCTGGAGCCTGCTAGCTGTTTGTATACTGTATTATACTGTACCTTGCTTTAGTCATTAATATTAAATTGGTGTTGAAAGCCCTTCTGAAGTGATGGGATTTCTTAGTGTAATTTCATTAAGCCTAAACTCAGATGGTAACTTTTTCATTTTTTTAGCTCCCTTTTATTTCTGTACTTTGTTTTTGTTTTCTCTGTTGTGTTTTGAGACAAGTGCAATAAACTAGGTTTTTTTTTTTTCAAATTACTGCATCCAGAGACTCATCTGTTCTATGTCTGATGAAAAATTAAGCATCAGTTTTGTGCAGGGAACTCCTCTTGAGGCTGAAGAGAGACAGAGGTATGTACAAAACCCCATGTTACATCAGACAGAAGGGGCAAGAAACTGGTCATGACAATGTATAGACCTGGATTGAAGGGACACTGTTTTAAAAGTACCATGTGTGTTTGTGAAAATGCTGTGGCCATTGCACTGCCTCATGAGATGTTGCATGTGTTAATACTAAATGCAGTCTAAACACATCCATATTAAAGTGATCACTTGCTGCTAGATATCTTGGTAATATTTCTTTCTGTGTTGAATGTACACAAGTTGCACTTATACATTGAATGTGGACCTTAATGAAGAACTTCCACATACAGAGAAATCCAACAGAGCAAATGAAATCTTTGTGTCCTCAGTTATAAATTTAACAAATCTGCAGCATCTTAGAGTCAGTATTTCCCAAATAGTGCCTCTGTAACTATCTCCTCTGGGTAATGAGGGTTAGTTTCCATTTTTTTCAGATGGAGAAGCTGCCATAGAAGTTATGACCCACTGAAGTTTACACAGACAGGCATGGCCAGGTTTAATAAACTGGTGTGAGAGTTAAGGCCTCTGACTCCCAAATAACATTTTATAAGTACAAGACCTTCCTGGCTTTCTTCCTTTATTTGGATGCTGATATCTTCAGTAATCATCAGCATTGCTTTTCCCTTGACAACCCAGCTCAGCTTTCTTCTGGATTCTGCAGAAAAATTGTAATCTCTCATTTGTAATCTCAGTCTGTTCTGTTGCCATGGTACAAGAATAATTGTCATGTCACAGTTTACAGGTGTTCTGATGACATGGTGTTGAGTGCAGTAGAAAATAGCCGTCTAGACAGATGACCAGGTTGGTTTTCATATTGATTTTATTACTGAACTGACTAGGAAAAAAAGGGGTTGAAGGCTCTTTTTTGACTGTCAGATATTAAGAATTGCCTTTTGTATGTTAGCACTTCCTAATAAAAGTTCAGGTACAGAAAGAATGGATTAAACCTTTAGAATTACACTTCCTTTTCAAGTTTTAAAAGAAGCCATATTTTGTTTTAGACTGTGCGGGTGGCGGGAACTCCTTTGCACCGGGGTTTTCTCTTTGCAACTGAGAAATGCACCCTGCAAAGAAAGCTCCTCGTGGCGGGAAATAATTTAGCAGTGCCGAAGCGCGCGCACACAAAATCAAACCCTTGGGTTGTGACATAGACCAGAACTGTGTAACACCTGGGGGCTGCATGCCACGTTGGCCATATGCTGTGGAGGTGGGTGCTGGGATTCTCCCTGGTCACTGCATGTGACAATGAATGAGGTGGCTGCAGGGGCCAGCATGCCTCATGCTGGCCCTTTGCCAGTCAGTTGGAGAACACTAGTTTATACAGGTGTTAAAAGCAGCTCCCCATCCCTTCTGCAAATAGATGGGATCTGAAGAATGCCACCAAAGTTAAGGTATTGGAGGGTGATTTCAAAGGTGCGGCTCCCTCAAGGAGAACTTTTTCCCACCAAAAGTATTTGCAATTAAGAGGTATCCAGCATAAGTGCCTCTGCTGATAACAGGTGTTATCACTAACATGTTTAAATACAACTTTCTACTCTAGATGCAATCCCTTTCTACTCTAAATGCAGTCACATTTAGCATGTTCTTTAACAAATGCATTTTCCCAGCATAGATGTGACCAAATAGGAAGGTCCCAGGCTTCATAGGTCAGAGCTTTGCCCTTGCACTACCAATGCAGATCTTGAAATTTGGGAGCCATTTGCTTCTAGTAGGAGGCATTGCTTAATAAATAGGCCAGTGTCAATTGTACCCAGTTGAATTTCCAGACTGATTTAAAGTGTAATCTGATGGTATCCTGGAACAGAAGTCCTGGCTTCCATTTTTCATAGAAATGGGTTTCTAGTTTGGGGCACAGGTTTTACTCTCTAGTGGGTTCTTGTTCATAGGACAGTAACATGTTATTCACTATAGGAAAGCAGCACTAGGGTGAGAGGAACGGCACATGGTAGGCCTAGAGTAGCTTTCGGTTTCTACTTCTGTCATGAGACATAGCCTTTCATCTCTAAATCATTTGTCTAGATCCCACCCAAGCTTGTAGTAACCAAAAGTTACTATACCTAAGATCTGTTAGATGACCATAGTAAGTTCCTTAGTGCTATTTTACATAAGAGATCCTTCAGTGAGCTGTGGTTATATTACAGTTGCATATCATAGCTATGGCAATCTTTTAAAGGTAGCCAAGAAGCTTCAAAATAATCAAATGGGCCTGATGCTGAGAAGTGCTGAGCACTGCCCATTTTCCTTTCAGTAGAACTTGAGAGAACTTGCAGGGTCAGGCTTTAATTCACAGAAGGTCAAAGGTGAGTTGCAAGTGCTAGTCTTTTACTGATGTGACCAGAGTTCCCCTGAAAATGATGAATATCTAAGAAACCCAAATGACTTTCCTCCTGCACTTTGCAGTCACCTAGAGTGGGGATGTTCTCATACTGAGCAGTAAGTGGCTCCACTGTTAAGTGAAAGTGGGTTTCCCACTGAGTAGGCACGTCTACATGAGACGCTTAATGTACATTAGACTAATTTTACTGCGTATTAGCACAGCTGGCAAAAACAATGCTAATGCAGTAATGCACAGTAGACTTAATCTAATGCACATTAAAGTCATACAAAAAGCATCCATCTGTGCTAATGCTCAGTAGCATTACGGTACATCACCAGAACGCCCCGAGGGGTTACGGCACATTTAGTACCTGTTATTACCGGTACTGAACTGTAATTATGGCACATTAATGAACATATAGATACGCCCAGGCTCTCTTTAAAAAAATATATATGATCCAGTTCAGCTGCAAGCTGTTGGACCCAGTGCAGGAATTATTGTTGGAAACTATGGTCTGTGTCATGCAGGAAGTCAGACTAAAATGATCATTATGGTTTCTTCTGGCCTTTTAAAAAAAATGTGAATAGCACTGTCACAATCCTTATATCAACCATAAAACTATATCTTATTTGATGCTGGCTGCAAGGGCAATAAAGATCATATGCTGTTTTGGAGAAATTGTCTAAACTTCACATTTCTGTGCTGTGAGGACTTTTTGCTTAGTTATGGAGATCAGCATTTTATTTTTGTGCACTGTAAAAGCAAAGATAGACAAAGCATCCAAAAAACTTAAAATCCATTCCTCAGTCAAAGAACCATCCTTTATGCCATCAAAAGCTGCTCAAAGTTGTAACTTCACAGCTGATGACTAGTTGAGTTATTGTATGCACTGCCAAATGGCACAAATTATGCTGATAATTATGAGACCTCTTCAGATGCCCTTCTCTGTTCTAGTCTGTACCCCTACCAGAAGCTGGTGATTTTTGTAGTGTAGCTTCTTCAGTGGACACAGAGAATTATATTTAAGTAACATTATACTGGCTTCCCTGTTGCAGATAGAGAGAGGGCTGTTCTGTAGCAAGGTGCACCTGATAACCCTTTATACTCTACAAAAGGCTTTCTCATTTCCTATGGTCTATTCTTGCATGAAGCACAGAGATTGCAATTTGTAGCCTGTGTTCCTAAATCTCATCTCTGGAAACCCCAAAGGACATGCATTAGCTTTGTGTCAATTTCATACACATTTAATAATAGCTTCAACTTTGTGCAAGGTGGCCGGGTGAAATATACATAGAAATAAACCGGCTATCAGTACAGCACTGACTGTTGTCTGCCTATGGTAAAAGTCGGTTCTTTGGAGTTGTGGAGAGCATGATGGATTGGGAGAGTAGCACTTTAACAATTTAGCATTGTTAATTAATTTTATAATTATAGTGCTAACACTGGCGACCTCATTAGATAGTAATAATAACACCATAAGTACTTGGGTAGCTCTATTGTGCTTCTGCACTAATTAGCTGGATGATTGCTTAGAATGGCTGCAGCATGTATTTTAAAAAAAATCATTGCAAAGGTTTGTGTTTGGCAGACCTAGATATTGGCCAGATACGTCAGGGAGCCAAATCTCTCTGCTCTCAGAGAGCTTGCTTTCTTTTCATGCTGTTCTTTAGGCAGTTGAATTTTTTTAAATTCTCCCTACCTGCATAATGGCTTGAGTGTTAGGGCTCCAGTACTGAGCGCTCTTTGGAGGGAGGGGACAGATCTTGCCATATCTTCTTGAAGCATGTTACACAGTAGGTCCCTCCCTTTTGCTCACTGCATGCTTCTCTCCTGCCCACCTCACCAGTTTTAGCTACTCCACAGAGGAGCCTGTAAAGGGACGATTAGAATTCCTTCTACTCCAGTTCTGCCTGATCCGTAACACCATATTAATGCCAGGATGGGGCTGGTGTGCCGTATCTGAAGCTGCTTATATTCTTATTTTGTGGCACTTCTCTGCACCCAGGCTGATTTTTAATTGAAGCCCTTCAGAGTGAAATGTGGCAGGTTTTGGCATGGGCAGGAGGTACTTCCCACCCAGTGAACTTCCAGGGTGCTGCCCAGGGCAAGCTGGGACTCAGTTTTCACTTTAAAGACTTATTTTGATCCCTGACTTTTGCAGTCAGACAATTTGTTGAATTTTCAGAACTAGTTCTAGAACCAAACAGGGCTTTGGCTTAGAAAACTAGAGGCACTTCAGCCCAGTTGTGTTTCGGCATCTCCCACAAGCACGGTTGTTTTGCTAAGGTTACTGCTGTTTGAAAGGCCAGCGTGGAGCCTGTGTGTAACTTCTTTGGTCAGTATGGTATGTCATTAGCCCTGTCCAAACCCCAGATATGAGCCTGTTAAGAGTTCTCAACTGGAGAGCCTGGCTGCTTAGCTTGACCAGAGGAGATGGATGTATTTAGCTCAAGCGTCCCTGGATCAGTCCCAAATGGTAGCTATTACTTACATAGAAGTTAACTCGTACTCAGTCCCTCAAACTAAAGCTGCTGTGTGCATATGCCTTGTGGTAGCCCTCTGCATATAGTGAGCTTCACCCATAAGGTGCAAAATGCTAACATGATGGGGAGTAAGTAGCTAGGGTATTATTCTGTTGGAAAATCCCTGCCTTCGGGAGGGAGATAAACACCCAGATTTGATTGCTTTCAGTAGGAGTTGAGCACCTCAGGTGCTTATATACATATGTTCAGGGGATGGGGGGAGGGGAGTTTTAATTAGAGCAGTTCCTGGAGAGCTGCTTTAATTAAAATACCACAGTGTCATACATATTAAGCGTCCCCTCACCACATTTAAAAATGGCCATGGGACGCTTTAACTAAAGCTTCTTTGACAAACGTTAAAGTGCCCCCGCAGCCATTTTTTAACCCTCAGGGCATATACACATGACACTGTGGCAATGCTAGAGTGCTCTAATTAGAACATGGAGCAGACTTGATCGAGTCTGCTCTGATGCATTCTAATTAGAACGTGTTGGAGCACATGCCTAGGCACCTTTAGTTCCCATACATTCCTTTGAAAACCTTTATGTAAGCCTTATGGGTTATGTCTGCATAGTGTCAGGCAGATGGCATTACTCACAATAGCCCTGCACCAGATACAGTATAAACACATTAGCATAGCACTATGCACAGGCTTATTTGCTTGCCTGAGAAGCTAGGCATATTGGCCTAGAAGCCGGCCCTGCTTCTAGCTCCAGAGCAATCATGGGGTGTCTGCATGGCACTGCTTGGTGCCATGTAGATATCCTCATAGTGTGCTTATCACCATAGTATCTGAGCATGGACTCAGGTCTACAGACCATCAGTAATCTTTCCTCTTACTGATTTTAGAGGGTCCTCTTCTTTCTTACTGGATTTCTGTTTTACAAGCACTGACTCATAAGGACCAAATAACTATAGAAAACAATGCTACAGTAGCAATGCCTGCATGGACACGTATGTGTGTTTCTGGTTGTACAGGGGAGAACCACTCCACACCTTCCATGCAAATTGAATCCATTTCTGTTTGTTAGCATTGTTATAACTAACCACTCAGATGCTGTTGCCAAAAGTACAGAACCATTTTTTTTCATAGATATTAGGGCTGGAAGGGACCTCAGAAGATAATCAAGTCCAGCCCCCTGCCCCAGGGGCAGGAAGTCAGCTGGGGTCATAGGCTCCCAGCAAGAAAAACATCCAGGTTTCTCTTGAAGGCGTTTGAAGTAGGTGCTTGAACCACCTCTGGCAGCAGGCCGTTCCAGACCTTGGGGGCTCGGACAGTAAAAAAATTATTCCTTATGTCCAGCCTGAAATGGTCTTGCAGGAGTTTATAACCGTTCGACCTTGTCATCCCTTGGGGCACTCTGGTGAACAAGTGTTCCCCCAGATCCTGGTGAACACCCCTGATAAACTTATTGGTGGCCATTAGGTCACCCCTGAGCCTGCGCTTTTCTAGGCTGAAAAGTCCCATGGCTCTCAGCCTCTCGTCATAAGGTCTGTTTTCCTGACCTCTGATCACACACATGGCTCTCCTCTGCACTCTCTCAAGCTTCTCCACACCCTTTTTGAACTGTGGAGTCCAAAACTGGACACAGTACTCCAGCTGTGGCCTCACCAAGGCCGAGTACAGCGGGAGAATGATGTCTTGGGATTTGATTGAGAAGCATCTATGGATGCAAGCCAGCGTTTTGCTTGCTTTACTGGCTGCAGCATCACATTGAAGGCTCATGTTCATCTTGTGGTCAGTCCTGACCCCCGAGTTGCTCTCATCCGTAGTGCTAGTCAGCATAGCACTGCTGAGCCTATAGACATGCTGCAGGTTTTTCCTCCCAAGGTGGAGAACCTTGCATTTTTTGGTGTTAAACACCGTCAGGTTCTCATCCGCCCGTTTACTGAGCCTGTCAAGGTCAGCCTGGATTACCCCCCTGTCCTCAGGTGTGGATGCTTTACCCCAAAGTTTGGTATCATTGGTGAACTTGGCCAGTCCGCTTCTGACTCCAATGTCCACATCATTAATGAAGAGGTTGAACAAAATAGGTCCAAGGACAGAGCCTTGAGGGACCCCACTGGTCACAGGGCACCATGACGATTGACTTCTGTCAACCACCACCCTCTGGGTCTGACCCCAGAGCCAATTCCCCAGCCAGCAGATCGTGGTGGACCTGAGGCCACTGTTGGCCAGTTTCACCAAGAGGTGATCATCGGATACCAGATCGAAGGCTTTTTTGAAGTTGAGATATATGACATCAATCTCTTCCCTCTTGTCCAGGTGATAGGTCACCTGGTTGTAAAAGGAAATGAGATTGGTCAAGCAAGACCTACCCGCAACAAACCCGTGCTGGCTGTCCCTCAGGGTGTTGCCATCGGCCAGTCCGTTGAGGATGGCCTCCTTGATGATTTTTTCTAAGACCTTCCCCAGGATAGAGGTCAGGCTGATGGGCCTGTAGTTT
>NW_005841891.1:594471-598849 GCF_000455745.1 Alligator sinensis
TTTTTATTGTCCTTGATACTTGTGGCCAGTTGGAGTTCCACGGTAGCCTTGGCTTTCCTGGTTTGCTCCCTTCAGGTCTGGACCAGTGCAGAGTATTCCTCCTTGGAGGTGAATCCCGTCCTCCATCCTTTGTACGTCTGTCTTTTTAGATGCAGGATGACCGCCAGTTCCCTGGAGAGCCAAGGGGGCTGCTGGGCCCTCTTGCTGCCTTTCCTTCGAGACGGAATAGCCTTAGCATGTGCATCTAGGATCATTCCCTTGAGGAATGACCACTCTTCCTGGACTTCCTTCCCTTTGAGGTCATGGTCCCTCAGGGCCTCACTGACAAGTCTCCTGAGCTTGTCAAAGTCAGCCCTCCTGAAGTCGAGGACCTCTGTACTGCTGACTGACTTGACAGCTTTTCAGCGGATGGTGAAGGTGATCAGCTCATGGTCACTGTGACCCAGCTTCCCTTCGATCATTAGGTCGCTAATTAGGTCGTCCCCGGTTGCCAGCACCAAGTCAAGCAGCACTTTGCCTCTTGTTGGCCCATAGACTTCTTGAGTCAGATAGAGCTCATCCACACGCGTGAGGAAGCTTTGCAACCGTTCAGATTTGGCCAAGCACTCTTCCCACGAGATGTCCGGGTAGTTGAAGTCCCCCGTGACAATCATGGACTGGGAGCGTGCAGCCTCAGCCAATTCCCTGGCAAACTCCTGGTCAATCTCTTGACTTTGGGTGAGAGGTCTGTAGTAGACTCCCACCATTGTATCTCCTATGCCGTGTTCCACACGGATTTTAACCCAGAGGGTCTCTAGTCGTCCACCCCAGGTGCCGATGTCAGCTTGTAGGGACAAATAGTTCTCCTTGACATAGAAAGCTACACCTCCGCCCCTTTTGTCCACTCGATCCCTCCTATACAGGGTATAGCCGTCTATACCCATGGTCCAGTCATGGGTGGAGTCCCACCAGGTCTCCGTTATCCCTATGACATTGTAATTATTTGTGTTGAGCTGGAGGACGAGTTCCTCCTGTTTATTCCCCAAGTTCCTGGCATTGGTGTACAGGCATGCAAGTGTCCCCTTGAAGGCCCTTGCCTTGCCTGCAGCTTGCTCTAGGGCTGGGGCAGGGGTAGGCTCCCTTAAGTGCCTTGGCTTGCTGGCTTTGCAAGAGTTGCTCAGTGGTCCAGCAATGGCGGTAGTCCCCCGGCAGGCTTAGTTTAAAGCCCGGTGGACCAGGTCAGCCAGTGTGGCTGAGAAGAGCCTCCTCCCCAGCAGAGAGAGGTGGAGGCCATCCGTTTCCAGCAGCTTACTGCCTCTCTCACCAAAGAGCGGACTGTGATCATGGAAGCCGAAGTCTTCCCCATGACACCAGTGCTGCAGCCTTTGGTTCACTACCTGTATCCTCCTCTCCCTCACAGCCTGTAGCCCAAAACCAGAAGGATCAAGGAAAACACCACCTGCACCCCCATCCCCTTAAGCCCTGCTCCCAGATCCCTGCAGCGCCTCATGACCTGGCTGGGAGGGCTCCGAGCTGTGTCATTGGTGCCCACATGGATGAGGAGCATAGGGTAGTGGTCAGTGGGCTGGAGGAGATTAGGGATCTTCTCTGCAATGTCTTGGATATGGGCTCCCGGGAAGCAGCAAACTTCCTGGGCCAAGGGGTCAGGGCGGCAGATTGCCCCCTCCATCCCCCTCAGGATGGAGTCTCCCATGACAAACACTTTGCATTTTGTCTTAGGGAGAGCAGGGGTGGTAGCTACAGTTGAGCCTGTGTTGCCTGCGGGAGCTGGCAACTCAGCGGGCTTTGCTGGGGTTGCAAGAGGTTCGTACCTGTTGCAAAGCTCCAGCATGACGGGGCCTTGGTGCGGTGGGCCCTGGGGCCCTTGACCATCTTGGTCCAACCCTGTGGCTGGACAGAAGGGGAGGTCCCCGGGTCCTGTCTTGTCCTGGAGGGAGACTAGTCTACCCTCCGTCTTCCGGGTGGGAAGGGTCTGGCGGTAGGAGTCTATCTCCTGCTCGCAGTCTCTGGACTGTGGCCTGGAGCTCCAGCTGACGTGCCAGAGACCCCACAAGGGGAGGTGGCCATGCTCCCGGGCCCCAGAGCCTGAAAAAGTGACAGGCAGCCCCCGCAGCTGAGAGCCAGAGGCTCCATCTACATGGAGCCCAGAACCATGGGCTCCGTCTGGGTGGAGGCCTTTGAGGTGTCGGGGGGGCCTTTAGAGTGACAAGACTACAGCCCATCTAAGATTGGGACCTCTCATCCAGTTTTAAAAGTCACAGAATCAAGGTATAGTTACAGTTCCCTGAATTATCACCACCAGGTTAGCAAAGCAGGAAGAGACCAGTCTACATCCTGACTTCTTGTTGTTCACACCTCAGAAGCACAAGAATATACACTTGCCGCAATGCTTATCTAAATACCCACAACCGGACAATATAGATTCTCACCTATATCAGCTGAGAGACTTAGGAGGGGGAGGTAGCATTCAGACTACCATCAGATCTTTAAGTGTGTACTTCCTTAATATCCCCTCTAGTCTATATCTTATAATTATAGGTGACTTATTTTTATATAATAAACATTCTCTGATTTGATTTTATTCCAGTTTGCTTCACTGAAACATTTGAAACTGAACTGAACCACGTCTCTTATGAACTGGAAAGGTGTCAATTAGCTAGGATTTAAGTCCTTACAAAAGATATGCTTCTGGAAGGGAGGATTTCTTATCTCCTTCCGTCTTATTTCCTTATCTCCATAGAAGGCTGCTTGCCTTCCTGTTTTCATTTCACAGTGGTTTATGATCTTCACTGCTGCTTTGTTTCAACAACTTATCTAAGAAACTTAACAGAAATATATTGTATTTTCTTGCAGGCCCCCAAAGATGCACATTTTTTTTTTTTTTGAAAGGCAGACTAAAGAAAAAAGATTTTTCCTTGAAAATACTAGTAAGTAGGGTATTTGCCCAGGGAGAACACGGGTGTGCGCACACATGTGTGTGCACGCACGCGCTTGAGGGAAGGGAGAGCAAAATATTGCAACTGCTCTGTTAACTCTCTAGCTGCAGGATGCCATAGGCACTGTTGCCTGAGCAAAGCTGCTTGGCCCCTCTTCTCTTCCCTAGCTGAGCTGGGTGGGCAGCTGGCTTCTGCAGCATAAACCTCTGCTGGAGGAAAAGCTGCGTCTACAGCTGCCTGCTTGGGAGCCGCCCGCCGCCCCCCTCCCCCCGGTGCAGCATGTGCAGCATTACTTTCTCTTTTCCCTGGTACAGGTTTGAGGTGCAGAAGCTGCTATTACCACATATCCCTGCTTAAAATGCACACCACAGTTTCCAGCAGCTGACTTTTGTGGAAAAAAGGTGTGTGTTGTATGTGAGAAAATACAGTATCTGTCATAGCAAAACTACATCTAAGGTGTATGGTTACATCAGCCACTGCTACTAACTTTTTTAAACTTATGAGATCTGTTTTAAGGCCTTCTTTTGTAATATGTTCTTGCAGGTCTTTTGCTCCGTTTAGTTTGATCCAGTTTAGCTGGGCTTTTTAACTAATTTCTTCCCTTTGCTAACCAAGCTAGTTATCATGTCTTCTGCGAAGGTTCATTCTGTGGCCACTCAGAAAGAGGCTTTTGGGGTCTCCTGCTTCAGCCACACTTCTGCAGCTTGGCACAGGCCCCTTTAAAAATGGCCAGTGCTGGCAACAAGAAATTATACACTTCTGCTTTACCATTTTCAGTTAACAAGAACACACTATTATTTTAATAGGATTCTTACTAGCTACAAGGGCTGTGCAAGGCTTCAGTAGCTGATTTGATTTGGAGGAGTTTGGCCCGATTTGGAGGCCAAAACTCCAAATCCAGATGAAATTGGGAGACCAAGTAAAAGCTCCAAATCGATTCAAAGCAAACGAATTGATTTGGAAAAGCTTTGGAAAAAGATTCAGCCAATTCGGGGATTTGGCCATAGACTAAACAGGCAGCTGACAGTTGCCTCCATCTGGAAAGTCTGTTGGGGTTGGGGGAGGGAGGGGCTGGGGCTGGAGCTGGGACTGGGTCAAGCTGCCCAGCCGGAGCGGAGAGGGAGATGCCGGTGCGGCAGTGCTGCTGCCACCTGCCCAGCTGGGGCAGGGGGGAGAAGGGGATGCAGGCTTGGCTCGCTCCAGGCAGAAGGGGGCAAGTGGTAGCAGGGCAGAGCCCCCCCGCTCCCAGCAGAGCCGCGCCTACATCCTACATTTTCTGAGCCGGCCGGCAAGCGGCAACAGGACTGAGCCCCCGCTCCCAGCGCTGATGCGGGTGTGGCAGAGCTGGTAGTGGGGGCTATGCCCTGCTGCCGCTCACAGTGAGCTGCACTTGCATTGCGCCACCCCCACGCCGGCTGGGCAAGCAGCAGCAGGGCATAGCC
>NW_005841891.1:598910-599898 GCF_000455745.1 Alligator sinensis
GGCGCCCCGCCTTAGCCCCATCCCCCACCTGGCCCCAGCCTCCTGGCACTTTAAAAAAAAAAAAATGCCCCGCGCTCACAGACTGCAGGAGCACTGATTGGGGCCTTTGGGCACTTGTGGCAGAGCACCCCCCCCTCTGTGCAGCAGCAGTGGGGATCTCCCCCACCCTCCTGCCTGGCACCCGTGCAGCAGCTGCCCCATGGCACAGGTGAAGCATGGCTCAGCAGGGTGTCGCACTTGTCTGGGAGCTGGGGCGGCTCCACGTGTCAGCCAGAGCTCCCCGTTTGATTCTCCAGCTCTGATCATTCTCCCAGCTCTTCCTGGAGGGTGCAGCCCCTGGATCTGCGCACAGGGTTTCAGCAGGCTGCTGCTGCCGGCTAGGGAAATAGCTCAGAGCTGCCACCATCTCCAGCTGGCAGCAGCAGCCTGCTGTCATCCCGGGGCAGCAATCGGAGAGTCGGGGGAAAGATTGGGGAGCTGGGGAATTGAACCAGGAACTGGGGGAATGTTCAGGGACCTGGATCGATTCCCTAGCAAGGAATCGAACAGAACAGAACTGAGACCAGGCCGACAGCGCTCTCCCACGCTCCCACAAGTCTGAGGATATCTGTCTTGTCCTATGCACAGCATCAGCAAAGCTCTTTTAACTCCAGTTTTAAGTGAGACAGATGATGTTGGTGTGTGTGGTGTTAGGATGGACCTGTGCAGGTGGGAGAGGACTCTTAGCAGTGAGAAAATGTACAAGTCAGCAGATGGCCTTGAAGGCAGTCTTCTAGACAAATTAAGAACTAAGAGTAGGTATTGTTACCCAGTGTCCAGAACCAGCCTACCAAAGCACCATGGGAAGTATTAAAACTTCGTGGGGAGCAAAGTAATCTCCATTCTTAACCCTTTAGTGTCATACTGTATTTACCTGAATCCAAGATTAGGTTTTTCCCCTTGTTCAACATTTGGGGGGGGGGGGGCGAAGTTCCTGTCGTTCAATCTA
>NW_005841891.1:599929-604401 GCF_000455745.1 Alligator sinensis
GTTGGGGGGGGGGGGGGCTCATCTTGGATTTGAGTACAAAGTGGAGGAGGGGGAACAGGCAGTTGCTGCGGATCTTGACTCTGGGCCTGAGCCAGAGTCATAGGTGCAGCAGCTGCCTGCCCTTCACTTCTGTCTGCCCACTACAGCCTCTGCCTGTGCCCCCTGCTTTTTGCTGTCAGGCACAGCTCCGTTCTGGCTCTATTTCCTCCTGGGCATGGGGCACATGCAGGCTAGAGCCCCTGCCTGGCTATGCAGCACCGGCAGCTTGGCTCCAGAATACTGCTGGTGGCCAGGCAGCGGCTGGAGCTTGCGTGTGTTCTGTGCCTGGAAGGGAATGGATCTAGAGCTAGAGCTGAGCCTAGCAAGAAGTGTGGTGAGGGGATGGAAGAAGCTGTGGGGAACCGGTGGGGGGCAGAGGTGGGGAGGAGCAGGCTGGGTGGGGGCGCAGGGGGCAGGTGGCAGGGGTGCAGGCTCTGCCAGGGGTTCAGTCTGCAGAGGGGCAAAAGGTGGGAGTTCATTTTAGGGGCTACCTGCCCGCCCCAGTCACCTGCCCCACTGCTGTTGCTGCTTTCCCTGGTGTAGCAGTGGGGGTGATGAGATGAACCCTGCAACAATTAGATTGTTTATGTGGAAAATTATAACCAATTTATACATTTTCAATTTTCCAGATGCAGAACCTAATTATTTGGGCGGGGGTCATCTTAATTCAGAGTCATCTTGAATTTGAGTAAATATGGTAGAGCATAAGGATTTGTGGCAGGGACTCTCTTTCTGGCCTATATTTATGCAGCAGCTAGTCTTGCAGGTTCATAGGTGCTATGATGATGCAAAGAATTACGCCTTTTTTAATGTGTTCTTTTAGTCTCTCTCTTAGCCAGAGCTGACCCGAGCAGGGTGCGGACCCCAGGGCAAATCAGCCCATGTGGGGCCCTGCCCCAGCTCTAATTCCATGGACCCTGGACTTGAAGAAGCTCCTGCTGCCATTGGCGGGGGGGGGGGGGGGGGCGCCCAGCTCCACACTGCCGCTGCTCCACCCAGCTCCACGGGGCCCCCCCAAAGTGCGGGGTCCGGGGCAGTCGTGCCAGTTCACCCCACCCCACCCCAGGGATGGCCCTGCTCTTAGCAGTCATCAGCCTTTAGCCTGCAAGCTGGATCCAGCCCACAGAGTCATTAGGTCTAGTCTGCAAAGCTGGGGGGCTTTGGTGGTGTTCTGGAGGCCGTGGGCTTTGCCCATGCTACAGACAGGAGAAGTGGTGGTGGTGGGAGCTTGCCTATGCCACAGCTGGGAGAAGCAGCAGTGGCAGGGGCTAGATCCTGGTGCCAGCCTGCCTCAAACCAAGATGGGTCATTCCAGCCTGCCAATAAAAAATGCAGCTGACTGCTACTCTATGGCATTGGTGGGGTTGCAGCTATAGCACTCCACGTAGCTTAGAGTACCTGAGTTCCAGAAGGAATTCACATACATGAAAGGGCTGGAAAGAAGGTCTTGTGGACAAACATTCAAAGAAACTAATATGAATAGCCAGATTAAACGATGTGATATTGGGTGAATGTAGGGCAGGATACTTAGGGGCATACAAAGGAGCAGTGGGGTGAACCTGAGGAAAGGGAAAGTTAGGCTCAATAGCAGGAAACATTTCCAGACAATAAGGTTTATTAGACTCTGCAGTTGTCTTTCACAGGAAGTGGTGGAAGTCCCATTGCTTGAAATGAACAAAGCAATGGAAAATTAGGAGTAGGGAAATAATTTGTGTACTGACACAAAGGGATGAGATGGGCCCTATTAAGTTCTACAATCTCCTGTTTCTCTGATTTGCCCCTTTATATCATATTGATTGCTTCCTATGCACCAAATATTCTTTTCTTGTTGCCTTTCACATCTGATTATGAATCTTTTGGATCTTTTTCCTATAAGCTCTGAATGGTAATAGTTAAAGACCTGGATTGTGGAAAATCTGGGGATATGCACTAATGTTACCTGGAGTTGTGGGACCTAGGATTCTCAGAGAATCAGGCCCCAGTAACCTTCCCAGTAGATAAAGTGCACTTGTAAGAGCAGTATTAGTTGATCTGTGGTTTGTCAGCTGCAAAAGTATAGTTCTGCCATTTGACTGCTATAGCAAAGGAAGCATGAAACCAAGAAGAAACCTGTACATTAACATGTTCAACACAAGTTTTATTCCATGTGTGTTAGTAAATTTAAAGAGCCTAAGATGTGGTTAATTAGTTTTGATCTCTAGTATGGGTATGATGGTAGGGTGGGGGGCAGAGCCATAATCAGAAAATGATACGATTCATAGATTGCATCTGTTTTCATCAGTCTCTAAGTACTTGCCCAGAGCGTGCTTCCCCTACAATATAACCTGGCTCTGCCAAGGGATATTGGAGTCATTACAAGGGCCTCACAACACAAGAAACCAGTGAAGAGCTGTGTTATCCAGTTGCAGCCATAGGCAGGTAAGTAACTACAATACCATTCCACAGACTGGAACTTGGCCAGCACATGGGAGCTAACCCACTGATACTGTAATGTGGGTTATCAGTAGAACTTGCATTCAGGACTCACCTGAGGAATGGACTCCTCCCAGCTGAGCCAAAGCCCATTAACTTAATAGCAAAAGTTGGCTTGTCCTATTAAACCGAGCAAGGAGTGTTGCATACATGTTGTAAGTTAGACGACAGGTCTCTTCTTGTGAAAAGTGATGTGCTATCTTTAATGACCAGGAATGGCCAGGGTCTCTCGGAGTCCCCATATGATTATAGAGTTCATAGGTTCGGTAGCATGGTGTCGCATCAAGAAGGTTGCCGTTTGAATCATCAACATCAGTATCCCTAGAAGTCTTGCATCTCAGCACAGATTCAGCTCACCCCTGCTTAGCTAATGGGGTCTGGTGAGGTCACAGCCCAGAGGAGTAGGGCTGCATAAATTTGAATACGCTATTTTTGTTAGCATGGAGGCTATACAGGATTTTGTTGGTATCTGGGCAACTGTTTCTAAAGCATCAAATCCCAAGTGGGAGGCAGGAAAGGGTTCTTTTGACTCCAGAACAAAGGGCTTCCAAGTATACTTACAGCTCAGAATTCAAGATTTCTTACAGCTGCTGTGCTACTTCTGTCCATCGTGCACTCTGCAAACACTGTGAAAAGATAAGCGAAGGCAGCATCCAAAGTAACAGCGGGGACTCATCCAAAAACAATGCAACCCTGGAGCTTCCTCCTTAGAAAGGCACAGTAGAGGAGTAAGCAGAGCATTGCCATTTGGGGCTGAATAATGGGCAGAGGTTTGTGGAGAGCTTGTATGTCTTCCCGTCTGCTGGATCCAGCTAGCTGCATTTCCCCCCTTGGTTCTGAGAACTCTCAGTTCACAGTTGCATTTCAAGAAGGAAAAAAATTAATGGGACCAGGGACACCATTTCCTGTAGTAATGCATTGGAAGTGAAAAGATAACAAGAGCTATGCAAAGGCATGATGGCTGAGCGTAGTAAGAGCTAAGACCTTTTCAGTTGGGAAGCACAACTCTGGCTTTGTTACTGTGCAGTCTGGTTGCAAGGCCCAATTATTAAAGGTCCATACAATGGATGAGCTGTGCACAAAGTTCCTGCTGATCCCAGACAGGTATGATGAGAAGCATTATTTGTACACACACAGAGAGTCAAAGCAGCTACTTCATAGTCTGGCTGGTACTGAGCAAGAACCTGGATGAATTGGGTACTAGCCTGTGCCATGATGATTGCCTCAATATCCCAGGTGTGTTGGCCAAGATAGAGACTTCCAGAGCTAAGATCATAACCAGGTACTGTATAACATAAGTCAAAGGGTGGAGGCTTTGAAGCTGATGACTCTAACAATTCATATCCTTTGCAGATGGGGCACAGAGGGATGTGTCACATGTTCAGCAGAGCCCTGCACAATTACCAGTTTTGCACTTACAAATACAGAGATGTGGATTCAACAAGGTCTGCAGGTCACATGGCCCACCCAGTCCATGGAGCTGTAGCCATACAGCCAAGGTATTCAAAAGAGTTTTTAACAATGATACAGAATTACAGAATCATTGCATTAGAAAGGACCTCAGGGCATCAGCTGCAGCCCTCTAAACCATCTCTGTCCAGTGCTTATTCAACCTCCTCTTGAAAAGCTCCAACAAATGATTCTCCAGCTTCTCTGGACAGTCCGTTCCACTGCCTTACTGTTCCCACAGTAAGGAAGCTTTTCATTGGGTATATTTAACTCATTAGAAATGTAGTTATTGAACCCATGAGTGAGTCAGCAAATGAATTTCTCCCCATTCCCCCACCTTGAACAAGGCTTGTAACTTCAGGTTATGTCTTGGACTTGGATTTTCTGCTACAGAGTCAAGACACTGCTGTCTGCCTGCCAACACTAGTAAAAGGGAAGGATGAGGGGGTATCAAAGCTAAATCAGGATTTTAACATATGATGGTAGATAAACATGGAGCCAGAACTGCTGAA
>NW_005841891.1:604432-613586 GCF_000455745.1 Alligator sinensis
TTCCCACATGCACAAATGGTCTCTTAATAGCTTAGTTATTATTGACTCTACTACTTTTACCCAGTATAGCATTTTCAGTGGTTCTCACCTGATTTTCCAAATTGTCTGGATTATCTGAAGGCTGGCCAGCGTGCTGCAACAAAGAACTAGTTAGAACTATTGTTTCAAGTATGTGAATGGATTTCACTAAGGGCTTTGACGATAAAGCATCCATCCATTTCTCTGGTTACCTTTACCCCAAAACAGCACAAGCCATCTGACCTAAACTACTATATCACTGTTGTCCATATTGCTACATGAAGTATCACTGAGAAAGTAAGCATTATACAACCCTATCTCTGTCTCTGCCCAGCTCAACCATCCCAGGTGAAGGCCTAATGGCTCCAGGTTCTGGCAGAGCATGATGAAGACATATGGTTCACAGAGGATAAAATGTTCTTTTGCTCCCTGTTGCTAATTTAACTTGGGGAGTGGAGCTTTAGCTCAATCATGCCCAGTGATTGCAACTCTAATGGACATTATATAGAGGGAGAAGTAAATGTTTTACAGCCAGTTCCTGAAACACCACCCCAAAACTACCAGTCAGGCCAGGGAGATCAGGGATCCCCTGCTCCTTTACCTACTTTGGGATGATGCCCTGCCTAACAAGCAGGAGGCCCCATTCTAAGTTTTAAATGGAAAACTCAATGAATACGTTCTGGCACTGTAAAGGGAAAGTGACTTTACATAACCCCCATCTTTGCAGCCTGCATTGTTGGTCTGCACCGGTTCATGCTTCTGTAATGGGCAGTGTTTAGCGTCTATTCCAGTCTTGCCTCCATAATGGATCCCGTCCTTGTCTCACTGAAAGCAATGGGAGCTTGGGGCTGATATGGGATCCAGGTTTTAGCTTATGACATTTCCTTTTGGGGAGTAGCCAGAATGTGACCAACGCTTGTTTGGGTGTGAAAGATGGTGGGTTCTGAGCAGACCATTTGGCTTCAGTCCTTCCCTCCGTGGCTAAATGGTAATGCTTAACATGTGTGCGATGACGGGTTTCTGGAGGGGGAAGTTTCTTAAGCATCCTGGGTCAAGTTGTATGGTTCTAAATAAAGAGACAAATTCCCATTGGTTTCAATAGCAGTTCGCCTAAGGGAAGAAGTATTGATTTTTGCCTTGCCATAAGCTCTTCCTGATATGCTAGTTCTTTTGAGTATGTACCAGGTAAGGTCATACAGCAGCCTCCTTCCCCCTGTGACATTGATAGTTCAGTGCCAGTGGAAAAACTGTGTGAATGGGATCTTATTCTTTCTTCCTGAGACTTTCAATACCACATTTATTTTGTTATATTTATTGGAATTTACACTTGCTAGTAGAGCACTTAGATGCTCCCAATTCATTTTCCTTTAACTACCTTCTCACAAGGTCTCAGGCCCCAGCCTCTCTCCTGCTGTGAGCCAGAAGCTGTTGGTGAGACTTTCTTTACAGCCTGAAAGTGCTGCTCTCTGACCTTGTGGACTGTTGTTTAAATGCAGCAGTGGGCTCCATCTTGTATGGAGCAAGCTGCTTCTGTAGCTTTCACAGGTCTGACTGGTAGAGGAGGAAAACAGACTAAGGAAAACACAACCCAGGTGTGCTCCAGGGCACAGGGTATAACTACAGCAACTGGTCTGCCTTTCTCTCTGCAAGACCCAGAGAAACAACTTCTTCCCAGATGATGGTACACAGCTTCTCCGGAAGCAAAGCTTCCATCTGAGAGAATAAAATCCTGGGGCTGACATTTTCACATGTGTTCAGGTTCAACAACTCAGGAGTGTGACTTTTGGTCAGATAATTTGGCTCTGACAGTTTCTGTGTTCATTATTAACAGAGAGCTGAAATAAGCGGGCTTGGAGTCTATATCCCTGTCTTGCCAATCTGGGGTTTATCTTTAAGCCTACAACTGTAGCCTTTTTTTCTCACAGATGGAGACTGATAACAGATGGTTCTTGAAGAAAAGGCACCAAAGACACTAATCCTCAGCAGACATCATTCTCTTTGTAACTGTGAGTTTTAAAATACTTACTTTTAGGCTTTCTTCTAAAATGTTACCTTGGACTTTATTTCATGGAAATGATGCTAGATTTTAAAGATAAATGTAGCGTATTGTAATTAACATGGTTTACTGTAGCCTTCTTACAACAGAAAAGACATAATTTAAAACCCCCCAAAAGTAAGAACAGGAAACAAATTAACCCCTTTTGGCATGACAGCAAGCAGTACACAGTGTGCACATTTGGTTTCTGAAACGTGTATATGTTAGTAAGACAAGCCAAGCTTTTAATGAAGGGGGTTGACATAGGCTGTATTTCCATGCAGCAGAGGCTGGATCGAGGAGGAAGGGCCTATTACATGAAGGTCTGATTGAGATTTGAACTTTCTCAAAATCCATAGGACGTTCTGATGTGATTTTTCAGCACAGGTCAGTCTCTGGTTATAGCGGAGAGTCCTCTCAGTTCCTGACATTTCTCTATCACTTCCATTTCATGGTAGCATTGACTTGAGGGGGAACTGAATTGGGGTCCTGCTTTAGGCCTGGAGGGCTGAGTTGTCTTTCTTGGCTACAGGCTGTTAGAAAGCAATCCGTATCTAGCTTGTGCAAAACAGATTTAAGATTATGCTTTGTGTCAGTTTCCTTTCTTCAGTGGGGACAAAGTATTTCCAGGAGTGCCATGAACAGTAGCTTGCATGCCATTTCAGAAGTCTAAAATGCTGTCAAAATGCTAAGCACATGGATTGGGAGCCTTGTTTATCTATGTCTGGCATGTTGATTTGAAGAAAAGGTGATGCAACACAATAATCTGCTAGTGTCAATAGCCGTGTCTGTTACAAATAGAAACCTCAGACTGTAATGTGGAGCAAATCTGGATCTGCAATTGTAGCTCAGACCCATTTCTAGTCATACCGTTCCCTGAGTTTCTGCACTGCATTTTCTTCATTTTCATTGCTAATTTAATTAAGTTCAAGCTTCACTTCAAAACAACCTGTCTTCTGCCTATGCTTATATCAAAGACCTCATCTCTTCCTATATCCCACGCCCATGGGCCAAGATTCCCACCTGTCCAATCCCTTTGCCTTCCTTACCAAACTCCCATCTGCCTACCTCATTTCACATAATGAAGAGCATGTTTAGCAAATGCCCCTCCTCTCTTCCTGCAAAAAATTTGTGACCCCCTTATCTGCCTGCAACAAATCCCCTATAGAACTACATGTTCAAGCCTTGGTAATTCATATTAGACTTTCTAATCCATGTCTTTGTCAATTAACTGATTTTCAAATGTGCTGAACACCTACAACTTCCACTAAATTCAAGGTACCCAAGTTTGTAAATATTTGGCTAAGCATTGTGCCCAGAACTACACAGGATGTTTATGGACAAGTTCAGAATAGAATCCAAATTTTGATAGTACAGTGAGTCTAGAGAGTAAGGAAATCTGAGATAGATGAGAGGGGAAAGGACTTTTTAGGCAAACCATTTAAAACACTTGACTTTATGTTAATATATATTTCACTTGAGCAAGTAATTAACATTTTGGATAAAACCCCCTCTTGCTAAAAAATGGAATGCCCCATCTGCAATCATAATGCAAGAGATCACATGCTCCAAAGCTCCTCTGGCAACACCAGGGAAAATCAGAGTTGACAGTGACATTTTTAAGGCATGGGGAAAAGTTTTAAAAAGAGGGGAAAACCCACAAAAATAATTCCAGACCCCCTCCCCTCCCCCCGCCCCTCACCCCGCCACAGTGCCACCCAGTCGCAAAGAAACAAAATCTAAAGGCCATAAACAAACTTTTGTAGCTCACTTTGGATTTGCTAATCCAAATTTAACATCAGCTGCTTGGAGAGCCCTGGATAGAATGTGTTACATACCCCCAGCTTTTCCTGACAACAGATCACCTTTGAGCAGCATTGGCTACAGCAGTGGTTTCCAAACTCTGACAGATCGAGCACCACCAATTTAAAATGATACAACCTTAAGTACCACCAGCAAATTTTTGTCATATAAAGTAATTATAATAAACTTGTTAACGCATATCACTGACAGGTTGTCTGCGTACCACAGTCTAGAAACTGCTGGGCTACAGCTTGATTCCTCTGGTGTGATACTCTTCATGCTTTTGAAATCATCTTATAGAGATGGTACATCAGATCCAGACTATACCTACCTAAACCCTTGATGCCAAAGGCCTTGGTTCTGCAGTTGCCTTCCCCTGCCTTTGCAAGAGAACAGCCTTTCAGAATTTAGCATCGCCAGCTTTGTCCTACAGAGACTTGACACAACTGCCCTTTTTGCTTTATTAAGCCTGACAGTGCAGCTGCAACTGGCCCTAATTGGCATTTTTGACAGCAGCCTCAACAGAAAGGTATGAGACTGGAGGATCCATGGAAATAAAACTCCCATTCATTCAGCTCCCTAGAAAGGGCCCCCTCCAGTATGCGGCTGAGGTTGAGTGCAAGTCAGTGCGAGGAAAACCCATGGTGCCATTGCCTAGGCTGTATCTATTCTGTGAATAAATGAAGGACTTCTGTTTCCAGAGCTGAGAGTCAGCATTTTTACAAGTACTAAACTCAGTTTAAAGAACAAAATGGGAGCTAATCAGTGTGTGGTCTGTGTAGTCAGGGTGCAGTTTTCCTCTCTGCATTTGGCACTGGAGTCTTGTTAACTGCCTGCATGTTCTGTGAGCTGTCAGTGACCTCAAGCAGATTGAGCCAAAGAGGCAGAGCACTAGGCCTGACTTTGTTCCTATGAAAACAGAAATGGCGCAGCAATGAACCTGAGTTCATGCCAATAACAATGTATTGATGGGAGTCTTTATTTATACCAAAATTAATTATCCAAGAGCCACCAAGAGGGTCATCCATGGAGAATGAGGCAGCACTGCCCTCATTTTAACGTCTGTACACACCTGCACGATGAGAGTTTTATAACAAAAGTGATAGTTAGTTCACCTTCTCCCCTGTAAGTTGCTCTAATGTTTTGTTACACTCACAGCTAGGAAATCGTCTTATTTCAAGGCTGAATTTGTCTAACTTCAGCCTCCAATCACTGCATCTTGCCATGTCAGACTTGAAAAAGCCCCTCTACTCTCGGGTATCTTTTCCATGAACAAGTACTTACTTGTAGCTATCAAATCCCTTCTCAATGATTAAACTCTGTAGTATTTCTACATCTCTCCTGAAGTGCAGACACACATACTAGATGCTGTTTCTGTAGCAGTTCTACCAAGGAAGACAGAGGCTTCTTAAGTTTATCCGTGCTTTCCTGCTTCTCTACTTGATTCCAGCCTGATTATGGGAACAGATACAAGAACTGCCTCTCTCAGCCTACAGTCTAATGAATCTTGAATAATTTCCTTCTGCTGGCCTACATCTAAGGATATCTTACGCATTTGCATTTGCTTCAGCTTAGGCTCAGGTCCAACTCTCACAGAAAGATCCAATGGTAGCCTTTGCATGGATGCTAATGGAAATTTTATACGGATTCTAGCTATCCACATTTCTCATGCAGCCTGGAAAGGGCACCCTTGAATAACTGTTCTGCTAGGATTTGGGGGAATTTTGTGATACTGATCAGCTTCAAGAGGAATGCCTTTTCCATTTATGGTCAGGAGCCAGACAGCTCCTGGGCAGGCCATCAGAGAAAACCCCATTAATATCAGTGAAACTAGGCCATGTCCTTTGTTCCTGTTCATACAGCACAGAGCCATGTAGAACTGGTCAGGTAAATCTTTTGGTCTCTTGACTCATTTGAAATCATTATGGAAGCTGCGGATGGTCTAAATCACTGTTCTCTCCTCCTGACAGTGAGTGCTTATCCCCTGGGACAGCATGTCCTTGTTCATGTTGATGAATTACTGAATCTGTGTTTTACTGAGAGAGTGGTTTCTTATTTCCCCTGTTTTCTATCTTCTTCTAATGTGTCCCATGCTTTACCCTTCACTGCTAGTATTTTTCATGAAAGATGGTATAATTTTTATTTTCCCCCAACAGGTTACATTTTTAAAAATAATCACAGAGGAAAGGGCTGGTTTTGATGGATCTCTGTGAACTGAGGGAAACAAGTAAAAGTTTCATGAAAATACCTCAGTATGTAATGGCTTTGGAAAGTGACAGCCTGGTTATTTAACACATGAATGTTCAACAAACCTCCAAGATGAGGGTGTCATAAATATGTTGATATCATAAACTACTCACATTCTTCTCATAGCTCATCACCAAAAACATTGCTATTTTTTCCCTTATTTTTTTATTTCTGAACAACTTTTCAAAACACTAGGCGTTGTCCCCACCCATGTGGTCTTGCCCTTTGGCCCAGAGTTATGTAGGTGGGTACTCTTCGGTGTATTAAAGAAGAGGAAAGGATCTATGCTGGTTAAAACTAAATGCTTTACCTTCTAGTCTAATTACCTTTGCATGTCATTGTTCCCGAAATAGTAGGAAAGATGAATATTTAGGGGAGGAGTCCAGTAGTGTAGATTTTTATGCTGCTGGTAGGGGCAATAGCATTGGTTTTGGGTAGTTCACTGGATTTTATTACAGGGACTACATGCTATTATTAATGAGGGAACTAAGGAAAAGCAAATGTTAATTAGCTTGAGCAATTACCCTCTTGTTTTGTTTTCTGGAAGGCATTTTCAGTGACCTCAGTCTAAGAATAGATATTTTTCTCTCTGTTGCATCTAAGACTTCTGAAATGTAACAGCCTTTTATAATATCCTATATTTATCATGTATGCGGTGGAGTTGTATTGTTTTTTAAATGGAATTCTGCACTGTGGGAACTCCACAGAATCTATTCAGCTGAAGCATGAAAAAATTACATCCCCTTGCTCTGTGCTTTTCAGTTTCTCTACCAAAGTTTGTTAATGATAAAAAGATGTGTGTTAAGCATGGATTTTTCCTTGCACTCGCTGACCTGGGAGGGTGTGAGGAAGCTGAAATCAACTCCATGGCAAGAATTATAGGCTGCCTATACACATGCTTGGAGATGGGGCAGGGGCACGTTTTAATTAGAGCGATTCTCAGAGAGTCACTCTAATTAAAACGCCACAACATCACGTGTATTAAGCCCCCACACATTTAAAAAGGGCTGCAGGATGCTTCAACTGAAGCTCATTCAATGAGCTTTGGTTAAAGTACCCCAGTGGCTATTTTTAAACCTGTGGGGTCTTATACACGTGATGTTGCAGAGATTCTAGAGAGTTCTAATTAGAGCATGTTCTAATTAGAATGCATCGGAGCATGTGTATAGGCACCCTTAGGTGTCAGAGCAAGAATCAACAGCTCATCTGCTGTCCTCTGACTGTGAAGACAAAGCCAGGTGGAAAACCAGGGCCTAGATGGCAATGATTTGCATCACTGGCAAAACAGGGCAAGGTCTATGCCTTGCAGAGTAGACAGGATCACTACAAAGAATGAGCCAAGATGTGTGTAGAATCCATGGGGATATTCCATGGATCTTGGGGAATCCACAGGTGGAGGCCCAGCGCTTCTAAGACATGTTCTTGGGGCCTGAGACTCTCATGTGGGTAGGGGGGTTCCAGTTCTGTCAGAAAGCCGACATTGGCTTACCTAAGAAAATCCCTGTTAGTTTATCAGGAGGTTGAGAGCAAGGAGAATTATCTTTCCCTGGGCTCTGCTCCATTTTTGCCTAGCCACTCCTAAAATGACAGCACTTCAAGTGCTTGGAAATTATTTAAAGGAGCTTCTACAAGGTTTGGAAGGATGAAGCTGTTAGGTTAGCTCCTTCCTCCCTCTCCCTGAATCTTGGCTAAAGGGAACATCTTTTCTTCTACTTCTATTCCCTCCACATTGAGAAGGAGGATAAAACACCTAGGCCCCCCTCCTCAGATCTCACTGAAGAGCAAAAGCAGCAGACGAAGGAAACGGATCGATTTCCAAATCTATTGCTGCTTTTGCTCCCCTGCATCTCCCTGTCGGCCTTTTTTAGGAGGATTATTTTAATAACACCATGATTCCATTTGAGTTTTGTACAGGATTGAGAAGTTCTCACTTGTACCTTTGAAAATATGCATCACATCCCTGCCACTGCCTAAGAGGACAGCTGCAAAAATAGTGTCTTTTTCAACCTGCACCCCATTTAAATGAAAAGCAAGGCACAAGGAAAGCGTAGTTCTCTTGCGGTCTATAGCTCTCAAATAAATAGATCATTTAGAAATTTCAGATGTTTGTATTTCCATTTTGATCATATCTGCTACTTGTTTATTTAGGCGTATTTACAAATATATTCACCCATAAATCCTAGGATATGCATGCTGTATAATACTTCTTATAAAATATGGTGTGGAAACACCTCACCACAATGAACTATAAATAAAATATATGTAAAGTGCCAGATATAATCCTTTTAAAAATATGTTCTAATTAAAACCAGCGTTTTGCCCAACTCCCTCCTGCGCTGCATTAACAGCTCTTTATACTGATATACGTTCAGTATATGATGGCCTGTTTGCATTACACAAGCAGGAATTGCTTGGACAACCCCCTAACTCTTCAGCTTCAAGTCCAGTGGCTTCAGGAAGTTTGGCAAGGGCAGATCCTCTAGTGCCTCTGGGAATTGTTCGGGTGATATGGTCCCGATTAAGATGCGCATAGCACTAATGAACAGAGAGGGGGGGGATAAGCCTGCCAGCCACTGATATCTGTTCTCTCCCAAGAGTTCTTGCCAAGGCTGCTGATTGTCCAGCAATTGTTGTTTCATTGGAAACTGGAGCTCCTGAGGCATGAAGAGGAAAAGGGAGTCCAGTGAGAGCAGCTTGGTGCGCAGGTTTACTGCTGGGGTCTGGGAAATCTGCTGGAGCAAGATGTCCAAAGGGGTGTTCCCAGAGCTGTCATGTAAGCAAGGCGATGCACCGTGTCCCAGCAACAGGATTAAACACTCAGGTCTCACCAGTTCACAGGCCACATGCAAGGCAGTTTTACCACCCTCCACACGGCTGCATCCACTGCAGTCCAGGTAGCTAATTCGGTCACTTTCTGGGAAGTCTCTGATGGCTTTGAGGATCCTGAGCAGGATGTGGATGCGGTTATAACGAACTGCCATGGCCAGGTGAGGAGCCAGTGACTGACAGCAGCTGAAGCTGGGGCTGGGGATGGCCAGAGAGCTCTGGGGA
>NW_005841891.1:613597-614328 GCF_000455745.1 Alligator sinensis
TTCAGCAGGTACTGGGCATAGGGCTGGTGGTTATGCACCAGTGCATAGAGGAGGGCCTCGGAGGGAGAGTAGGTGCTCACCTTGCCACCTTCCCAATGGAAGGCCTCCATTGTCCTCATGTCCTCCAGGAGCCACACTGGCAGCAGGTCCCTCACTGCCTGGTAGAAGGCAAAGGAAGATTTCTTGCATTGCTTCTGGGACTGGGCCTGGCGGCTGCTGTAGCCATTCAGCCATTTGACATTCCAGGGCATGGCGGAGCCAGGGCCTCAGCGGGGCGGTCTCGCCACCTTGGCAGGAGCCTGCATTTGCCCCGACCTGCGGAAACGCTTTCTGCCAGAAACACAAAAGCAATTGAAGGAGGGGTCCGGACCGTCACCCCCCACCGCCTGCCCAGCCAGCCCGGGGCCCGGCCATTGCTCTCCCTCCTCTCCTCAGTGAAAGCCGGAGCTGGGTGGGTGGCCTCTCCCCCCTGCTCCCTGTCCCAGGCAGGCTGCTCCTCCTGTCAGCGTTGGACATTAAACCTGGGGGGAAGGGCTGCCGCGAGGCCAGGCCGCGGGCTGGGAGTGGGAAGTAGCCCCTGTGCTCCCTGCCTCGGCCCCGCGCCCCTGGACCCCTCAGCTGGGGCACCCAGGGCCCCCTGGCAGGGGTGGCTGCTGCTTCCTGGGGGGTAACGCGGGCGGCAGGCGGGCAGCCCCGGGCTGCGTGCGAGGGGCTGGGGCGGGGAGCCCGGT
>NW_005841891.1:614958-617044 GCF_000455745.1 Alligator sinensis
GCAGCAGCGCCAAGGCCCGGGGGGACGGGGCCGGTCCAGGGCGGCAGCGAGGACCTTGGCTGCTGGCTTCACCCCGCGGTATCTGGCGCTGTGTGCCGCAGATAAGGGCTTGGGAAAGCCCTGGGGGATGGTCCTGCCTCAGGCCGGGCTGGGCCGAGCTGGTGGTGCCGGTGCCGGTGCCGGTGCCGGTGCCTTCCAGCCCTGCTTCGCCAGGCTGCAGGGCTGGGGGCTGCGCTTACTGCTGAGGCAGGATCATCCCGAGCCCAACTCTCCTCTACAAGGCAGTTGCTGTGTGCCGCAGATAAGGGCTTGGGAAAGCCCTGGGGGATGGTCCTGCCTCAGGCCGGGCTGGGCCGAGCTGGTGGTGCCGGTGCCGGTGCCGGTGCCGGTGCCTTCCAGCCCTGCTTCGCCAGGCTGCAGGGCTGGGGGCTGCGCTTACTGCTGAGGCAGGATCATCCCGAGCCCAACTCTCCTCTACAAGGCAGTTCCAGGCCTTGCCCTTGTGCTGGGGGTTCAGTTCCTGCCTTAGCCCTCAAGGAGACTTCTGACTTGTTCCAACTTTTGCTCTGCGTTCCCCCCGTCCCCGCCTCCCAGCACGCTGCTGTTGCAGTCACAGCCCTTTCACCCCCGGAGAACTTGAGAAGACTCTGGAGCCTGCTAATGCCATTCCTTATTGGGCTGAAGGGTGCAGTGCTGACTGCTCGGGTTTCTCTGCCCACCAGGCTTCAGAGGCTGCCCCGTCATGGCTGGCCATGGGAGTACGGTTTCAATTGCCTACTTTTTTAAATGTGACATTTCTAGCTCTTCCCACAGTAAAAAGTCATGTGTCGGACGCTTGACAGCGTAGCCAAGTTGGTGATGTAACAGCACATTTCCCTGTGGTGTTTGGGTCATGGAGCTGCTTGAAAGGCAGGCAGGAGCAGATCATTATGTTCTAGTGCCCCGCACATAAATATCAGCTTGAAAGAAACAGCTGCCCTAGGTGTTGTGTGCAATTCTGAGCTCCAGTTCTTCCAGGGAAAGCAATTAAATCCCAATGCATTTGATTTCTAAGGGGCCTTTCTACCACACATTCTGTAACAGACATTATGTCAGGTATGTAAAATACTAGCACTACTGAATGGATAGATACATAATAAAATAGGGTGCAGAGAGTTTAGAAACACCGAGCAGATGATATCAAACTGAGCTCCTCACTACAAAAATTTAGGTTCGTATATCAGAGGACGTGGGCCGAAGTGCAGGTAGCTGGGAGGAAGCAGATATGTGAAACTGCAGTGCTGTTTTGGAAGCATATGCCCAGCCTTTAGCAATATGGGGTTCATAATTTGGAGATCATAGTAGATCCATTGCAGATCTGGGCATTGTTTCAGCTGTGGATAATCCTTTTTAATTATTTGGGCTACACACACACACGCGCACACACACACACACACACACACACACATAAAAACCCAAATGATATATATCTCTCTATATATTTCATAGACATCAGGGCTGGAAGGGACCTCGGAAGATCATCGAGTCCAGCCCCCCGCCCAAAGGGCAGGAAGTCAGCTGGGGTCATAGGATCCCAGCAAGATAAGCATCCAGTTTCATCTTGAAGGTGTTCAATGAAGGCGCTTGAACCACCTCCGGTGGCAGGCTGTTCCAGACCTTGGGGGCTCAGACTGTAAAGAAATTCTTCCTTATGTCCAGCCTGAAACGATCTTGTAGTAGTTTATGACCATTCGACCTCGTCATCCCTTGGGGCGCTCTGGTGAACAGACGTTCCCCCAGGTACTGGTGGTCACCCCTGATAAACTTGTAGGTGGCCATCAGATCACCCCTGAGCCTGCGCTTTTTCAGGCTAAAGAGCCCCAGGGCTCTCAGCCTGTCATCGTAGGGTCTGCTTCCCTGACCTCTGATCATGCACGTGGCTCTTCTCTGGACTCTCTCAAGCTTCTCCACATCCTTTTTGAATTGTGGAGCCCAAAACTGGACACAGTACTCCAGCTGCGGCCTCACTAAGGCCGAGTACAGGGGGAGAATGACGTCCCGGGATTTGCTTGAGAAGCATCTATGGATGCAAGCCAGCATTTTGGTC
>NW_005841891.1:617959-623442 GCF_000455745.1 Alligator sinensis
CTGGGCGTCAGTTGTCAGTTGCCCCATCTGGTTCCGCAGGGGTCCAATGTTGCCCCTGCTTTTCCTCCAGCTCCCCACATAACTGAAAAAGGACTTTTTATTGTCCTTGATGCTCAAAGCTAGCTGGAGTTCAGTTGCCACCTTCTTTGTCTAACTTGGCTTTCCTGGTCTGCTCCCTACAGGACCGGACCAGTGCATATACATATATATGTATGTGTGTGTGAGTACACACATACATATATGTATATATATATATATCTTCAGCTATTTTCAGTACTTATTCTGATCCTGAGTTATTGCCCTAATTAACCAGCAACTGAATTTTGGAGCAATAGCTCAGGATCAGAATAAGTACTGAATATAGCTGAACCTGCACCCTTTATTTTATAATGTATATTGTAACAAATAGATTATTGAAATGTGTACTATTGCCATCTCTTGGATGAAATCAGAACTACTAATCTGTGTGACAGTTTATTTTAAGTCCTATATTGCAAACAGATGAAGAAAACTTTGTTAGATTTAGTAGCATCTGAACCTGTACGTGAGAAGCAGAAGGATTTGAATTTTCAGCAGTTGCCGTGATGCTGTGAGTGACTCAAAAAAGAACATCCCAGTGACATGTTCCTACCTCTGCTCATTTTTCACAAACATTCATGTGAACCAAGTTTTTCTTATGGAAAGTACTTTTGGACCTGTAGACAAGAGACTAGTTTAAACAAAACCAAAACTTGCCATTTGGGAAACACAAAATGTGTTCTGAGCAGAAGCAGGGGTAGTTTCTGAGGTCAAACCAGCCCATCAGGTGGGGAACAAAAGTATTTCTTTGTAATTCTGGAGGCTGATCACATTACATAAAAGCTGAATTGAGAACTCTGATTACTCGACGTAATTACTCAAGTAATCCATAGGACAACATGTGTTTGTAGAGTGTATTTGTCAATGAACATATTTGTAAGACTTCTGGATTGTTTGTTGACAATGTTAAATGGGAAAAAATAGGTGATTCACCAAATTAATTTATTTACTGCAAATAGCTTGGCTTTAGTGACAAACAAAGGCACCTACAGTGGCCTTTGATGTGATACAATACCTATTTTACGCACACATATGCACACAATATATATACTCTTTCTCTCCTCTTCCTCTTTCACCCCCCACCCTTTACCTCTGTTTTTATCATTTGAATTCAGTAGCTGATCCTGTTATGTATGTAATCATCAGAGTGGTATCACACGTTCCACACCACATGACAGTGATTATAACAGAAGGGTAACCAAATATGAATAACATAACTCGTAGTTATGGTCATCTTTTATTAACGTGATACCATTTTCTTTGGGCGTTTTTTTTCTTTGTTGATTCCATTCACATTTCTGGCCCTTTCGGTGTTAAATGGCAATCGTCTCTAGCTGATGATCTAATAATACCTGCTTAAAGTGACTGAAACTGATCCAAATAAAGAGTGGGGAGTTGTGCTACTTCTTTTAATATAAATAATTCTAGTCCTAAAGTTTTGCTTTGATTAACCACTAACTAAGTGGATGTTATTGTGTATTTAATTGATCAAAGTATAATCAAGAAATTGATCACTATTAATGAGCACTTTGAACACAAAGTTTGATATCAGGGTTTTTTTGTGGGGGTGAGGAGGGAAAAGGGGAAAGACATGAATATATATGTCTGTTCTGAAACTGCCTAACAATATTTGCTTTAAACTAGCCCTTGCATTGACAAGTGATAAAGTTCTGACTACTAGTCATTTACCAAACTGCACAATGGAGATGAGATATGGACTCAAGAAATCTCAAAGCTTGGACCTCACTACAATAATCCTGAAAGCTCACAGCATTTGGAGGTAGGATTGTGATTTAAACCTACATCTGCTGGAATTACTGTACAAACCTCCAGTTTAACCAAATTCAAACATACTGAGAGAGATACAGCAGTGAGAGAAAGGTGGTTTTATGGTTAAAGCACAGGATAGGGAATTTGGAGTTTTAAGCACTCATCCTTATTCTACTACATTTTCCTGAGCAAGTTTCTCTGGGCCTTCAGTGTCCCATCTGTAAAATGTGAATAATAATAACAATAGTAATAATACCACCTTCTTTGTCTAACTTGCCAATTTAGGCTGCAAGTGCTTCAGGGCAGGAATAACTTTTTTGCTATAGGTATGTACAGCACCTGGCACAGTGTTGGGGGATTGCTGTCTTGGTTAAGACCCCTAAAAGCTATTGTAATTTGAATCAAAACTCATGGAAGAGGTGATATCTTTTGATAGACCAATAGCTATCTAGATATATGATCTAGTTGGTCTAATAGAAGATATCACCTCTTCCACAAGTTTTGTTTCCTTTTGCCCCTGGACCAATACAGCTACAACCTGGATACCTGACACACTGTAGTTTGATAATTGCAATGACAGTGTCTGGCCGTTTGGGGCTGTGCCAGGCTGAGGTGTGTAGGACTCAGATGCTGTCAGTCACAATGTGAGGCCTTTTGGTAACACTTATCTATGACTATGCTAATGTGGATGAAGTATATGACAACAATCCTAAACTGGGCTATCTGGCTGCCAGGGGTTGCAGCTGCTGCTGACACCTTGTGGAAAACTGAGATAAACATTTTCTTTAAAAACTCTTCTGTTTGCTCGGGTTCCTCCCCTGTTTCCCACAGTTATGTGAGCCCTTCCCAGCAGCCTGTCCTGTCACAGCACCCCACACCTGTCCTCAAGGTATTGAAGGTACATGAGGACTGACAGGGATGAGATGTGAGATAAAATTTCAGCATGGACCTTTCTAAGATTTGTTACCCCATTTTAACAAGCAAAGTCTATTGATTGAATGGGTAGCTGCTCTGCTCCCTGATGTTGCTGTTCTCACTGCACTCTGATGATTTTAGGGCACGTGGGTCCCTAAGCTGCATCAAATCCCTTGGCTTTATTGGGGTGGGGGGCAATTCCTGTGAGAGATGGGAAGAATCCCACTGGGATTTTATCATTTGGAAACCATTTTCTGAACTTTCCATCCACATCCACATTTTTTAGGGAGGAAAAATGTCCAGCATACCTACTGCCTAGGAAATGACCTGCTTGGTGGAACGGAAGCGGAAAGGGATCTTGTAGTCCTAGTGGACTCCAAGATGAACATGAGTCGGCAGTGTTGCGAAGCCATCAGAAAAGCTAATGGCACTTTATCATGCATCAGCAGATGCATGACGAATAGATCCAAGGAGGTGATAATTCCCCTCTATCGGGCGCTGGTCAGACCGCAGTTGGAATACTGTGTGCAATTCTGGGCACCACACTTCAAGAGAGATGTGGATAACCTGGAGAGGGTCCAGAGAAGGGCCACTCGTATGGTTAAGGGCTTGCAGGCCAAGCCCTATGAGGAGAGACTGGGGCACCTGGACCTCTTCAGCCTCCGCAAGAGAAGGTTGAGAGGCGACCTTATGGCTGCCTATAAGTTAATCACGGGGGCACAGAAGGGAATTGGTGAGGTTTTATTCACCAAGGCGCCCCCGGGGGTTGCAAGAAATAATGGCCACAAGCTAGCAGAGAACAGATTTAGACTAGACATTAGGAAGAACTTCTTCACAGTTCGAGTGACTCTTTCCTGCCTATGCAGGGGGTCAGACTCGATAATCTATTGAGGTCCCTTCCGACCCTAGCATCTATGAATCTATGAATCCCTGCCCCTGCTGCCCCCAAGATCTTTGGAAGCTGTGGTAATAGGCACTAGGAGAAGAGGCATCTCATCAGCCTTTTCCATGCTTTGCCCTACTAAAAAGATGGTGTCTTAGTCAACTGTCTGAAGGTTGTAGATGGGGTCAGAGTGTAGCTGAGTCTATGTCTGATGGAGCAGGTGGGAGGCAGTAGGTGGTGCTGGCTTTGAGGGGCAGTGAGATAGGCAGCCGCCAAGGCCCAGGGTGCTAAAACTACTTGTTACACCTCGGGGGTGGGGACGGGACGGGACGGAGATCCACCCATCATGTGCACAGTGCTCCCTGCACATAAAGCCTGAGGAAGACTAGCACTACCACTAGTTCCAGGAGGACAGGGAGGAGCGAGCAGTCCCCTTCCATACAGCCAAGGGACAAAGTCCACCCACAAGCAATAACTCCACATGCAGATGCTCATCTCTACCTAGCCCTTCCCTATCTCTGTCTGGTAGGCGGTTTTTTATGGGTCACCCTGCAGTGTAATAATGTACCGAGGGAGTGATAGTATTGCTTGCTCCAAAAGAGATGCACGTTTTATAAGCAGCGATAATTATAATTAATTCTTACAAGTTACATGTTTGTGTGGATGATACCATATTTACTTGCATACCACATATCTCTTCCCCCCCCCCCCCCCCAAAAAAAAAAATTACCCAAAATTGGGATGCGTGTCTTAAGTAGGGAAGCTGATTTAATCTTTGCTGGACTAGAAGCATGGAGATGCTATGCTGTAATGGCTGCCAAAACAGCTGCCACTTCTTTCTTGCTCAGCAAGCAGGCACTGTAGTTTGTGCCTGAAAGAACAACTGACCTGGCTTAGGGCAAGTGAGCTGCTGTGTGAAGGCTATAGTATCTTCAGGAGGCTTGGGGGCGGGGTGGTAAAAACAACACATTGTTTGCAGAAACTTATATTAAGAACTATTTACAGTAAAGAAGTAATAGTCTTGCTACGGCTCTTGCAAGGATCTGGGACTTTGTTGCTGTTTTCCCAGATCAGGAAGTCTCTGCTGCCTCACCCAGTTTGTCTCCTGTGATGCCACGCTTTCTGGATACTCTGTGTTTCCAGGAGGATTTACTCTGTGTCACACAGTCAGCCATGACTGGAAAAATTATGTTTAAAAAAAAAAAAAAGTGCGTGTCTTCTTTGGGGAAGTAGTATATGTGAGAAAATATAGTACTGGGCAAGTCTCCCCTTTCCTGTATGTGTCTCCTCAGTTCAATATACAAAATGTGTGAGCTGCTTACGTGGCATTCATGAATATGTTGCATCTATTTTTATTTCAGAGGGCTTATTGGCAAAGAAGTATTTTCTTGAACACAGCATGGCCCTATATATAACATTAATCTTGTTTTCAGAAGGCAGCTTGAGGAAAAGAAATCTGAGTAGTATATTGAGTAGCAGCAGCTAAGGGGAAGAGAAAATACGGTATTAAGAACTTGACAAAAAACAATTGCCTTCCATCCCTGGGTCTCAAGTGACTTTACAAAAAGGAAAAAAATAGAATTTATTCCTATGAGATAGAAAAATATGATCCCCAGTGGAGAAAGAGGGAATTGATACATGGAGAGATGAAGAAGCTTAGCTGAAGGGACACAGCATGTCATAGAATCATAGAATCATAGCAGTAGGGTCGGAAGGGACCTTGTAGATCTTCAGGTCCGACCTCCTGCCTGGGCAGGAGGAAAACTGGGCTCAAATGACCCCAGCCAGATAGGCATCGAGCCGCTTCTTAAAGACCCCCAGGGTAGGAGCCAGCACC
>NW_005841891.1:623556-664917 GCF_000455745.1 Alligator sinensis
GGGTCTGCCCTGCTGTCCCCAGATCATGCAGGTGGCCCTCCTCTGGACCCTCTCAATGTTGTCCACATCCCTCTTGAAGTGGGGTGCCCAGAACTGGACACAATACTCCAGCTGTGGCCTGACCAGTGTCGCGTAGAAGGGGAGGATCACCTCCTTGGCCCTACTTGAGATGCACCTGTGGTTGCACGATAAGGTCCAGTTAGCCCTGCCGACCGTGACCTCACACTGTCGGCCCATGTTCATCTTGGAGTCAATAATGACTCCAAGATCCCTTTCTGCCTCCGTGCTCACAAGAAGGGAGTTTCCCATCTTATAAGTGTGCTGCTGGTTACTACTGCCCAAGTGCAGCACCCTGCACTTGTCAGTATTGAAACATATCCTGTTTTTGTTAGCCCACCCCTGCAACCTATCCACGTCTTGCTGCAGTCTTTCCCTGCAATGGTAGATCTAGGAACTGCTCCTTTAAACCAAACCCTTATGTTTTTAGAGCTTGTTCTTTTTTTGGTACTCCTCCAGCAGACCTCTTCCCCTATCCAGCTCTTCTTCCCTCTTGCGTTTCTTTCCTAGTGTACTCATTCTGTCTTGATCTACTCACTGAAATTGTCTGGAAGAATTCTTTAGAAAAAGTCGAAGGTTCATTTTTAAAAACCTTGATATTCTCTGTGGTTTTATTTTTGTGATGGTGGCTTAGCCATTATTTTGCACTGCACCCAAATCAAACAGTTTGTAGTAGCAACAGCTGCTTTAATTTCCCTGCTTGTTCTGTTGTCTACTGGAAAAACTCAGTGACTCGCACCATCAGGGAAGACCTGACTTGGAAACAATGAGCTAAAGAAGCAGCCACCTCTTGTTTCATCTGCTTCCTGGAGGCTGATGCCTACTTTGCCCAGAGACTTCAGGGCTCGGGTCAAAAATTCTTCATCACAGAGGCCAGTGAGGGAACCAAACGAAAGTTATGAAATATTTGGACTTTGGAGAGGGAACTTCCCTGCAGGCTCTGTGACCTGACCAGGAGGGAATATTACTTTTTGGAACTAAAAATGAGCTGTTTTAAATTCCGAGTTCCTTACCAGCACTAATGAAACTGCAAGGGGAGGAGCCTTTATCTGTTCTGTCTTGCCAAGCACTTTCAGGGAAGGTACGACATACAAAGCCAAGCGCACCCAACCCTCCTGGTTAGCCCCAAGGTCAAATGAATGGCTGAAATGATGTCACACAAATGCTGAGTCTGTCAGTGCCCCAGTGGCACAACAAGCAGAGTTGGCACCTGGGGCAAACCCTGCAGGAGAGCCGAGGCAGGGGAGTGACGGTTTCAAGAGCAGGGGCGGGGCAGTGGGCATCAGTCTTGTCCAAGCCAAGAACTCACAAACAGTCCTCAACTGAGCTGCTGCTGCCACTGCCTAATACTCTGCCCACCCCAGATGTTGGTCTGAAAGCAGCAGGAGCTGGGGGGACTATTTTGGAGTTCCTGGCATGAGGATGCTGCTGGTGTGTGGACTCCATAGGCATGGGGGATGATTCTGGTGCTCCTAACTTGGCACCCTAAACAGGTCCCCCTCTTGTCCCCTCTCCCAAGTGTGCTATTCAATACCCAGTGGTGGAGTAACAAAATATTAGGTCTCCGTCAGCTTATGTCAGATCTTGCTTCCATAGGGAGTGTGGGATAGTAATGCTAATGGTAGATGGCAGAACCTCAGGGTTGGCAAGGTGGCTTGTGCAGGACTCACTCACTGACACTGGGGCAAGGCACCACCAACCACGTGAACTGCAGCCTAGAGCAATGCGGGAGCTGAGCCCCAGGTAGCCACATGCAGGGTAGCTGAACCTGAAGGCCTGAAAGAAACCTCAGTAAACCCACGGGCCACAGCTGCCCCCTGAATCCTGGTGCCTGTCTGCCTGTCTACCCTGGAATCTGGAATACACAAGAAAAAATACCACAGGGGGTAATGGTACAACGATCCCACTCTGCCAGCCAATGGCAGGGAGCAATTCTTCAGACTTGGCCATACCACTGCCCCCCAAGGGTGGTCCTGGGCTCACGTCACAGCATCAAATTTATTTTGACTGAGGTTGCAGGCCAGTCTATGGAAAGCCTTGATTTCTGACACTCAGATGAACGAGCCATGCTCCTCCCTTATGGGACACCACAGAAATCCCCAGAGTTATACCAGGGATTAATTTAGCCCAGAATAGGGAAGGGGTTAAAAATGTATGCATCTCCCAGAGAGTAGCTACTGGTTTCTTTGAATTGTGTTTTCATTGTAGGCAAGTGGGCAGGAATGGGGGGGTGGAGAGGAAACAGAGGGCTCCTGGATCCTATGGGCAAAGATAGCTCTCAGCTTAATATAGCTAGTTATGAATATCATACTAGATGTTGTTCATGAGACCAGATGTAATCCATTTGGTCTGAACACTCTAAGCCCAAGGCATGACATAAATATAGAAGCAAAACAGTCTGACATACGAGCCATCTGTCCTCTCTAACCCAAGAAGTAAAGGGGAAAGAGCAAGCTTACTTCATCACAGTTTGTCACACAAGGCTATAAACTAGCCTTAAGCTGGAAAAAACATGCTTCATCCCAATGTGCAGAAGACCCCAGCAAAGCCCTCCCCACTGCAACAACTGCACATTCAGCAAGTTGTGACTGGATTTGCCCAGACCTGGTTTGCAATCATGGATAATTATCTGTTTCATCTATTTGTTTAGCAGGATTAAGCAAGTGTTAAAGTTTATCACAATGATATAGCAATCTGGCCTTGGTGGACGTAAAACTTCAGGACCCAGGGGTCAAATTCTACCCTACTCATCACATTTTTAACCTAATTTCTGTTAGCACGATAAAAGCCTAAGGAGCCTTCAGGGGTGTACTGGTTGTAGCTGTGTTGGCCTAAGGACATAGGGGAGCCTTCAGGGGTGTACGTTGTAGCTGTGTTGGCCTAAGGACATAGGCAGGCAAGGTTCTTTGGGTGAATCTGATATCTTTTATTAGACCAACTTAAATAGTTGGAAAAAAAATTTTAAGCAAGCTTTCGGGTTCAAAAACCCTTCGTTAGGCTGAGGAAGTTTCAGCAGTCGGTGTGTGCTCTTCCTGGATGGAATGAAAAGTAAAGAAGCCAGGGGCTGGGCTGGTATGCCGCTGTTGAGTTTGGCTTTTTTCTTTTTCATGTTGTGCAGTTTCCATTTCAAATGGCTGCATTTGATATTTTCCATGTTACAGAGGTGTAGGTTGTAGCCGTGTTGGTTTAAGAACATAGGCACATGAGGTTCTTTGGGTGAATCTGATATCTTTTATTAGACCAACTTAAATAGTTGGGGGAAAAAATTTAAGCAAGCTTTCGGGTTCAGGCACTTTGATTGGCTGATGTTCAGCACTTCTCTTTGGAAAAGAGGAATTATCCCATGTTGATATGGGATGTCTGTTGGGATTTTTGCTCCAAAGCATTTAAAACTAGCAATAACGTGAAAAAGTTAAAAGTGATGCAGTGCTCTATAATGATCATTTACTAGTTGGGAATTGATTTGAACAGGAGTTTCAGTTCTGTGTTTGTCTGTCACACTTTGGTTCCCAAGAATACATGCGTTGACAACAAATAGACAGATTTTATTAAATTACTGTTGCATCTATAGAGAATGTCCACTCCCAAACTGCCACTGCAAAAGCAGTCCAACCTGACAATGGGAAGACAGCCACAGTCTTCAAGTGGACACTGTGGGAGAGAGCCACACAATGGGTATCATTGAGTAGCAGCAATTTCAGTTGGAAATTCTGCAGGCCTGGCATTGTTGTGGAGCAATCAATCATTGAATCAGAAAATTAGGGTTGGAAGGGACCTCAGGAGGTCACATCTAGTCCACCCCCCTGCTCAAAGCAGGACCAGCCCCGACTAGATCATCCCAGCCAAAGCTTTGTCAAGCTGGGTCTTAAAACCCTCCAAGGATGAAGCCCCCCCCCTCTCTGGGTAGCCTGTTCCAATGTTTTACTACCCTCCTAGTGAGAAAATTGTTCCTAATATCTAACCTAAACTTCCCTTGCTGCAAATTGGACCATTGCTCCTTGTTCTGTCATCTGCCACCACTGAGAATAGTCCAGCTCCATCCTCTTTTGAACCACCCTTCAGATAGTTGAAGGCTGCTATTAAATCCCCTCTCAGTCTTCTCTAGACTAAATAAACCCAGTTCCCTCAGCCGCTCCTCATAAGTCATGTCCCCCAGAATTGTTTTTGAAGCCCTCTGATGGACCCTCTCCAATTTGTCCACATCCTTTCTGTAATGGGGGACCCAACACTGAACACAGTACTCCAGGTGTGGCCTCACCAGTGCTGAATAGAGGGGAAGAATCACTTCCCTTGACCTGCTGACATCACTCCGACAATTCAGTGTAACTGAATTGTCTCTCATCCTCTTGTCCCCATTAATTGCTGGAACAAGAACCTGCTGCCATTAGGCCTCATCTATGCCCTATTCAGGGAAATGGCAACTAGTACTTGGTATCCACCAGTTCTAAAACAAGCAGGATCTCAACATCTCTATTTATAATGTGCTATAACTGGTTTGAATGAAAGCTGTGGTTATCAGCAAGGGCTAGACAGTCATATTAGTCCCAGTCAGAACTGCTCACACAGCTGCACTCATACACAAAGAGACAAGAGTGAGTGTGTTTATAGTTCCATATAAAACAGACATGGGTGTATAACACAAACATATGACAGGAAGAGAAGGAAACAGTTGTCAGGACAGGTTATATGCTTGATCATCAAGAGCCTGAATAAGGGAATGGTGACTTTAGGATAAAGCAGGAGGAAATCTTCCTGCAATTACAAGGAAATATTGCTCCTTAGTTTGCTGTCGGGTAGGATCTATGAGTCTTTCCATTATAATCTCCTCTTTCCAAAGGCATTTATTACCTGGATGTAAATAGGCTCATGGTACTTTGATATGACTGATTTAGGGCAGTTCATGGAAGTTTTCTTGTAGTTAATGATTCTTTTTTGGTAGATGAGGGGTTGTTTGTAGGCTGCAAAAAAACATCATTGGTCAAAATGAGATTGTTCAGACAATTTAGATTTACACTAGGGACTAATCACTCACAACTTTATGGAAAGACAAGGAACATGACCAAGTAACTTTCACTTTTAATGGGTATGCATATTACGTTGCTTTCCAGAGAATTTAATTTGACTGTGATTTGATCTCTTTTGCTGCATAATCTCTCTTTCTGTTTGAATTTTAAAATAGATATATCAATAAACAGAAAGGTTAAAAAACAACTAAGTGCTCTGCATACTTTTGAAGAGGCTCCCTATTTTTATTCTCAGTTTTTCATTCTCTTGGAGATTGGCTGCCAGTGGTTCTGTTGAAATAACAAACAGGAATGAGGAAAGAGGGCAGTACTAGCCTGAGTTTCGTTTTATTATAAAGGGTTTGCATTATAGTCATTGACCCTAACTTGACTTTCACGTCAGTTATAGAAGGTTTTTAATTTATTCTGTATATTCTATCAAGAACTCATTGTTCCTTTAACTGCAGATAAAAAAGGATCAATTTTCCTAGCAAGAAGCCATCTTATTAGCAAAATTAAAAGTTAACTATTTTATTCTTTCTTTCCTCTCTTTTTTGGCATTAATATTCAGAAGGCTTCTGAAACTGTCTGAATCCATATTATATAGATAGAAAAACTAAAGCTACACATCTGCCAGGCCTCAATTTGTTTAACTCTTCACTGACATTTCCAGTCTGGGTAATTGTGTTTTCAAATCCAGTTGTAATCATGAGATTAGATTGCAGAACCCCTTTTCCTTTTGGTTTCACCCTCTCTAGAAATAGTTGAAAAGATAGACATCACAATAATAGCAGAGGTAATTGCTTCTGAAATCAAGGTGGATACATTTTTTAACTTTACTTTTTAGAACTCTGCATTAAAATCATGTTATGGAATCCACAATTATAAACTACTGCCTTGAGATTCAAGTCACTTCTGGAGTAGGTTTAAGCTTTTCTAGTTGTGCATCATTAACTTTGAATTGCTTCTGAAATTTTTGAGACCTTGTGAAATGAAATGTGAATACTGAGTCTTCCTACACGGCTGCGTGTAAGTTTGGTAGAACGCAGCAAATGCCGCAGCTGTTCTATTTTATGTTTTCATGTGTTTTAAATGTCTGGGGGGCATTGTCTGTTGTTTACCACTTGTATGGCCAGCCCAAAAAACAGCTACAGGAATAGAAAGAAAAAGAGATAGAAATGGCAAGAAACTGAATTAGAAATACTGCATAAATAAACAGAAGATCACAAACTCTGCAGCTTTCAAAAGGCAGAGACTAGCTGTCTGCCAGATTGAACAAGAAAACTGAGCAACAACGCAAATGTGCTAAGCATGGATATTTAAATGTGCCTGCAAAACCAGCAGCCTCCTGGTCTACCAAAGCAGGGCCTGATCTGAAGCCTGTCAGTGGAAAGTCTCTTGTTCACATCAGCTGGCTTTGGATCACGCCCAAGACTTCCCTCTTGCAAGCTGGTCTGTGTGGATGGACCTCTGTGCTCATGGGGAGTGCTGCTATGTTCCCCAGGGCTCTGAGCAGTTGTGTCTGTATAGAATAGACTGGAGGATGGTCTAAAAAACAACAGGCATCCAGAACGTTCCTGCTGTACCTGTGCTCACTGAAAGGTGAGGTTTGGTGTGCACATTTCCCCAAGAGACATGTACACGTTGCATGACATGTGCAACAGCTTTTTAATCATGGACTGGCGGACCAAACCTCTTTTTCACAGTCCTTGCTATGTCCCTCTAACTAACTGAATCTTTGGATCCCCCATGAATCCAGCCCAGCTGGGTTTGGACAGAGTCCATCACTGCTTCAAGCTGAAGAGCCCCTAATGGGATCTTCTGAGGCCAGATCTCTTGTTGGGGATGAGGGACTCTGCTGTGCACCTGCCCCAGGCCCTGAACACAAAGAGAATTGCTGAAGTGGGTCATGTGGAGTCCACTTAGCTGTGGTCTCTGTGGTTTACAATTTAACCCCTCTGGGCCAAGGTTAAACTATAATTGCAACCCATGTGGCTGTTAAAGCAAAGAGCACAGGAGAAGTACAGATGCCAGCAAAAACAGCAAGTACCTGAACACAATCACATCTCAGCATCTTCACTGTTCCTGCAGGTCCTCTGCTTTGGCTGGTGCTTTTGGGAGCAGGCAAAGCCTCTCCTCTCCATTTTCCTCCAGCTGGGCCTTCTGTGTATCCCTTGTAGTAAGGGTTAGGGGTGCCAGCTCTCATGTCTTCCCTAGAAGTGACAGCATGTGAGGAGGATGGGAGTACCTGGAGCTGTGCTCATCGCAGCAGGAGCCCCAGGACCCTCGGGGATTTCAGCTCTGCCTGAAGGAAACCCCTTCTCATTGGTTGCCTGCTCCACAGTAAAGAGTACCGAGCAGAAAGAGTCCAGCAACTCTGGGTACCCTCCTGTGAGCAAAGGGATTGAATCTCTGCCCTACCCCCTCTGCAACACCAGGCTGGGTAGGGGGAAAGACCCTTGGAACTGCCCCTGCCCGGTGTAGAAGGGAGAAGGACGCATGACTACAGGTGCACCTGGCCTGGGATTGAGCAGAGAAGATCCCTTGGAGGAGCAAAGGTTCATAGATTCATAGATTGTAGAGTCAGAAGGGACCACAATGGATCATCGTGTCCGACCCCCTGCCCCTGGCACGAAAGAGGACCGAGGTCAGATGACCCCAGCCAGGTGACTAAGGTGACTATCTAGAGGAGTCACCAGGTGACTATCTAGCCTCCTCTTAAAGACCTCCAAGATAGGTGATAGCACCATCTCTCTTGGAAGCCCTTTCCAGACACTGGCCACCCTTACTGTGAAAAATTTCTTCCTAATATCTAACCTAAATCCACTCTCAAACTAGTTTACACCCGTTATTCCAAGTCACTCCCTGGGGTGCCTTAGTAAACAGCGCTTCCCCTATTCCCCGTTGACCTCCCCTAATAAATTTATAGGTGATGCTGGGATGGGTAGATTTGATAGAGGGACTTATGGGCTAGATGTTAGCTCTGCGGGGTGCTGAGCACAGGTGGGGACTGGGCACAGAGTGAAGTAGGAGACTGGGGTTGGGATATAATTCTCAATGAATCTGTAAGAATAGAGGTAACACTGTTTGCTGCATACACCCATGAGGGATGGGCAGGGATTTCAAATCTCAGAAGATTGCCCTAAAAGCACCACACAGTTTTTGAAAGAAACCCAGGGGACAAAAAACAACTCCCAAATTATTTTTTAAACTCAATTTCCTGATTAGTATTATTATTTTAGGGTCTGACTCATGTTTGTTGGTCTCTTGAAGCTGGCTGTGTTGGGACCTTCCCTGTTTCTGATGTTCTCCTGGGGTTTTTCCATGCTCCTTAGGTCATGAAAAGTCAGCAGTGCTGCTGGTAGGGATTTTGAATTGTTCTGCCAGGTGGAACTGCTCATTGTGGATGGCCCTAGGTTTGCCTTTCAGGTGTGCACTACTCACTGCTGGTCAGGTTTCAGCTACACAATGGAGGATCTAATCCACATGGGTGTTTACCCTCCGACATGCTATTTATACAACCAGAAGGGATTCACCAGTTGACATATGCATTTTTACCAATCTGTCACACCCTCTATTTAAGTCTTCATGCAAGAAAAACTGTAAGAGCTCTGCAAAGCATACAGACAAAACAACAGCAAAAATCCCTATACATTCAGAGTGCAGGGGCTTTAGTTAGAAAGGTTAAACCAATTAGAATAAATGGAATAAAGACCTGGGTTGGGCTTCAGAACACTTGTTTTGTTCCCTTAGCCTTAGCGTCTTTCTGGTTACCAGAGAGTTTCCTGGTTGGACGTTAGTGCAAGCTCTTGAGTGAGCAGAGAGGCAACTGAATATTGAATGCCTCTCCCAAAGCAACAGTAACTGTGTTCTTCAGATGGTTAGGGGTGGCACCTGTAGATGACATATAGGGGTTATACATTGTGGACTAATAAGTAAGCCCTCCCAGTACTCACTCAGCTGCACCTAAATGCTGTGGCAAGGTCCATGGATGCTGTGGCACTTAGTGGCCACAGGAAATTCTGTGGCAACCTCCCTTACAATAACAAAGCAGGGGGATTTTCCTAAATTCAATATGAAGGTGAAAAATGCACTCTGTGCCAAAGTCCATGATTCTGTTTACTTTATCTTGTCTCCTAGTGAGAGTCAGAGACTGGAGCTTTACATCAATGAGATCAGTGCATAGCTGGTGCTGACAAACCTTTTGGAAGGCAAATCAGCTAAGGAGCTAAGCCAATTTTAAGTAGCTTTAGAGGAAAACTGTGGGGATGGTTATCCCATACCTGATTATGGGGGGGGGACTTTCACTTTTCTCTGAAGCACCTGCTGGCTGCTATTGAAGACAGCCTGCTGGACAATCGAGGCCTTGTGTCTGCTCCTGTTTGGCAATTCCCATATACAGTCCCTCACCATCCAAGAAAGAGTTGGTGAGTTGTGGGCTCAATCAGTCCTGCCTTGCTATATCTGCCATATGTATTAGGAAGGGGCTGTAGGGAGCGAGGCACGAGCTTTCTGCTTCTCACTCTAGGAGCAGTCTGGCTTTGACCTAGAACTGGCTAGAAGCTGCTGCAGGCCAGAGCCACCCTGAGGGATGATGTCAGGGCATTGTTTTGGTTTGCTACCTAACGAGGGGCTTTGTATTGGTCTGTTGTGAGACCAGGGCTGGCGTAGTCATGGGTTCCCATATTTTCAGCTGTGATCATGCTACACATTTCTGCATGGCCAGCACCACAGGCAGCATAAGCTGCATTTTCTAATGGGCAGAGCCAAGGAGATGGATGGGAAGTTCGTAGCTCTCAGAGCTGCTGCTGTGGGCTACCTACAAACTTCAGAAGACAAAAATAGGGCCAGTAGTGGGTTCGTGTTTTCAAGGAACTGTTGAAGCCTGGAATATTTTTTTTTAATGTGGAAACATTGATACTTTAGTGGGATGATGCATGAGTAGGGGCAAGTCTTGTAGCTGCAGTCCCAGCCTTCACTTCCTGAATGTTATGGATGTAAATTAAATCCCAAAGGCTGAACTCTTCAGTGGAGGGCACTCCTGGGATCTCGATGATTATAATGAGGCTGCATTTGTCACCAGTCGATAGTCTCTGCAGTCTCATGGAGTTTATGGTTTCTTGCTGCCTGACGTTGCAAGGGGCTTCCACCGCCGAGTTCTAAATTTTCCTCTGTTCTGCAGAAGTCTGTTAGTCACTCTTTGTAAGGCTCATTTGATAGATCTCAGAAAAGCTGAGCCATGATCACGAGTGAAAGCTCTATTTGTTTGAAAGAAATCAGTCCGGGTGCACTGATGATAAGTCAGCTCCTCAGCACAGCATGGCAGCGGAAGTGTGCTGGCAGCATAACCCAGGGGTCAGCAACTCAAAGCCATTCGTGGCTAGTTTGTTTTTTTGCTGGCTGATGCTTCAGATAATTTGCCTTGCTCCTATTCAGTGTGAAGGCAAAAAGAGAAGCAAATCTCCTTATGGTAACAATTGTGTTTTTAAATCCTCCTTATTATCAGGCTCTGACACTGATGACGAGCAAACTGGTTACATGTTTGGCTGGGTGGGATTTCACTGAGGGTGTTTTTTCCCCAGTATATTGTTCCTCAACTATTCATTCTTTTGAATTGTTTTGTAATGAGGAGGGCCAGTGAGTCACTGGGCTTGGGTATTTGCTGTAGCTTTTCTGCCAGCCTGCTTGTTGTCTCTGCTCCTTTCTCTGCTGTCCAGAGAACCGCCCTTCCCAGTTTTCTCTGCTGGGATGGCTTCAGGCTAAGCAGCTCACTCCATGAGTAGCAATCAAGCCTTGTATCGTCACTACATACATAATGCTGATGCATGCCTCCCCTCCAAATGGTACGGGGCAATGGGATGTCTCCCCTGGGAATTTGTGTTGATGTAGCTACATTGAAACCCAACACTTTCTACCTTTCTCCAAACCAAGAACAACAAAAGGCTAAGAAGAAAAGTATCAACTCAGCACAGGCAAAGCCTGTGTCTTGTGTTTTTTTTGGTATCGCTCCACCATCACTTGTCTGTAAGGATAGAGCTTACTTCAGGAGGCTGTGGGGGATGGCGGCAGGCGGTAGCTGTCATATCAGAGCAAAGACAAGAAGGTATGGAGGCCGGGAACCTAGGAGAGGGATAAATCTGACCCATGGGGTGCATTTGATGGCTGAGTTTTATACGACCTTGGTGCAGAGTTTTGTATGACCTATTTATGACCGTGGTGCGGATCACTTCCCCCATGTCCAGGTGATTGAGCCCAGTTGACTTGCAGGCTCATGATCAGCTGGGGCAGTTAATAACATATGCACTTCTCAGGGTCTGATTATGCATGAGCTCTATTGTATGCTTGAGGGGTTTTTGGTTGTAGCCGTGTTGGTCTAAGGATATAGGCAGGCAAGGTTCTTTGAGTAGATGTGATATCTTTTATTAGACCAACTGCGTAGTTGGAAAACAATTTCTTGGCAAGCTTTCAGGCGTAGTCGCCCTTCTTCAGGCTCCCCATGCCTGAAGAAGGATGCCTGCGCCCAAAACCTTGCCAAGAAAATGTTTTCCAACTACTCAGTTGGTCTAATAAAAAATATTATATCTACTCAAAGAACCTTGCCTGCCTATTGTATGTGTGATACTTTTCTTGAAACTCGGATATGGGCATTTACTTCCCAGGTAACAAATTAATTCTTGTTATTCTCTCTGTGCTAGTGCCTGGAGCTCCAGCCATGCAGCAGGGTCTCATTGGGCTGGTGCTTTGCAGATGACTAAAGGAAAACCATTTCCTTCCCTAGGGAGGAAGCGCAACTCCATAAGTAACAATCCTTGGGGACAAAGAAGCCAAGAGAAATTTAGGCCAATTGTTGTTTTTTTTGGTTTTTTCCCCTTCATGCCTTTTCGATGCACCATCAGGTGGATGGATAATGTTAAGCCTCATAAAGCATACAGTTAAATGAAAATTATTCAAAGGAGTTTTATATATATAGGTGGGTAACTGAATAACACTGGAGATTTTGTAGCATTTAGACTAAAAATTACCTCTACACATTTTTGGTGTAAACATCTTCCATTATCTTTACTTTTAAGTATCACTGTCGCCTCATAAATATGTTTAGAAACCAGCTTAACTAATTCCTTAACACATCAACTTGCAAGTCTGAGACATCCAAATACCTTAGATTCCTCCCAACAAAAAATGTGGTATTATTTTGATTGTCAAGACTCACTCAGCAGATTCCTAATTTCCATATACAGGCAATCCTCGACTTGCAGCGACTCGACTTGCGGCAATCTGCGCTTGCGGCACTCCTCATTTTACACCTACCTTATTACTTACCGCACTGATTCTCGCGCTTACGGCATGCCGTAAGTGCGAGGATCCATCACCTTACGTCATTCAGTCAGTGCTCCGGTGTGCTCCAGAGTCCTGATGTGTAAGTTTCTTCTACTTCTTCTGCCCATTGTACTCTATGGCTGTAATGCCTTTGCAGTGTTAAGGGGAGTCCTGTCTTTTAGCAAGCCTAAGTAACCGAAAGTGAAATTCAAGCCATATCCATTCAGGAACCTTGCAGCTTGTACTTGGCAATACAATGCAAGTCCTGATGTGTAAGTTTCTTAGTGCAAGCCCTTAGTGCTTAGTGTTAAGCTTTTGTATATTCAGTACTGTATTCAGCCTGCTGTTTCTTAGTGCAGGGGTTCCTGCTTAGTGACTTCCTGATGTTTCTTATATTCGGCCCTTAAAAATGGCTGATAAAAGGAAAAGGCAGTGCTCTAGTGATGGTGAGGGTTCTGATATGAAATGGAGAAAAACCATCACATTAGAGGTGAAAGCCAACGTGATCAAGCTTAGTGAGAGTGGTTTGTCACAAACTGAAATCGGTAGGCGATTGGACCTAGCTTGCACTACTGTGCAAACTATTATTAGAGAAAAGGAAAAAAGAAGTGGTGAAATTTAAAGTGTGGCCTCATTACAATCCACTATTATAAGGCAACATGCAGGACTTGTGGCTGAGATGGAAAGACTTGATTTTGTGGATTCAGGATCAAACTCAGTGCTGTGTGCCTTTGAGTTTAGCCACCATGCAAGCCAAGGCTTTGAGTCTTTTTGACACTGTGAAGCAACAACATGGCGAGGGATCCAAGGATGAAAAATTCAGTGCAAGTAAGGGTTGGTTCGTGTGTTTTAAAGGCAGGTATGCCTTGCATAACGTCAGGGTGCAAGGTGAGGCTGCTAGTGCTGATGAGACTGCAGCTCAAGATTTTCCTAAAAAATTGGCCATCAGTATCGCAGACCAGGAAGGTGGACCAACCCTCAAGGAATTCTGGAAGGGCTTCAACATCCTGGATGCAGTGAAGAACACTGGAGAATCTTGGAAGGAGGTTAAGAAATCCAGCCTCAATGGTGTCTGGAAAAAACTGTCCAGAATTCGTTTCTGATTTCCAAGGATTCGAAGACCAAGTGGATGAAGTCACTGCTGATGTTGTGAAGATGGCTAGCCAGCTACAGCTAGAAGTTGAAACAGAAGATGTTGAGGAGCTGCTGGCCTCTCATTCCCAGGAACTGACTAATGAAGAGCTGTCCATCTTGAGGAGCAAAGGAAGGCAAAAAATCAGATTCAAGAGAGTCCTGCTCAAGGTACCATGACAACAAAGCAGATGAGTGAGGCCTTCAAACATTTGGAAGCTGCAATGGCAATTTTTGAAAAAATGGATCTCAACCTCCAATGCAGCTCAAAGACCAACAACTTGATCTCTAATGCCGATGCGTGCTACAGGGAAATGTACAATGAGGAAAAGAGGGCAGCAAAACAAACATCCCTGGATCAGTTTTTCAAAAAGCCATCAAGTGGCTCTAAGTCTCCTTCACCTTCTGATTAAATCAAATTAAATAGCTGATTTAAATATGGTGTTTATGGTCATTTCTATAAGAAGTTGGGTATCAGGCCCTTGGTCAGGAACGTAACCCCCTATTATAACATTGTTTCTATGAGAAAATCAGATTTGCCTTACATCATTTCGACTTACAGCGCGTTTCCAGGAACATAACCCACTGTAAGTGTGAGGACTGCCTGTATGTTCTATATAAATCTCCCTTGTCTTGCGTTCTAACTTCTCATGGGACATAGGTTGAGTAAACTAAGTGCCCTGTAAATATCCAGTATCCTTTCATTCTTGTATTTGAGAATGTGCCCATGTCCACACACACAGGTAGTGTGAAGTTGCTAATGCACTATCAGTTCAGACCCTAACTCATGGCGTAGTACTTTCCCCAAGTAAACATATCCCTAATGTCAAGAATTCTGTTCCCATTAAAACACATCTGCCAAGAACAAAGGCAGAACAAACACTTGCACTGAGTGAAGCAATGAGTAATAGCTGGGAAGGATTGCAACAATGGGCAATAACTGTGTGCAGATAAGACAGTGAAATCCATGCCAGTGGAGAGCTCTGTTTGTAACCGAGTTGGATTTTTTTCTCTACAGACTGACCCTATGGGCTGCAGTGCACTCAGGCCCCCATGACCAGAGCTGTGGCATTTGCACTGTAAATTGTGGGAGGCTTGTGGAGGTTTCATGGCCAGCGCTTCCATGGTGGTGGGTCCTGTCCGAACAAAGCAGCAGCAGTCCGGTCCTCACAGCCTTAACTGTTTTGAATCCTCATTAGATCTTGTGTCAACTTTGCCTCGCACTGAACACTCTGGTCCTCACTCAACACATACTTAACTTTAGGGCACCACGTGCATACTTCAAGTTAAGCACATGGTTCTTGTGGTCAGAGCCAGAGTATTCAGAAACAGAATGGAGCCCCATGTGAACATGACGAGCAATAAGTGGAAAGAGGCTTCCACCATGTCCTTTCTGTGTTCAGAACTTACTTCAATAGATAAACCATTTTTTTCCTGACTACTGCTGTCCCTCCGCCCCAGAGCTGCCTCACTTGTATGCATTTACATGACTGGAGCATGACTGCCTTAGAATTTGAAGGTAATGTGTGACCCCTCATGGTTATGGCAGTGTTAGAGTGATGTCGTAGTCATGAGGGTGATGCAGAGCAGAGATTGATCATCTCGTTTGTTAGATCCCGATTCAGGAATGCACTTCAGCATATGCTTGAATCCTGTTGACTTCAATGGGAGTTAAACACTTACTTTTGTGCTGTTCTGAACAGGGAAGCTCTCTTGAAACAGCATTTGAAAAGGGTTCTGTCTACTCCACTCCTCTGTTGATATCAACTCTCCCAAATTTCCTGGGGGTTGGCAGTAATGTTCTCTCCCCCTGCTGGCCCTTCCCTGGGCTGTCTGGTAAGCCTTCATTTTCTTAGTATGTTTGGGGGGAAGATGAAGTGGATGTAGCTCATGTTGTTTCCTGCTTGGTTTACTTGGAGTGTCACCAATGATGCCATCCTGGCTCTGGAAACAGGCAGGTGCATTTCTTAAGCAACTGGAGTGCTTTTAAAATAAAAGTTCAGGATTGCTAACCCGAGGACACCAAGAAGAACGGGCTTGGCTTAACAGCACCATTGTTAGGAAGTACTACATTTTGAGCCTTTTTAATTTGCCTTCTAATTTTTTTGAAGCTATACTGGTTTGTATTTTCAAGTTTTTCTTCCCTGTAGCAGGGAGGGCTAGAAAATGATTTTGTTTTGCTGAATTGAGGATGAGATTCTCACATAGTCACATGATTTTTTTGTGCTGAGGCTTGAGAGTGAGGATAGTCCAAGGGTTGGTGACATGGGAGACCTAGCTTCAGTCTCCTCCTCTGCCACAGGCTGCCTGTATGATCTTGGGCAAGTCACTTGGGCCCAGATCCACAAAGGCACTTGGCCCCTGCCATGGTGAGTGCTGCAGTGATGAGCTGTTAGTCATCACCTCCCTAGAGTGAAATGGGCAGCCCTGAGCATGGAGCTGAGCCTTCTCTATTCAATGCATAGGAAGAGGGAGAGGCCTCAAAATGGGATCTATGAAAAACCCAGCACCCTGTGGGGAGATGGCAAAGTCACTTATTGGGAAACACTGAGGACAGAAGTCTCTGGGGCTTAATGGAAAGCAAGCTGCTTAAGAGGAGGCTGCCTTCACCTGCTCAAAGTCCACCACCTGGAGCCATCTCCTGAAGGTAGGTGCCAGTATCCCTTCCTTAAGGACTGAGCTGAGATCCAGGCCTATCTTTTAAAATACAGATGAGGGGCTGCCCACACCCTCCTCCTTTTTCCAAGAGTTCAGGGGTAGTACTGTGGGCAGAGGGTGTAGGCAGGTCCTTGCCTCTGTCTGCCTGGGTTCCAGCCTGGCTCTGAGGAGCATGCACATTTTACCCAATGAGCAGACCGTGCCCCAGCCATTTGTCTGGACAGTCATTCTCATTGCTTTCTCTGGCCCAGTTAATCTTGCTGCACAGCAGATCAGCTGTAGCAGGGGAGAAGTGAGGGCACACCCACACAGTATGGTTTATATGTAGAGAAACTGGAGAGAGTCCAACGGAAGGCCATGTGCATGATTAGAGACCAAGTCATACAAGGAGAGGCTGAAAGACTTGGGATTATTCGGCCTGGAGAAGAGAAGACTCGGAGGGGACTTGGTTGCAACCTATAAGTATATTAGGGAGTACAGTGCATCAGGGCCTGGGGGAGCGTCTGTTCACCAAGGCCCTCCAGGGAAGGACAAGAAATAATGGGCACAAGCTGATTGAGGATCACTTCAGGCTAGACATAAGAAAGAACTTCTTTACAAGTCAAGTACCGAGGGTTTGGAACAGACTCCTTCCAGAGGTGGTACAGTCACCCATCCTGGTGGTCTTCAAAAAGAATCTTGACACCCATCTTGCTGGGGTCATCTGACCCCAGCAGTCTTTCCTGCCCAAGTGCATGGGGGCTGGATCCAATGATTTGTAAGGTTCCTTCCAGCCTCTAACAGCTATGAAACTATATAGCCTGGTAGTTTGGGCAGTCTCCGGGAATGTGAGAGGAATCGCCTTAAGCAGAGTTAGGAACTGAACCAGGTTTCCAGACCCTGAGTGCATGCTCTAACTGCTGAGTGGAGACGGGAGGAGGCTGCAGCACCCTGCCTCCTCCCCAGATGCATTTTGTGCATCACCTGATCCAGTAGGCAGTTGAGTTCCTATAGCAAGAAGGGCAGAAGCACACCTAGGCTGTGAATCCTGATGGGATGGGGTGTGGGAGAGGCATGGCGCTGCTCAGCCCTGTCACTCTGAGTCACTTCTGAGCATGAGCAGAGTCAGAACTTGGGGAACTGCAGTGTCAGAAACCAAGGCTGAATCCTACAGACTTCCAGGGTCCACTGTGGGCAGGGATTTGAGGACTGAAGCTTGGGCTTGGGTGACTAAATCCTGTCCAAGTCCTTTTGTGAATCTAGGCTTTAGATTGCCTGTGCCTCTCTTCCCCGCCCCCCCCAGCAGTGCTGTGGGGATTGCTGCATTGAAGACTGTGCAGTGCTCAGGGCTATGGGAGCTATGCAAGTAACTTAGCTAGAAGGGGAACACAAACTAGTGTGACATGACTATGAAACCATAGGTGTTGCCACCACTGAATGATGCAATGGATATTTGAAAAAGACAAGGGTAGACAAAAACCATGAGGGTTTAACAGTAGTGAACATGTTTTACAAATTAACCTGTTTTTTCTCAAATATAACAATATAAGAAGTTTCTGTTGGTAACAGAAAAACGGCCTGTTACTAACGGCTTTTAGCACATCAAACAAACAGTCGATTTTCCTTGGAAAGTGTGGTAGTTCTGTGGTATGATCAACACATTTGCTCTTGTGATTTTAAAATTAAAGCACAAACAGCGAATGCTTCCCTGCACTAGAGATTCCTTTGTACCAGGGGGTGAATGAAACACCGTCTGTTTGTCTCATCATAAGAATTATTTTGTTCCTAGTTAAAATGTCAGGTGTATGGAGGTTTTCTCCATCCATTTTACAAAGGAGCTGGTGATATTATTCCCCCAGTTGTTTGTGGGCCACCAAACTATGTATTTCTTCTGGTGCTAATGTAAATCTATTTCCAAAGCATAAATTTAAGAATAGGTGAAAGTTCAGAGAAGAGAAGTTTGCACACAAATCTCTATTTCCCCCCAGAGTTCCTGTGCATATGATCTATGACATGTAAAGCAGTGGCTTGGCCTGGCTGTACTTATTTGATAGGGAATGCACACATGTGAATTAGTTCTTGCATGATTTTACTGCTTGCTTGCAGCAGAGTTGTAAACCTTTGTCCAAGCCAAGATTAAGCAACACGTTGCAGCAGCTGTGTGTTTCTGCCCTTGAAAAACAAGGGCTGTAGCAAAGAAGGGAATGTTTAAGGTACATAAAGAACCCGAGGCACAAAACAGACTCCAGTGGTGTCTATTTCCTCTGATTTCCTCTGTTTCTTTTTTAGTTTTAAACAAAATAATTTTTAGAAGCAGATTTTGCTGTGTAACTGGTTTAATTAAAGTTTAGGTCTTGCTGTATGAACATATACAGCAGACACATCAGCAGCAAAAGGTCACCCCCTGCAGGAAATGTAAAGGTACTGTAGGTACGGAGCGAATGCAGTTTCATTTGTATGAGTAGGCTTTCTTGTCTTTGTATGTTAAAACTTGCCAAGCTGAAGTCCTCCACTGAAGTCAGTAGCAAGCCCTTTGGAAGGCTGGGCCCTCCAGTTAGAAAAGGCTTCCACTTATCACCACGTTTATTCCTTCCTTGGACCAGACTGAAGAATTGACTGGAGAGAGCTGCCAGGCTGCAGATCATGTTATAATGGCTAAACAAAGGTATGAACAGGAGCCCGAACCAACCCCAGGATTGCTTTTTGCCTATGACCCTGTACAGATCACCTTCCTGCTTTACACCATGTTAGGCATATACAACCATGAAGCCAGGCCCTCCAGACTGCAAGATTCTTTGTGGTAGTGATACAGCTCCAGCCAAACAGCAGGTGACCATCCAACTTTGGGCTTTAAAAGCCAAAAGGGCCTCCCAGTTTGCTCTTGCTGTCCCTCCTTCCAGCAGGTGTTAACCTGAAGGTGCAGATACTCCACTCCTGTCACCCTTCACCAGGGGAGTCCCAGGCTGGAAGTTAGGGCCTGAAACCAGAGCTGGCCACTGCATGGTGTGTCTGTCACTCTGGCTAGGGACAGAAGTTACACATAAACTGGTTTAAGTGATCAGAAACTGATGGTTTAAACCTGTAACAACAGAAGTTCAGGGTACATAAACCAGTTTCAAAATGGCCCAAACTGGTTTGAGATACACGTGGTTGAATGTAGTATCAGACTTAACTGATTGAAGTCAAACCAGTTTATGGAACTTCTGTCCCAGACCTCTTCCTGGTTCAAGTTAAATCAGAGTCCCCTAGCATCCCAGCAGGCTCTGCAGCCCTGGGCTGGGCTGTGCTGTCTGCTCCAGAGAGCAGGGCTGGCCCTGCCCTTCTGCTCTATAGCTGGAGCAGGGGTGGGGGCATGGCCAGCTGCCAGCTCCCCTAAGATGAAGGGGCAGGGAAGAGGTTTATTCCCTCCTCCCTCCCCTGTCCCACCAGCACAGACTCCAACAGAGGTCTGCCAGGCAGGGGCTCAGCAGCCCGTGTCAGGCATTTCACCCCACTCGCTGCTCCAGCAGCAGAGGGTGGGGCCAGCCCTGGCAGTGTGAAGCGAATGGAGACAGAGGGGGGTTTAATTCCCCACTCCATCCTCTGTCCCAGCATGGACCTGAGCTGGTCTGCCTGGCCAGGGTCCTCCCCACCCCTTACCGCTGCAGCAGCAGGTGCGGGGGCATGGCCAGGTGCTGGCCAGCATGGCCCCCTGAGGCAAAGGGGGCAGGGAGGGGGTTTATTCCTCCTTCTGTCCCCTCTCCCCCTGTTGGACTGCAGCTGGAGTCCGCCAGCCCTGGCCACCGCCTCCACTGCTTGCCCCTGGCCAGGCAGACCCCAACTGGGGTTCCCTGGGGGAGAGGGGATGGGAAGGGAATAAATCCCCTCCCTGCCCCTTCACCTCAGGGGGCCATGCTGGCCGGCATCTGGCCATACCCCCACCACTGCCAAAAACTGGACCTGACAAGGGGGGAGCGATCCTGAAGGGACAGCAGCTGCTGTCATAGTGTCCTGGGGAGTGGGGGAGGGCGGCTGTGCTGTGGGCAGGAACAGGGCAGACAGAGCTGCCACAGCCTGTGCAGGGTGAGCGCCAGCAGTGGCAGGGCTCAGAGGGTGGCTATGGGGGCTAAGCCAAATTTTGGGGTGGCCATAGCCTCCCAAGCCCCCTATAGTGCCACCGCTGCTTGCCCCACGCAGTCTGCAGCAGTGCAGTCCCCCACACTAGGAAGAGGCTTGTGCTCCTCGGGACACCATCACAGGGGCTCCTGCCCCATCAGGGTTACTCCTTCCTTGCCAGTCCAGCAGGAGCATGGCCAGACGCCAGCTCGGCATGGCCCCCTGAGGTGAAGGGAGCAGGGAAGGGGTTTATTCCCCTTTCCATCCCCCCTCCCCACCCAGGGAACCCTAGTTGGGGTCTTTCTGGCTAGGGGAGAGTGGTGGAGGCAGCAGCCGGGGCTGGCAGACCCCAGCTGCAGTCCTCCAGGGGGAGAGGGGACGGAAGGGGGAATAACCCCTCTCCCTGATCCCTTCATTTCAGGAGGCCATGCCTCTGCTCCTGCTGGCGCAGCAGTGAGGTGGGGGGGAGGGGGGACCCTGACACAGGTTGCTCCATCCCATTCAGTCAGACCCCAGCTCAGGTCTGTGCTGCTGGGACAGGGGACAGAGTGGAGAATTAACCCCCGCTCCATCTCCAGTCACTTCAAGCTACTGCTAGGGCTGGCCATGCCCCCCCGCCCCTCCACTCAAGTGGTGAGGGCGGGGGTGAGAAATGCCTGACAGGGGCTGCTTTGCCCTTCCTCCTCCAAGCAGACCCTGGCTGGGGTCCCTGAAGGCCAGAGTGGGGTTTAAACCCCTCCCCAATCATAGCCAGGTGGGGCCTGGTCACGCCGGCCCCCCAGCACAGCTTCCCATGCAGTGGAGGGCTCACTTGAGCACCCCCCAGCTTCTAGCTTGAGCCACTGCAGGCATGTGGATGCATTTCTGGAATCAAAAGTGAATGTCTATTCACTTGCAAATGGGTTCAAACTGTGCAGATTACACTAACCTGCAAAGATTGAATCAATTTAGGCTTGAGCTTTTTGAATGTCTGTACTTAGTTTCTGACTCTTTGCTTCCCACCTCTTTGATATGTGGGGCAGCCTCTAGAGCTGTAGCTCTCAGCAAGCTGTGCTGTGCACCAGCATCTCTAACCAGTTAAAAATTTATTCTCTTTACCCTCCAGGAGAACCTTACAGCTTGTACACACTTTTGTAACCCTGCCATCCATGACTCCCAAAGCAGGCTCACTCAGAGTGTGTTTAAGTCACATCCATGCTGCTTGCTAGAGTGCCCTGCCTACCTGCATGCAACAAGCACTGAGAAAATGCTACGTAGCTGCCATTAGCTTGGTGCCCCAGTGAACACACTTGAGGCTGATAGTGGCACTGGGCATGCACCAAACAGCACCTGTGTTGGGTTTCTGGGGCAGTAACATGCAGGCAACACCATGTTTCACTGAAACAGGCTCGGAGCCAGCATGTACATGCCTGCAGAGCTGATAACGCTCCCTCCCTTTGTTGCGTGTGGTGTTCATTTGGTGAAATGGCTAATTGCACTTTCAGTCATCACTGAATAAAACACCTGTGGCAATGACCAGGGCAGATCACACCCCAGAAACCCTGTTTCAGGTTCTCTGTCACTTTAGGCAGATATTATTGCATCAGCTGCACTTTGGTCACATTTTCAAGGTTCTCTTTGCAGCTGTAACAACCGGAGATTTGCTTTTATTTATTTACTTCTTTCCTAATGGCAGGAGAGACTCTGGAGAACAATTGAGTCCTGTCTGTCCTGAGACAGCTCTTTTGTCTCCAGTGAGATGTGCACTGCACTGTGGGAATGCTCTTATATTCCCTCCTGATGTGGATGATCAAATGTAGTGTGTGGGATTTGTATCCTTCCTGGATCCCCCTCCACCTTAAAGACAAGGATTTGTCACAAAGGCCATGGATGCAGGTGTCGCGGTGGATGTAGTCTTTCTGGACTTCAGCAAGGCCTTTGACACCGTCTCTCACCCCATCCTAATTAATAAACTAGGCGACTGTGGCATAGATGCCTACACAGTCAGATGGATTGCAGATTGGCTGAAGGGTCGCACTCAGAGGGTGGTGGTGGATGGATCATATTCGACTTGGGGGGAGGTGGGTAGTGGAGTCCCTCAGGGCTCGGTCCTGGGCCCTGCGCTGTTCAATTTCTTCATCAGCGATCTTGATGTTGGGGTGGAGAGCAACCTGTTTAAATTCGCTGATGACACCAAAATTTGGGGGGAGGTGAGCACGCTAGCAGGGAGAGAGAGATTGCAGAAGGATCTGGATAGGTTACAGGGGTGGGCAGACAGGAACAGGATGCGTTTCAATACGGACAAGTGCAGGGTGCTGCACTTGGGTAGTAGGAACCAGCAGCACACTTATACGATGGGGAGCTCCCTACTTGAGAGCACGGAGGCGGAAAGGGATCTTGGTGTCATTATTGACTCCAAGATGAACATGGGCCGACAATGCGAGGTCATGGTTGGCAGGGCTAACCGGACCTTGTCGTGCATCCACAGGTGCATCTCGAGTAGAGCCAGGGAGGTGATCCTCCCCCTCTATGCGACGCTGGTCAGGCCGCAGCTGGAGTATTGTGTCCAGTTCTGTGCGCCCCATTTCAGGAGGGATGTGGACAACATGGAGAGGGTCCAGAGGAGGGCCACCCGCATGATCCGGGGACAACAGGGCAGACCCTACAGTGAGAGACTGCGGGACCTGAACCTATTCAGCCTCCACAAGAGAAGGCTGAGGGGGGACCTGGTGACCGTCTATAAACTCACTAGGGGGAACCAGAAGGGTTTGGGGGAGACGCTGTTTCCCCTAGCCCCTGCTGGCATAACAAGGAGTAATGGGCACAAGTTGATGGAGAGGAGGTACAGATTGGACATCCGAAAAAACTACTTCACAGTCAGGGCGGCTAGGAGCTGGAACCAACTTCCAAGGGAGGTGGTGCTGGCCCCTACCCTGGGGATCTTTAAGAAGATGCTGGATACTTACCTGGCTGGACTCATTTGAGTCCCGTTTTTGTTTTTAGGGTGAGTGGTTTTGTTTGTGTTTTTTGGGTTGTTCTCCCGCCCTGGCGGGGGGTCGGGCTAGAAGATCTATTAGGTCCCTTCCGACCCTGAAACTATGAAACTATGAAATAAGGATGGTTGTAATTTTCCCCTCTAGATGTAGCCCCTGAGCTCCTGCAAAGCTGCCAGTGCAGCCCTCAGCAGGACAAAGCCTGGGTTTACTTGCTTGAGAGCTGGTGAACTGAAAATGTTCTGGCTCCCTGATTTATCACGGCTTTCATGAGAGCACTATTGATTAAGGAGGTATTAGATGGGGATTAACTCTGTTTTGGGGATGTTACAAAATGAGAGGTAAAAAGCTCTGTTGCTTTCCCATAATTGCTATTTCACTGCTGGCTTTTTCATTCGTTTGTGTCTCTATTCTAAATATTATCTTTTTTGTTTTTGTTTTTTGTAGGTTTTTTTTTTTAATTGGCTTAAATGTTCAAGAGAAGGGTTAAGATTTCTATCCTCACTGCTGCTCATGTAAAATTATCTTACTCAGGTGGTCCTATAGCTAATAAAATGATCCTTAAGATCAGTCACTCCCAAAGTCTGTCATGCACAAAATAGAGGTGGAAATGAACATCAGAGGAAATAGCTTTTTCTACAATTCTATTAAGAAAATCCACAGAACAGTTTCTCTTTCTTTGACTGCGCTTTAGAGTGATTAGAACTTCTAACTGGTCCAACAGCCCCTCTTTCATATATATATTAAGATACTGAAAGAAACATTTACCAGGCAGTATTTCTATGGCAAACACTAAAGAGCTGGAAGCTATTAGGAAGAAATGTGGCAGGATGTCACTAGTTAATAGATGTTTGAGTTACTGGACAGGAGGCACAGTAAGTAAAATCACCTCCCACCAATTCAAAATGAGCCTCAAGTGAAATAATTTAACTTGTCATTGTGGCCTGTTGCCAAATGGGCTGCAGTCCATGATACAAAACAACCACAACACTTATCAGTCATTTCCCAGAGAACATCTTGTCCTCATTCAGAATATTTCACTGGAAAGCAGTTCCCTAACCCCAGTTCTTACATTTACAAATGCGTCTCAATCCTGTTCTCTGCTCCTGTGATCTGAAAATATATTGCAAGTAAGTAAATCGCAAAGTTCTGAACTAAATCTGGCTTTCAAGCACTCCAAAATACTGGGTTACTTTTCCTCAGTGACTTTGATTCAGTCTATTATAAAAGCAGAGGTCAGTGTGTGACTCAGATCTGGATTTGAATTTGGATTTGAGCATCACTTCTCCAGCAAAGCCGAGGGGCTTGGTCATATCAGGAATGTTGCCTCTCGTTGTACAATCTCAAGATCTGTTACCAGAGGAGAAAGTTAATGAGCACAAGGAAAAAGAACGCACAACGTGCTTCGTGTGTGCTACAGTAAAGCAAGTCCAAAAGAAATGACACTTGTTCCAGCTCCTTAACATTTGTATCTGTTGGCTTATTAGTATGATTGCCAGTCAAAAGCTCTGACACATTCTTGCTAAATTCCTGGCTGGAAGGAGAGTTTTGAGAGTGAAGCTCACAGGATGTTCTCTGCAGCAGAGCTGTATTGTGCTGCAGTGCTCTGTTCTGCTATTTTATTAATGACCTTATGATTTATATGATTGAAGGAGAAAGCAGGACCCGTTTTTCTTAAATAAAAGAAGGAATGTTTGCCATAAATAGCACAATGGCAGCAGAGCTGGTGGGGAAGGGAATGGAGCCAGAAGAGCAGGGTAGACGGATTGTCCTCTCTGTTGGACCGGAGCTCTGTGCTATATGTGGGCACAATATTTTCAGCATGTAGGAAGCTCCATCTAGGGCAGAAAGCTGTAGTGCATCTCTTCCACAGCACAGGCTACCAGAAGCACATCAGCTTTGCCCTTGGCTTTTTGTGCCGCTTTCCTGTAGAATTTTGAATTGTGTTCAAGGTCTTGCTCCTTATCTTCATGGTGCTCTGGGCCTAACATGTCTTAACATGGCTTCAGGCTACAGGATGAAGACCATAGCTGAGAGCTTTGCTTCTCTAGTGCAATATAACTCTTAGGGTAAAGATGACCTGTGAGGAAGGCAGGACTTTTGGGGAGTTGATCAGAGGTTATAAAGTATGATGCGTAGCCTGTGGACCATCATGTGCTTCACTGCCTTGCACTCAAAGTACAAGGCACATTTCTGTGACCTTGCCTTTTCTAACTTAATTTCATAGGAATGTGTAGACTTTATTTCTTAAACAAAAACAAAAACCCGCACACCCTACTAAAGGCAGGCACTCTGTTGCATGTGGTTCTCTCCTTGGGCAAAGGATGACAGAACAGATAAGTTTCATAGTTTCATAGTTGGTAGGGTTGGAACAGACCTGAGCAGATAATCAAGTCTGAACCCCTGCCATGGGCAGGAAAGGATGCTGGGGTCAAACAACCCTGGCTAGGTGATTATCTAGCCTCCTTTTGAAGACCCCCAGGGTAGGAGCGAGCACCACTTCCCTTGGTTGGTTCCAGATCCTAGCCGCCCTGACTGAAATAGTGCCTCCTGATGTCTAGCCTGAACCTACTCTCAGTCAACTTGTGGCTGTTATTCCTAGTTATTCCTGGTAGTGCTCGGGGAAACAGGGACTCTCCCGTACCCCGCTGGTCCCCCCTGGTAAGTTTATAGATGGCCACCAGATCCCCTCTCAGCCTTCTTTTGTGGAAGCTGAACAGGTTCAGGTCCCGTAGCCTCCGCTTGTAGGGCCTGCCCTGCTGCCCCCGGATCATACGAGTGGCCCTCCTCTGGACCCTCTCCATGTTGTCCACATCCCTCCTGAAGTGCAGCCCCAGAACTGGATGCAGTACTGCAACTGCAGCCTGACCAGTGTCTCATAGAGGGGGAGGATCACCTCCTTGGATCTGCTTCAGATGCATCTGTGGATGCATGACAAGGTGCGGTTGGCCTTCCTGACCACATCCCCACACTGTCAGCTCATGTTCATCTCAGAATCAATGATGACTCCAAGATCCTTTTCTGCCTCTGTGCTGATGAGAAGGGAGTTCCCCAGCCTATAGGTATGGTGCTGGTTCTTTCTCCCTAGGTGCAGTACCCTGCACTTGTCAGTGTTGAAACCCGTTCTGTTCTCATCCGCCCACCCCTGTAACCTGTCCAGATCTAGTTGTAGCCTGTCCCTCCCCTCCAGTGTGCCAACTTCTCCCCACATCTTAGTGTTGTCCGCAAATTTGAACAAGGTGCTTTTCACCCCCTCGTCCAAGTCGCTGATAAAAATGTTGAACAGTGTGGGCCCGAGGACCGAGCCCTGGGGGACCCCACAGCCCACATCCCTCCAGGTCGAAAATGACCCGTCCACCACCACTCTCTGGGTGCGGCCCTCCAGCCAATTTGTGACCTATCTGACTGTGTAGGCATTGACGCCACAGTTGCCTAATTTTTTAATGAGAATGGGGTGAAAGACAGTGTCGAAGGCCTTCCTAAAGTCCAGAAAGACTATGTCCACGGGGACACCTGCATCTAAAGATTTTGTGACTTGGTCATAGAAGGCAACCGGGTTGGTCTGACAGGACCTGCCTCTAATGAACCCATGTTGGTTGCCCCTAAGCATAATCTCCCCTGCTGGTCCCTCACGGATGTGCTCCTGGATAATTTTCTCAAAGAGCTTCCCCAGGACCAAGGTAAGACTAATGGGCCTATAGTTTCCTGGGTCCTCCTTCCTCCCTTTTTTGAAAATGGGGACCACATTGGCCCTTTTCCAGTCCTCTGGCACCTGGCCAGAGCACCATAAGTGCTCATAAAGCTGTGCCAGGGGTCCCACAATGACCTCCGCTAATTCCCTCAGCACCCTGGGGTGGAGATCATCTGGACCTGCTGATTTGAACATGTCCAGCCACACCAGAAGTTCCCTAACTAGGTCCTCCCTGACCCTAGGCCTGGCAGAGTCTCTTCTGAGTCTGTCCAGTATCCCGGTGGGGGAGATGTCCCAGTTCATGCTCAGAAAAATGGAGCCAAAGAATTTGTTAAAGAGGTCAGCTTTATCATCTGGTGCAACCACCAGATTGCCAAGTGTGTCCTGCAGGGGCTCCACGTTACTTGGTGTCTTCTTTTTACTCCCTATGTATTTAAAAAAGGACTTCTTGTTATCTTTGATCCTGGTCGCTAGTCCTAGTTCCGTCTCCGTCTTAGCCTTCCTAACAGCCCCCCTACAGTCTCGAGCAATGGAAGTATAATCCTCCTTGGTGCTGGCCCCTCCCTTCCATTGGGTGTACGCCTCCGTTTTAGCTTTCAGACATTCCTGAATGCCTTTGGTGAGCCATGGGGGCTTTTGAGCGCTCTTGCCCCCTTTGATTCGTGTTGGGACTGTCACCCTTTGGGCTCAGAGGATTGTCTCCTTAAGGAACCCCTACCCTCCGGGACCTCAGTGCCTCCCCAACTAATCTCCTTAACTCATTGAAATCGGCCCTCCTGAAGTCAAGGGCTGCTGCCTTGCTGCGGGCCTTTGACACCCTGCACTGGATGGTGAATTCCAGCAGGTGATGATCGCTATTGCCCAGGTGGTCGAGAACCTGCAGTCACCTCACTAGGTCGTTGCCTGTGGCCAGGACCAGGACCAGCAAGGCATTTCTCCTGGTGGGACTGTGCACCTCCTGGGTTAGGTGGAGGTCCTGTATCTTGGCTAGGAGCCTACGTGACAGATAATAACTGTGTTGCTTAACTCATTAATGGAAGTTGCTAGGCTACTACAGGGATATGCAGGGTTTTGGAACCTGTACAAAACAGAAGGGTGTTGTCAGGGCTGGAGGAATCCCAGAAATCCTCTTGTGATCATTGATGTAACTGGAAATGGCCTTATAGCCGAAGTCACTGGCTTGATTCCTAAGTATTCCTAAAGCCTGTTCTAACCAATGGATTTCAGTGATTTCTTAGATGGCCATTGGTTTCTTTGTGTAATAGAATTATACAAAGAAGGACTTTGCATCAGGACTCCTGGGTTGCATTCCCTGCTCTATTGCTTAGCTTGTTCACTTGTGCACAGAATATTATAAACATAAGACATGTCTACACTTGAAAGAGAATTCAGGTTGAGGGAGGGTGTGAATTTAAGATTCAACAGCTATGCCTGAATAGCATCAAACTCAAGCTGCCTTGCAGGAATGTTGTGAGGCTTACTTTGTTAATGCTGTGAATCATGGTGAGCTTGGATGGGAGGCACTGTGATTTATTAAGAGAGTTGGGTTTTAGAGTAATACAATGGTTGCTGCAGTGCCTATGATCACAACGATCCTATTTTTCTCTATGATGTACACTGGCTCATTCACTGAAAGTCACTAGCTGTCAGGGAGAAATCAGTGGCCTCGTCTATTGAACCACAGCTAGGACAGGATTTCAGGTCTTTCTTGGCTGCTTGTTTACAAGTTCTGCCTTGCCCTTGAAATGCCAAAGGAAGAAACACAAATTTTTGTGTGCCCAATTGTTCAGAGGAAATATTTATTGCACAATCCTGGCTTCTCTTGCAGGGAAACAAAGGTGGCGTGGGAGGAAAGAGCCTCTTCTGCCTATCAAGTGCATTTGTAGAAGAGCAAGTTCAGGCAAGGTGGGTGTGTGTCTGTGTGTCACAGATCTGAGTGGGCATGATAAGCCCTTCCCTGAGAGGGAGGTAGCCACTACAAAGCGGTAGTTGTAGAGAGAGGTACTCAGCTTAGTAGCAGCTATTCACTTCAACTACAGCAGCACTTGCCTGAAAATTGCACCTTGCAAACAAATGCTGAGTACTCCAGGTCTTGCTGAGTTATTGGTACAGCTAGCTCCAGGTTCAAAGTGAAGCGTAGCAAAGCAGCATTGGGAATGCCTGTAGGAAGAAACTTTATGTATTTAATCAATTATGGGAGGAACCTTAGGCTGGATGAAGTAACTGATGGGGCAACTGAGTGGAGGCTATGGATGGGGCTTGGTTTTTAGCAGCAACTTTTAATGCATTACTTGGAGCCAAGGAAGCGTATCTTTGATTTGGATCTCTGAATCTGCTGCAGTGTTTGGAGTGGGCTGAGGGCCACCATCTGCTCACAGTGCTCCTGTCTTTTCATTCAGGGAAAACATGCACACAAATGACTCTTTGTTTGAAGCCTGTTGATGGAATGGCTTCTTAAAAATTTTATTTATTAATGAATGCAACTTATCAAATAACAAATGTTACATGTAACATTTAAATATACATCCAAGCCTCTGAAATCTGGAATGGCTTCTCTTGGTAGAGAAAACTCTCTTGGCAGGGGAGCAAGTGTGCTTGAGCATGGGCAGGGGGAAATCACAACATCCTGTTGTCTTGGTGGTGTTCTCCTGTTTTGCAAGTTTGTATAAAATAAGGGAGCAGAAGCATGATCATGTGGCACAGGTGACCAATCACATGGAAATCATCAGTCAGCATTTGGCTCTTGGATGCTTGGGCAGTCCTGGCTCTGGGAGGTTGGGAGTGTGGTAGCAAAGTTCTGCGTCACCTTGGACTTGCCGGACAGCTGGTGCAGCACTCAGCCTGGCAAAGCTCATATTATAGCACAAGCCTATGAAATATGGCTTTAGAGCAGGGGCGGGCAAAATATGGCCCATGGGTCAGATGTGGCCCACCAAGCACTTTCATCCGGCCCATGGGGCCCCCCAACCAATTGTGCCTCACCCAGCCCTTCTGCCCAGGAGGGTGGAATGGCATGTGTACACACAGCCCCAAAAACGTACCCTATTGCCTCATGGCTGGGGTTGGCCAGCATGCAGCTTGTGTGTAGGGCTGCTGCTGCTGCTGTATCTCCCAGGACCTGCTCCGCTTCCCTGGTCTCCTTCTGGTTCTGGACAGCACATAGGGAAGCAACGGGGGCGAGGCTGCAGCTGGGAGGGAGCCCACAGAATGGGGCTGGGGCTGGTGGCAGCACAGACCCTGCACCTAGGGGGGCAGGGGGCAGCAGCAGCTTGGAGTTGGGGTGAGCAGCATGTGGCTATGGGGGGTGTGGGGGCCCCCACATGCCCCTCATGGTGCACAGCCCCAGCATGCAGTGACAGCAGCAGCAGGTGGGGCGCTTAGGGCACAGGCATCTGGCGGGGTGTAGCTCTGGCCGGCACTGCACATCACAGTGAGGGGTGCAGCCTCTGTGCAGCTGCCTGTATCACTGGTGCGCTACACCACTCACGCACAGCCCCTGCATTCGCACAGCAGGGAGGGAAGCCATGTACTGGAGCCAGGTGCCTTTCCTGCCAGGGCTGTGCAGCACCAGAGAGAAGCTTCAAGCTCTGCAGCTGGCTGTCTTTCCTGCCTGGGACTTCTCCCCTGCAGCGCAGCCCCAGCAGGGAAGGCAACTGGTGATATAGGCAGCCACCCCTCACTGAAATGTGCAGTACCGCCAGAGCTGCTCTCCACTGGACACCTGTGCCTTGATGGCCTGCCTGCCAGTGTTCCCTCTAAGCTGTGTGGCATGTGTGGCCGTGCAGGTGCACTCATGCCACGCTGCCAGGCACACCTGTGTGGTCGCATATGCCGCACAGCTTAGAGGGAACACTGCCGCCTGCTGCTGCTCCAAAGCGGGAGTGCAGGGGTCTCTACACCCCCAACCTCGGTTACACCCATACCCTGCCCTCACAACCCCCCACATATACACAACCTCCAACATACCCTATGTCCCCCCACACACACCCCCACCCCCACCCCTGCCCACACCTCCCACATTTTACCACATACCCACATCCTCCCACACCCCACCATACACACACCCACACATAAACATATACCGCATATTACATATACCACACATCACATGCACACACCACATGCACACACCCTCCCCCTACAATATACAAAATTAAGAATTTATTTTTGAATTATTATGCAATCACCTCTATATACCCTATGCAAACACAAATCATGACAAAAATACTTTTTGTAATAAAATTAAAATATGTTATAGTAGGTGTTTGACTTTTGGCATATGAGTTGGGATTTTTCTGGTTCCAAGGTGGTAAACCCCCCTCCCCACCCCGAGTATTTCTGGTGGTGGGGGAGGAAAAGGGGAAGGACTTCTGGTGGGAAAGGTCAGGGGTTAGGGGGTGGGACACCTGGTCCCAAGATGGTGACAAGGGGTGGGGGGGCAATTGTCAAGGGGCAGGGCTACCCATGTGACAGCTCACCAAAACTCGTTAAGCAGCCCACCACCCAGAATAATTGCCTGCCCCGGGACAGAACCACATCCTTACCTAACAGGGGTACTGTGAGAATGAATGAATTAATGTCTATGAACTAGCAATGCCTGGCCTGGAAAAGCCCAGGAGAAAATAAAATAAATCTGTCTTCAGAGCAGAGTTTGAATAGTGGGTAGTAAATGGGGCCACATGCTGAACAGCGAAGGGAAAATAAAATATTGAATAGCTGCTCAGTCAAAAGCACAATCCATCCTCTGCTCTGAACAAGGCAGGGGGCCCTGTGGCAGTATTAGGATATGGTCATGGAACTGAAGCCTGTTTGACTTTGCAACCTTAAGATACACAGCAAACACATACATAAGGTGTGGGTGGTTTAGAGAGGGGGATCTGATTGGGTTTTTTTCAGGCTGCAGCCAAAAATATGTGATCGGTCCATTATTTTTATAACTTCTTAAAAGCTCTTGATTTCAGCCTGCTCCCCCCAGAGCAATGTAAAATAAATGGGTAGAAACATCATAACCATGAACTGAAAGAATACAATCCTAAACTGCAGTCAGCAGATACTCTGAGTCTTGTATGCAATACCTCCCATCAGCATGAGGATGTGAACGAAACAGTAACTAATTCTGACTCACTGAAAACATTGGAGATATCAGGCAATCTTAACAGGCAGTGCTATCACTGCAGCCTCCCAGTCCAACCCCAGGAAGAGCTACACAGAGCATCTAATTCCTCCGAGTCTATAATTAACCTGTGCGCCCTTAGTTAGAATAGGTCAGGGCTTTACTGTCTCACCTACCCTATGGTAAATACCCCTGTGTCTGCCCTGTGCCCACAGGGGTAACACAGTTTAGTGCTCTTAGCAGGCTCAGGGCCAGTTACTGCAGAACAACAGAGGTGTGGCAAAGCCCTGAAGGTGCACACATGGTGGCAACTGTGCATAGGGCCCCCACAAGTATCTGACTGGAAGTGGGGTCACAAACAGGAAAGGGTAGGGAACTGCTCATGTAGATATGAGGTTTCTTTGTGGCATTTGAATCTAGTTCTACAAAATTCAGCCTAGGAAAGTTTCTCTGCAAATTCTAGATAAAATTATTGCTTGTTTATTTCATTTTATTGAGTTTAACTTAAGGAATAGAGATGTCTATGATAGGCCTGCAGTGCCCTGATGTGACTAGCAAAATCTTCATCATGCAGGAACTCAGCCAGCCACCTACAAAGAGCTGCTTTCTTGCCCCTCTGTTGTGTGCAGAGCTTGTCCTCTGCTTTCTTCAAAAGACCCTTCCAAGAATTGTCTTTAGAAAGCAACACTGAGGAAAGGTCTTTGGCACAAGTCAGCATTATGGACCTCCTGTCAGTTTTAGAGGAATTATCCCAGTCTAGACAAATAACTAGGGAAGAATATAAGAGCATTGCTCAGGCATGCAGGGATGAAGTCAGGGAGGCCAAAGTGCAATTGGAGTTGCAGCTAAGAAGGGATGTGAAGGGTAACAAGAAGGTTTCCACAAGCATGTCTGTAACAAGAGGAGGATCAGGGAAAGTGGGGGTCCCTTACTGAATGGGGGAGACAACCTTGTGACAGGATGCAGAGAGGGCTCGAGTGCTGAATGCCTTTTTTGCCTCAGTCTTCACAGGCAATGTCAGCTTCCAGACTACTGCACTGGGCAGCACAGTTTGGGGAGGAGGTGAACAGTCCTCAGTGGTGAAAGAACAGATTAGGGACTATTACAAAAAGCTGGACATGTACAAGTCCATGGGACCAGATGGGATGCACCCGAGGGTGCTGGGGGAGTTGGCTGATGTGATTGCAGAGCCAATGGCCATCACCTTTGAAAACTCATGGCAAACAGGAGAGGTCCCAGATGATTGTGAAAAAGAGCAAACATAGTGCCCATATTTAAGAAAGGGGAAAAAGAGGATCCAGGGAACTACAGACCAGTCATCCTCACCTCAGTCCCTGGAAACATCATGGATCAGATCCTTAAGGAATCCATTTCTACTTGGAGGAGAAAAAAGTGGTTAGGAACAGTCAGCATGGATTCACTGGGGACAAGTCATGCCTGACCAACCTGATTGCCTTCTATGACAAGGTGACTGGCTCTGTGGATGTGGGGAAACCAGTGGATGTGGTGTATCTTGATTTTAGCAAGGCTTTTGATACAGTTTCTCAGTAGTGACCCATAGGGGGTGCACCCCTTGAGAGCGCTGGTGCACCCCCTGACAGCCAGGGTTTCCCACTTAGGCAGTGGGTGGCAGGCGGGAGTGCTGGTGCCCCCCATGAGAGCACTGGCTGGGAAATGGGGTCACCAGGAGTAGCGCCACTGGCACTTCCAGGCACGCTCCTGGCACTTCTGGGTCAGAGCGATCAGCCGTGGAGGGACCTCCCCAGGTCACTGAGTGGCTGCTGGGGGGGGGAGTGCCCCCCCGACTCAGGAGGTGCCAGTCGCCTATGCAGTCTCCCATAGCATTCTTGCAGGCAAGCTATGAAAGTACGGGCTGGATGAATGGACTGTAAGGTGGATAGAAAACTGGCTGGAGCACTGGGCTCAGAGAGTAGTAATCAATGGCTTGATGTGTAGTTAGCAGCCAGTATCAAGTGGAGTGCCCCAGGAGTCTGTCCTGGGGCTGGTTTTGTTCAGTGTCTTCATCAGTGACCTGGAAGATGGCATAGAGTGTGTCCTCAGCAAGTTTGCAGATGACACCAAGCTGGGGGGAGTAGTAGATGTGTTGAAGGTAGGGCTAGGATTCAGAGTGACCTGGACAAATTGGAGGATTGGGCCAAAAGAAATCTCATGAGGTTCAATAAGGACAAGTGCCAAGTCCTGCACTTAGGACAGAACAGTCCCATGCACCAGTACAGGCTGGGGACTGACTGGCTGGGCAACAGCTCTGCAGAAAAGGACCTGGGGGTTACAGTGGACAATAAGTTGAATATTAGCCAGCAGTGCGTCCTTGTTGCAAAGAAGGTGTGAAAGCACTCCCTCCCAGCCTCCTCACGTAGGTTTTTTTTCCTTCCATTTTCCTTGTCCTCTCACATGTCTGTCAACCTGGCTGCCCCGGATTACTGCATACACGTGACCTGGCTCAGGTAAGAGGGAGTGGATCTAGTCTCTCTATTGTCTTGAGCTCTGACCTCACCGCATAGGGGCAGGGGCTTAAGCCCATGTCACTCCATTAGGTAACTGTGATATTTTTCAAATTGATTAGCCAGGTGGTGAGGTCAGGAGGGCTATTTAAGAGGGTCCCTCCAGGAAGAAGAAGAAGGGCAGACATTTGAAAAAAAACACACACACGTAAGCTTGGACCTCTGCAGCTCGCTCTCATTCTCTGGATGCGGAAGTGAGAAGCTTACCAGAAACTTAACTAGGAACCTAGTTTAATGTACTCTAGTCGCACATCAAAAGGCTGACAAGCCACTCAGATTTGCTCAAGGTTAGTTCTTTCTATATTTTGCTATGGGTATTCCTTCTCTACCCTATCCCTCTTTGATCAATAAATCTATCTGTTTTAGCACACCTCGCTGTGTGTGCTTAAGAGGGAAGGGACCCGCTAAGATGGGCTCGGTTATTTTACTTTCCTTCCGCATGGGAGGCTGCTGGTGAATGCTTCAGGCTAATAGAATCACCCCAAAATCCCAAGGTCTACAGGGCCTAAATATCCCAGGCGGCACAGGGCTCAGACAAAGACCTGAGTCCGGGTGGTGGCCACGGTACCCCAGGTTTGCGGGTGTGCTCTAGGAAGGGGGTCAGCCAGATGAGAGGCGCTCCAGGGGAGGCACTTGAAGCTTGGTTTTTGGGTTAGGTGCAATGAGACGGGTGGCTCAGTGCAGGAGCGCTGACCCCCCACAGAATGCTAACGACGTACTGTGGACTGCATTGGTAGGTGTGTTACCCGTAGGGCAAGGGAAGTGATTCTTCCCCTCTATTCAGCACTGGTGAGACCACACCTGGAGTACTGTGTTCAGTTTTGAGTCTCCCATTATGGAAAGGACGTGGACAAATTGGAGAGGGTCCGGCAGAGGGATTCAAAAACTGTTCAGGGGCTGGGGGACATGACTTATGAGGAGAGGCTGAGGGAACTGGGCTGATTTAATCTAGAGAAGAGGAGACTCAGAGGGGACTTAATAGCAGCTTACAACTATCTGAAGCAGGATTTAAAAGTGGATGGAGCTGGACTGTTCTCAGTGGTGGCAAATGACAGAACAAGGATGCTGTTGTGCCCAGTTTAAGTCCTGGCTCTGAGCACCTGCTCAAAGTTGTTAAGTGTCTTTAACTCTCAGTTCAACTCCCAGTTTGCTCTGCACCTGGAAGTTTGGGCCTTTATTGATATCCGGCATCTAAGGGACATTGAGAAGGCTTTTTACCCTCAAACTCAATGACGAACACTGGTGCTCTTTGTCAGAAAGGGAACACTTTGTGACAGAAAGTCTGTCAATGTGGGAAGCAGGAATTCTTGAAATGCTGTTAGCCTACTTCCCCCAGAAAGCCCTACCTGTGATTGGGCAGCACCTTATTCTTAATAACAGGGTAACCTTTAAATAACAAGCTTCAGCTGAGTAGCAGGCTTTGAGGGCTCCTTGTGATGCACAGTCTGAATCTGAGCTGCCAAACGAACAGGTTACCAGCCTGAACTTGTGCCACATTTGGGTTCTATGTGACCTGAGTGACAAGCACAACCAAATGTAGGTAAGATACTTTTGTGTGTGCCTGGGAGCTGGATCAGGGGTAATGTCAGAGTGAAAGCCTGAGTTAAACTGTGTATTGAAGACAACCGCTCGGCACCTCGGATTTCCCAGCTGAAAAGATGTGTTTGATGATACTTTATCTATTCTATTATCAGGGTTCTGGTGTTTACTTAAGCACCTTCTGATGCTTAGGTGAAAGGTGATACACAAGCAAAGAAGTGTTACTTCCTGCTTTTCTGTAAAACTCTGATAACAGTGATATACATGATTAAGCTGCCAGCAATAGGCACAGTAAAATGTTGTTATAGAAATGAGACCTTATGCAGTCCCAGGGATGCTGTTATATTCATCTAGCCATAATTTATGTTACATTTGCATTTCCAGTAATGTAAATATGTATCCCAAAATATGCCTGTTTGTCATGGGACTTATCAGGCCAGGATTTAGTGAAGTGACATCTGATTTTGAACCAATTCTACTTCCAGTTTTATGATTTAGAGACATACTCAGGTCATTCGTCTTTCCTGTTTTATAAATGCCAAGTGAATTTGCTTGTGAAAATGCCAGACTGAACACACAGCTTAGAACTAGATCTGCTGGACCAGACTGAGTCCTTGAATAAGATGGCAATGCTCCAATGAATCTGGATCTGAATTACACCCACTTAGTCCAGGGCTATATTTTGCTCAAGCTGTGGGTAAATTTGGTCTAGCCTTAATGAAGAAGGCCATTCATGCCTCCAAACACTATCAGTCTAGTCCAGCAACTGAATGTAAGCAGATTGCTTTGTAGCTTTACATGATGATTTCACGTCTGATACCTACTAGGGGTCAGAGTCGCACTAACTCTTTTTACTTGTGACCTAAAATCAGATTTTTAACCAAAGGCAAAAGTAGAGGTTGTCCTCTTGTACATAGTAGTATGTGCACATGTACAAACACTAGGGCTGTGTGAAATTTCTCCAGCTGTTTTGTTTTGATATTGTTTCGACCAATTTCAAGGTTGAAACAGCAACATCGGAATGAAACAAAGGCCATCCAAATAGCCTTGAAACAAAATGAGGCTAGTCGAAATGTTTGGAAAGTCAAAATGTTTTGACCATAGGCTGAGGATGGGAAGTCAGTCCAGCTGGGCTGACTTCCCATTCCCAGCGCAAGATCGGGCAGGGGACAAAGAGTCAGCCCAGCTGGGTTGACTTCCCACCCCCATGCTAGATCCCCATCCCCAGCCAGGAGGTAGCCCAGCTGGGCTGCTTTCCCATCCCTGGTGCTAGATCACGTGGCGGGCAGCGAGGCAGCCCAGCTGGGTGCTGTCCCATACCCCGTGAAATGTTGAAACAGCATCAAAACATCCTTTCTGTTTCAACGGAACGAAACAGACCAGCTGTTTTGACTTGAAATGAAATTTGAAATAGATCCCCATCCCCAGCCAGGAGGTAGCCCAGCTGGGCTGCTTTCCCATCCCTGGTGCTAGATCACGTGGCGGGCAGCGAGGCAGCCCAGCTGGGTGCTGTCCCATACCCCGTGAAATGTTGAAACAGCATCAAAACATCCTTTCTGTTTCAACGGAACGAAACAGACCAGCTGTTTTGACTTGAAATGAAATTTGAAACAGAACGCTGGACGGAACGAAACAGACCAGCTGTTTTGACTCGAAATGAAATTTGAAACAGAACGCTGTTCCGTCAAACCTTCGAAACTGAAGGGGAAATGGAATGGTGCCGTTTTGCACAGCCCTAAAACACATTACACTCTTTATTGGCTCAATATTATAGACAGACAAGCCAAAGCTCTGCAGTTTGGCTCTTGTTTCTGGGTCTAAACTTCCCCAAAGTTCAGTAGCATTTAATTTGCTTCCTCCATATCAGCCATGAAAGTCAGATCAAAACTAGAAAATGATTTAGCTTCTGCCAAAGCCTTTGGGAGTTTAGATCTGGTGTATTGCTCTGAGTTCCTCTTTTGAATAAGGGCACCTATCCATGATTTTGACTGGATGGGATTGTGAGACATTTCACTGAGAGCACACAGGTGAACACACTTTATCAACACACAGATTGATCACTTTCTCAGCCTTATCCTAAAGAATGCTTTGTATTTTTGCAAACTCTTTCAAGTGAGTAAAGCAAGCGGCATCTGGGAAGGGGGAAATAGATTTACTTAGCAATGGGACAGAACAAACTGAATAGGAATGATTCACTCCATGCATCGAGGTCCATGGAGTTTGGGTGAGGAATGCGCTACAGCTGAATTCCAGGGAGAGGCTGGGATCTGATGTATTTGGAAGCTGACCATAGCATTTAGAGCCAGAAACCTTTAGGACTGAGTCTGCTGCCTCACCCATGTTCTTTTCTCACACTATTGCAGATCAGAAACAAGTCCCTTGAAATCCTTGGGTACCTTGGCTCCAGGAAAATCAGAACCGAACTTGGGAAATGGAATTATGTCCTTGGTGCATCCCCAGGGGATGCAACTTCCTTACTCCCTGTGGGAAAGCCAGATGTGGCATCAGTCTGGAGCAATGTCTGTGCTTGTCAACAGGCTTGTCTCTGGCCCCTGTTTGTGAAGAGTGAAAGGTTCTTCCCATCCTTGCACACTGGGGTCTGTGCACTTGTCCAGGCTCATCATAGCCCTCATCTATAAGGTAGCTTCTGGCGACAAATTAGTTTCGGGTGTGAAGAGGCTGCTCTTCTTGAGTGTGTCCACCTGAGCGCGCACGTGCCTCTTGCCCCACCTTAAACCCCTTTGTGGTGGGGCAACAAGCAGGTGCAGGAACGAAAAAATGTTCCCCACACTGCAAACTTGCAGCGCAGGGAGAAAATTAGACTGGGGTGGGGCATGTGGGCCTTGCAGGGGGGCGTGGTAGCAGGGTGGGTGGTAGCCTTGTTGGGAGGCCAAACCCCTTGTGTGGGGGGATGAACCCCCTGGTGAGGGGCTGTAGCCCTTGTGTGGAAGCTGAACCCTCTGTTGGGGGGGCCAAGCCCCTTGTGTGGGGGACAAACCCCCTTTTGGGGGGGCCAAACCCTTTGTGTGGGGGCTGAACCCCTGTTGGGGGGTCATAGCCCTTGTGTGGGGGATGAACCCCTTGTGTGGGGGCCATAACCTGTGGGAGGGCTGCAAAATTAATGCTGACTTTGTGAAGGAACATCTTGAGAAGCTGGATACCTTCAAGTCAGCCGGCCCTGACAATCTTCACCCCAGGGTACTCAAGGAGCTGGCGAGCATCATAGCCCAGCCTCTAGCACGGATCTTTGAAAACTCTTGGCGCTCTGGTGTAGTGCCCGAAGACTGGAAGAAGGCCAATGTGGTGCCTATCTTCAAGAAAGGGAGGAAAGTGGATCCGGCTAACTATAGGCCCATCAGCCTGACTTCTATCCCGGGGAAGATCTTAGAAAAGTTTATTAAAGAGGCCATCCTTAATGGACCGGCCGACGCCAACATCTTAAGGGATAGCCAGCACGGGTTTGTTGCGGGTAGGTCTTGCTTGACCAATCTCATTTCCTTCTACGACCAGGTGACCTATCACCTGGACAAGGGAGAAGAGATTGATGTCATATATCTTGACTTCAAAAAAGCCTTCGATCTGGTGTCCCATGATCGCCTCTTGGAGAAACTGGCCAATTGTCGCCTTGGGTCCTCCACGATCCACTGGCTGGAAAATTGGCTCCGGGGTCGGACCCAGAGGGTAGTAATCGATGGAAGTCACTCATCGTGGTGTCCTGTGACCAGTGGGGTCCCCCAAGGCTCTGTCCTTGGACCCATACTGTTCAACATCTTCATTAATGATGTGGACACTGGAGTCAGAAGCGATCAGAACTGGCCAAGTTCGCCGATGACACCAACCTCTGGGGCAAAGCATCCACACCAGAAGACAGGCAGGTTATCCAGGCTGACCTGGACAGGCTCAGCAAGTGGGCGGACGAGAATCTGATGGTGTTCAACGCCAATAAATGCAAGGTGCTCCACCTTGGGGAAAAAAACCCTGCAGCATGCTTATAAGCTCGGCAGTACTTTGCTCGCTAGCACCATGGATGAAAGAGACTTGGGGGTTATGACTGACCACAAGATGAACATGAGCCATCAATGCGATGTTGCAGCTGATAAAGCAAACCAAACTCTGGCTTGCATCCATAGATTCTTCTCAAGTAAATCTTAGGATGTCATCCTCCCGCTGTTCTCGGCCTTGGTGAGGCCGCAGCTGGAGTACTGCGTCCAGTTTTGAGCTCCACAATTCAAAAAGGATGTGGAGAAGCTTGAGAGAGTCCAGAGAAGAGCCACGCGCATGATCAGAGGTCAGGGAAGCAGACCCTACGATGACAGGCTGAGAGCCCTGGGGCTCTTTAGCCTGAAAAAGCGCAGGCTCAGGGGTGATCTGATGGCCACCTACAAGTTTATCAGGGGTGACCACCAGCATCTGGGGGAACGTTTGTTCACCAGAGCGCCCCAAGGGATGACGAGGTCGAATGGTCACAAACTACTACAAGACCGTTTCAGGCTGGACATAAGGAAGAATTTCTTTACTGTCCGAGCCCCCAAGGTCTGGAACAGCCTGCCACCGGAGGTGGTTCAAGCGCCTTCATTGAACACCTTCAAGATGAAACTGGATGCTTATCTTGCTGGGATCCTATGACCCCAGCTGACTTCCTGCCCTTTGGGCGGGGGGCTGGACTCGATGATCTTCCAAGGTCCCTTCCAGCCCTAATGTCTATGAAATCTATGAAAATTTGGTTTTTTTCGGATTCTAAGATAGCACCCTCCCTCCCCCCATTCCAAAAGGAGTATTTCCATAGGGCATGCGGAGGGACTTCACGTGGCAGAGGTTAGGGGTGGGACATCTGGTCCCAAGATGGTGAGCAGGGGCGGAGCAACTGTCAGGGTGTGGGGCTTTTGGCTCTTGACAGCTCACCAAACCTTGGTAAGTGGCCCTCTACCCAAAATAATTGCTCACCCCTGTTTTAGCACAACCTCAGTACCTATTTTCAAGGTAGATGACTGAGGGGCACTCATGTTCTCCATCCCATGCAAGCAGGTTGCCAGACTTCTCCAGGCAGGCTTTTGCTCCATGCAAATGGGGCCAGGAGGACATGCTTTGACAGTTCAAAGCAGGCCACCACACCCGGAACATCTTCTGGGTAATAGCTGCCCAGATGGCCGGGCAGGGGACACAAATGGCAGTAGTGCCGCACAAAGGCCAACCCTGTAACCGCAGTCCACTGGCAGGGGGCCCGGAGGAGCAGATGCCTCTAATGGCTGTGCAGAACCCCTCCAAGTGTGGCAGGGGGGCCAGA
>NW_005841891.1:665090-680796 GCF_000455745.1 Alligator sinensis
TGCTGGGGCCAGCACATGGCAGCTTTTTATACTGCTGGGGACAGCACAGCTGCTGGTCCTGGGCTCTAGCTCCCCCGGCTGAAGATCCAGGAGGAGCCAGGCAGGGTTATTTTGCCCCAAGTGGCACAATTTGCTCCACAACAAAGTGCATCTCCAGGCACATGTGCTGAAGCAAAAAGCCCTGGCTCAAATTTGCACTGCTTGTATTTGAGCTGCTGCAAGCGCATGTGCTTGCATATATGGATGTGTCCCCTGTGGCCAAAGCCAGTGCTGCTCTAGCCCTGCAGTGAGTGTAGTATCCATGTCAGAGATATCTGGTATTAGCCTAGTGCTGGGTTTCTCTCTTTTGTGAAATGTGTGTGATGACTCAGTGTAAGCAGTTGCCTTGCTGCCTGATCAATGGGGTTCTACCAGTTTTCGGCATCACATTCAGAAATGAGCTGCTACAGATCCAACTTTTCCTAGGAGTGTGAAGGCAAGTAGAATTGAAAATGACCTATTAGGTTGCATGGATCTATCTCTCCTGCAAAGGCTGTGTATATCCCCCAATAGGTGACAGAGAATATATCCAACAAAAAGCTGGCAGTACACTTGACTTTCACAGTATTTTTCATTTCTAATTGCTCTTCCTCCACTTCTAAAAATCCTAAAGGATTAAAAATAATAGACACTACAGTGAAATGCCATTTTTCCCCTCTTGTGTCAAAATAATGAGCTTCCATAACTTTAACACCTCCTGGGGCTAAGCAAAAGCAGACAGCAATTTAGAAGCCCCCGGTGTCCAGGCACTTGCATGAACTGCTAGAATAATGACCAGCATCTTTCACAATCTAGCGTAAGGATCCTTGCAAAAGTCTTGTCTTGCTGCTGTTTCCAGGGAGAGAACATTTTGGAAGGGTCAGTTGAGACAGCAATTGCAGGAGACAAACCCTTCCCCCAAAACTGGCCAAAGCAAATGTTTTGCCTGCTGCAGACTTGTTTGAACTGTTTTTAGTCTGACGTAGCACCCAGTGGTCAGGCTGCACTGTGATGGCCAAGACAGCAGGATCGCACCAACACCAAGGGCTAACCTGGGCTCCCTTGCAGTGGAGTGCCAGAGGAGGAAACTTAGCATTGTGATCAGTGGTTTACAGTGGGCTAGTTTTCATCTGCGTGCAAGTCTCCTGAAGCCAGTAGGGATCCACCTAGGAAGATGCTGACCTCAAACATTCAAACTGGTAGGATTAGATTCAGGTCTCATTGCCAGTGATGTAAAACAGGACATCAGTTCAGAGCTACCAAAAATTTGCACAAGCAAGATGCAGCTGTATGATGCAAGCATTAAGAAATTAGTTTCTCTGAAGGTCATGAGAATGTGTGTTTTGCAGGGGTGGGGTGGGGTGCATGCACTGTGATCCAGTCTAAGTCTTTCATTTGCCAAATCAACAATTAAATCACATGGTCCTATTTCACTCTTTAGATCTAACTTGACTTAGCAAGTGAATGTAGAGTGAATTCTGAACGTAGCAACAGGCTGCCTACCGCTGTGCCATTCCACAGAAGTTTACATGCCAAGCTGATCACTTGAGTATTTGAAGAACTCCATCGCTGGGGATGGAGACCAAAGCCCTGAGGTAAGTGGGGAATTGGGTGACCTGGAGGAAGAGCAAGCAGGACGGGGCAACAGGGGAGGTGTTCTCATACTTCCTGAGAAATCAGAGCAATCGACTAGTTACCTCAGGTGCCTGTATATGAATGCACAGAGCCCGGGAAACAAGCAGGAAGAATTGGAAATCCTTGCACAGTCATGGAGCTAAGACGTGATTGGAATAAGAGACTTGGTGGGAGGTCGTATGACTGGAGCACTCCCATGGATGGGTACGAACTGTTCAGGAAGGACAGGCAGGGAAGAAGAGGAGGAGGAAGAGTTGCACTTTATGTAAAAGAACCATATGATTTCTCAGAGCTCCAGTATGAAACTGGAGATAGGCCTGTTGAAAATCTCTGGATTAAGGTTAGAGAGGAGAGCAACAAGGGTGATGTTGTACTGGGTGTCTGCTATAGACTACCAGACCAGGAGGAAGTTTGTGGGTGAAGCTTTCTTCAAAAAGCTAGTGGAAGTTTCCTGATCACAAGCCCTGGTTCTCATGGGGGGGACTTCAGTCACCCCAACATGTGCTGGGAGAGCCGTACAGCAGTGTGCAGGCAATCCAGGAAGTTTTTGGAGAGTGTTGGGGACAAGTTCCTGATGCAAGTGCTGGAGCAGCCAACTAGGGGCTGTGCTTTTCTTGACCTGCTGCTCACAAACAGGGAAGATCTGGTGGGGAACATAGTAGTGGATGGCAACTTGGACAGCAGCGAGCCATGAGATGATTGAGTTTAGGATCCTGAGGAAAGGAAGGATGGAGAGCAGCAGAGTAAGGACCCTGGACTTCAGAAAAGCAGACATCAACTTGTTTAGTGAAGTCATGGGCAGGATCCCCTGGGAAGCCAGTCTGACAGGGAGAGGAGTCCAGGAGAGCTGGCAGTACTTCAGAAAAGCCCTACTGAGAGTGCAGGAACAAACCATCCTGATGCACCGGAAAACTAGCAAGTATGGCAAAAGACCAGCTTGGTTTAGCAGGGAACTCTTCAGTAAACTAAATCACAAAAAGGAAGCTTATAAGAAGTGGAAACTTGGACAAATAACTAGGGAAGAATATACAAACATTGCTCAGGCATGCAGGGATGAAGTCAGGAAGTTGGTAGCAAGAGGAGGATCAGGGAAAGTGGGGGTCCCTTACTGAATGGGGGAAGCAACCTTATGACAGAGGATACAGAACAGGCTGAAGTACTCAATGCCTTCTTTGCCTCAGTCTTCCCAGGCAGGGTCAGCTCCCAGACTACTGCACCAGGCAGCACAGTTTGAGGAGGAGGTGAGCAGCCAACAGTGATGAAAGAACAGGTTAGGAAATCTCATGAGGTTCAACAAGGACAAATGCCAAGGTTCTGCATTTAGGATGAAAAAATCCCATGCACCAGTACAGGCTGGGAAAAATCCCATGTACCAGTACAGGCTGGGGGTTGGCTGGCTGGGCAGCAGCTCTGCAGAAAAGGACCTGGGGTTGGACTAAAAAACAGGTTCTGGAGTTGCAATTTAGTAAGCAGCCTCTTACTCCTGTAAAGGTTTCCTTCCTTAAGCCTGTTCTATGGAAAATATTCTCAGTGGGTGCATCTACATGTTTGTTAATGTGCCATAGTTACTGTGCATTAAGTTTAGTACTTGGATAACCAAGTACTAAATCAAAGCACAGTAACTGGTCCTAATGCGTCATCACACTGGCACAAGGGTTTTTACAGACACTAAGTGCACAGTAGCCTAATACTACTGTGCAGTAGCATATTAGCATGGATTTTACCTGGCACACTACTGCACAGTGTTACTAAGCTAGTGGGCAGTTAGCATCTTGTGGAGACACGCCCAGTGAAATTTAAGTCTTATTGTGTGATCAGGGTGTCCTCTTTGAGATCCAAAAGTTCCACTTGTGAATCTGTAAATTAAGGGTGATCTTTTGCATTAAATCCCAGTAAACACTGAGTTGGAAATGGTTACTTCTGCACAGGCCTGGGTTAAATAGTACTTCCCTGAGGTTATTTAGATGAGTGGTTCTCAACCTTTTTTGTACCAGGACCCATTTGTAAATGGCCAGTCCCAACCCAGCACCCCTCACTCCCAGCTCCCTGCCCCAAACCCCAGCCCCCCAGTGTGTGTGTGGGGAACGGGGGGGACAGGCGGGAGTTTAGGGTTAGGGGCTGAAGCAACCCCTACCAGCCCCTCGCACACTGGAACTCCTGGGGACTCTAGTTCTGGTGCAGCGTATTCAGATCCTCTTCCCATCTGCTGTGTGGCCTCAAGGGCACCTTCTAGTCCACAGCATAAGTATAGCCTCAAGTACTGTGTCCTTGCCTGTCTGTACAGTCAGTGTTTCAGAGTCAGAAAACTCCCTTGCTCTCCTCAGGAGAGAGAATGGGGTGGGGAATCCAGTGCATGTTTCTTCTCTCAAATACAGCATGTTGCCTTGAACTGCGTAACCCGTCCTGCACAGAACCAATGCAGTCCCAGCCTGGCACTGAAAGAAGCTGCATGTGTTGCTGCTTTGGTTAATTTTATCATTTTGCAGTTGTCCTCCTGAGTGCTGCCCTGTGCTTTATAGTGTAATCACCAGGGATAAAAGCCCTGACAGAATACTGATGAGGTTTTGTGCATGCCCGGCACTTCTCTAACAGCTGCTAATGCACATGGTAATACTGGAGGGTAGAACGCATTAAAGAGAGTTGTAGCTAGGAAATTGCACTTAAACGGTAAGAAAAGTGTAGAATAAACCCAAAGGGCTGGATTGAAATGCTAAAGGTCCTAGTTGCATTGGGAGGGGGAGGGGGAGGGTGGGATGTAGAGCCATGGTCCAACCCTGGTGGGATTGCTCCAGGAGCCAAGTGCATCCTGGAGCCCCCTGTGAACCGAAGGGAGTGTTCCCCTCACTCCACCCCGTTGGAGCAGAGCCACGCTGTCTCATGCATGGCCAGTTGGCTTGGATGGCCCCTATGGACATGAGAGAGGACCATAGTGCCAAAGGTGCTAATTCGCATCTCTAAAGACTCCTCCTGACTTCAGGGATAACGGAGTAGTGGGTGCAGCAGGAAACATCAGCCGTCTTCTGTGGCATTTGCTTGCAGCTGCAGGAGAGTGTGGCCCCTACTTCATGGTTTATCTTCTGGCAGGGACAGGCAGATCAGCTAGCAGATTGCAATGGACCCAAAAGGTGACCCACTGCTAGCTGCATGCATCACACTGTATCCATCACACATGTTCTGTAACCCGGTGTGGCCATTCAGTATCTGTGCGTTGGATATACAGGAGCTGGTGCACTGTTTCTGGATCCCTCTGGGGGAGAGATGTGCATTGATCAGGTTTCTCTGTGTGTGGGGAAGTACTGCTCACGAAGATACTGACTGTTCATGAGCAAACGGCACAGTTAAGTGCTTGGCTTGAAGTTGAAATGCTCCAGTCCTTGAAAGATGGATATCAGGACAGCCCTGCCAGAGAAACCCAGAGCAGGGAGAAAGATGGCAGCAATGGGGAGTCCAGCAATGCTGAAAGGCTGATTTGGAGAGCATTGTTGATAGTGGTTTTTAGAGACCGCTGTACAAGGGCTGTAAAGGTTAAAGCATGACCCCGTGATGCCACAGAGTGGATGCTGTGTGCACTGCAGTTGGCTTTTGGACACTGGAGAGGAAGCATCATGTTTAGCCATGTCTCCTTTCCAGGGTGAAAATAGGAAGCCAGACTCCTTCTCTTTGGTGTGAGACATCCCTTGGGAGAACCTGGCACTCCATGAGAAAAGCGGGCCCTGGTGAAAGGGAAACAAAGCTGCAAGGGCTTTATATTGCTGACCTGAAGGGCCAGGTCACTTGCGGGGATGGCAGAGTGATTTCCCTTCTCTCTTCAGGATACTACTAACCCCTACTGACTGCAGTGGAAGCTACATTTACCTGGCAGGGAGACAATTAGGTTCAGGGCCCCCGAGTCCCATAGTATCTGAGCACACAAAAAGCGGTTTAGGATGGAGAAAGGAAGAAGCATATTTACATCATTCCAGTATTTCCTAGGGGCCTGACTAGATTCTGATATAAACTAGAGCTGTCTGCGAGGCTGCTCTATCTTACATTCATCGGCAGCATTTCAGAATATCCAAGAGCCATGCGCTCGGACAGTACTGCCTTGTAGTTAGCATACTACAGGACCTCTCTTTTCTCCCTTAACCCAAAAGGAACTGAGGGGAGGCAAGGGAGGGCTGTTTTGCTGTCTCTACGCCTCGGGGAAATTCCAGTGACATCTGCTGGGGAGATCAGCTGGATTTGCACCCTATATAGCTGAAGACAGCCTGCATAGAAGGGCTGTAGGAGCTGGGGTGAGGGTGTCTGTATTCCTAACCTACTCATTCCCATTGTTTTAGAAACCCAACAGTCCCTGCTGTTAGGGTGAAAAGTATGAGACATATATTCCATTTGTAATTTCTTTTTGAAAGTACATCTGTTTCTCTAGAACAGATCAGCAGTTCTCAGTCATTTCCTGCAAACAAACCTCTTCCTGTGCGAGTTCCAGGTCTCTAACTGAATTTCACCCCTTTCTCTGTAGCCTGCCAGGACCTCATTTGGGGTTGTGACCTGTTGTTTGGGAACCATTGGCACAGATGATAAGTTATCATTAATAACCACAGCAGCAAACAATAAACACTGCCTTCAACCTCCATTAATTGGAATGAATAAAGGGGGAGAGAGTCACAGGACTGCTGAGTGTACCTGGTGTATGTATGTATGTGTGTGTATAACTGAATTGTGAAACTGGATCATTCATTTTCTAGAACATAGCCCCAAACTGGTTTTTCTCACTGTTTATATCCACTGCCAATGGTGGAAAATGACTAGAGCTCTGACTATTGTATTCATGGAGTTACCAATGTTTCCCAAATGTTTGGCTATCAATCATAGCAAGCTGAGGGTTAAAACCTTCCATGATGCTTTGGGAGTCTCCCCCTCCCATCCTTCTGTTTAGGCGTATCTTCTTCCCTCTCTCTCATGGGGAGACAAAGAAAAAGGCTTGAAGATAGATAGATAGATAGATAGATAGATATTTTTTAATTCAGCAACCTTCTACTTTCTGAAAATGACTCCTTGCCTCACTGATTGCTGTGAGAAAGGCATTTCATCTCTTCAGTCAGTCTGGAGAGAGCTCTCTGCACTGGTCCAGAGCTCAGCTGTATGAATGGAGTCGCAAATCAAACACACTAAGAATGACAGAGTCCTCCCTGGAATGGATGAATTGGCAAACACCAAGTGGTTTCAGGCACTTGCACTCCCACCAAAATGCTGCCAGCTGAGTTGCCTGAGCTGGGATTTACCTGCACGGCTCCAATGGCTGTTAGGGGGCCCCTATGGCTGAAATCAGGCACCGGGTTTTCAAAATTTAGGAATAGCAGATCCCCAAAAACTCAGGCAGGTGAATAGTTTCAGTGTCCAAGATCCTTGGGTTTCAGACAGGTGAATGGTTTGTGTTGCAGATTGTTGAGCTTTTCATCATGAGCCTCCTAATAGTTGAGGGTTTTCTTAAAGCCCCAACTCCTAGATTCTTGCCATTAATGAAGAATTATACTTAAAAACTGAAAGCTGAGTTTCTAGCTCTTGTGATTTGGATACAAGCTTGACAATTGGCCCATGCACACTGTAAAGGCTCAGAGAATAGACAACAATGCAATGTGTTTTTTTAAATTATGGAACACATTGTTCCACCACTACTACCATCGCATTCACATGCGCCCAGACCCTGTGCCCCCTGGTCTGGTGGCACAGTGCAGATAATGAGCATGTGCCCATGAGGATGGCAAATTCCAAGCTGTGCCCTTGGAAAACTGAGTGCTAAAATTTGCTCCAAGGCAGAAGAGTACCCAATAGCTTCTCCTGGATGGTTTAATGTTGTTATTGCAACGAGAGTCCAGAGATAGGAGATAAACCTTTGATTGGCTTTTCAGTCTTCCCTTGAGGAAATTGCTGCTAACAAAGCTAATTAGCAGAGAGAACCAGCAAGACCTAGAGCCTAGATATAAAAACCCATCAGGGAACCATTGTAAAGGGAGTCGGGGGTGTTTCTTTTTTATACCAGGCCCACAACTGGCTCTGAGCTCTAGAGAGTCTGGGCTATAGGAAGCTCACCCACTCTGAGCTGGCTGACGTACGCCTCTTGTTCATGAGTGAGCTGTGCCACAAGGGAATCTTCTTTTTACACTGACGATGAGAGGCTAAATACCTTTGCATGCGCAGGAGGCATCACTTGTGGCTGGTGGGAATGGAGACATAGGCACTGTGCATGCATGTGGGAAGATAGCAGTTGTGGTCTGTTTACCTATGGTACTTACACTGTCTTTGTCACTGCAGTATTGGATCATTTTGCAGTGTTTATTGCAGGTCTCCTCACAGCACCCCTCTGGGGAGCAGATGGGGTGCAGAAGCACAGAAAGAGTAAGTGACTTGCCCAGTGTTGTACAGGATACTGGCAGGGGTCAGATTTCATTTTGAGTCTTGAGGGAGTCTGCAAAAAAAATTGGGCTGCTCATCATAGTGCCCTGATAGAATTGGAGACCCCCAGGTTATGATTTTCAAATCTTACAGGGGGGCTCTTTTCTCTTATGGGGGGGAGTGGTTCCCCCCTCCCAAGCTCCTTTGCAATTCGAATCCTGGATATTAGTGGTAGAACAAGAACTTGAATGTAGTCCTAGGTTAGCATCCCAGCTACTGCACTATCCTTCCTGATGTGCCTGTGCAGCTGTTCCTTCCTGGAGGTTTGGGTTTTTGATGTGGAAGTTTCTTTGCCCAGGGACTGAAAATATTAGCCCCATCCAAACTTCCTTCTTGTTCTGATACATCCTCCTTGAAACGCATTATCATCATGCAGCGAGTGCTGCTTCTTATACCAGGCAAGGCAAAAGGCTTTCCTCCAGCACAGAGAGGTGTCTGTGTAAATTATTCACTGAAGGAAGCTGCAGTGCTCAGGAGTCTCTTGGAAGGACATCTTGCAGTATGAGGACTGAGATCAGCACGTTTGCCTGCAGCTGACCACAAGAGGCTTCTGCGAAAGGGGCCTCTGGTTGTATTAATTAGTCAGCGTTTCTGCTGTGTCAAAAAAAAAATCAAGTAAAGAGCAGGTGATGTGTGCGAAATGCTCTAAGGAACATTGATGACCATGCAGATTTTTAGTTGCTCTGAGCCAGGAGAATTGTATTTCTCTAATGTCTGAGCTTGCCACAGCAGATGTACTGTTTTTAGGATAATGTGTGGCTGGCTGTCCTTCTTCCAACAGTGGCTGAAGGTTTAACAGCTGAAGGCTTAGCAGTAAGATGTTTAATATAAGAAAATATTTTAAGAGTTCTGGAGATTGTAACCTTTTATCTAGCCACAATATTGAATTAGATGCAACTTCCTCCTACAGTATGCCCAGACCTGTATTTCCTCTCTTTGCTGAAGCTATAATAAATTACACTGGTAACCGGTCACATAACTAGGTGTGGGCAACTGGGACACCAGCTCTGGGTGCTGAGTTAGAGGGTATGCAAGAACGGTAGCTGTCACCACTGTTAGCTGAGTCCTGCCACTGCTACTCAGGGCACAGAACCTGTTTAATGTTAAGTTGTTATGACTTTGCTGGTAACTTTTAGGATGTGGCTGTCTATCCCCTGTGAACTGGGCTGACATCACCCAATCACTTTGCTTTCTCTCCCACACACACAGCCTAGCAAAATGGGTGCTAAGGGAAAAAAGGTGTGAAATGGGGGACTTTGGGACCGCTGACCTTGGCGCACTACAAGTTACGCTAAAATATATAATGATACTCTAAACCATGCATGCAATGGATCATTATTCTTAAACATAATGTTAAAGCATATTAAATGTCCTTGATAGGGGGGAAGAACAATCTTTTCTCTTATAGAGAAGGAAAAAATGCCTTAATTTCCAATATAATAAAATACAGTTAAGATTATGGAGCTTCCTGTCTAAATATAAATTTCACCTTGGCAATTAAGTATATTCTGGTAAACTATTTCAATAATGTATTCAAACTTTGTACCAGAAAGTTACAACAGGAAACTCATTTAGAAGAGAATTGAATTTGAATAATAAACCAGTGAACCCCTTGGGGGGGAAACATTTTTCAGCTCATCTGGATCTCTGAAGAGGCAGTATTTCCCCAAGAACTAATCTTATGACTAATGATCAAATAGAATAAGGCTCTATCAGTATTTCGGGAGTTCTAACTTGGCACCAATAGAACACATAAAATTAGTACTAATGAAAACCATTTTTGAGAGATTTTCACAGAATAAAAGCCATTTAAAAACAAAAATGGCTTCTAAAATAGTCTCTTCTGTTTGTGAGCCTGGAAAATGTGCTGATTATAATTATGATTATTATTAAGTTTTTGGATGGGAATACTCTACTATTCTATAGCACCTCTCATTTGGGTCTTTCACACACATGAATAAAAGCTGTCAAATCTGTCCTTCAAGGGAGGCTAGGGAGATATAGGAAACTTTCCATTCATTTCAGAAGGCCAGGCTGCTACCTCCGTGGTGCAGAATGGCAAATGACTAATGGGAATGCTATTGCTTTGTTCCAAAATTAGATCCTGCAAGTGGCAACACATGTACCAGTGCTAGGTTCCTAGTCTGCCCATACAGATTTAGCTTAACAAAGCATTTCACAGAATCAGAGAAAAGTCGGGCTGGAGGGGATTTCAAGAGCTCACCTTGTCCAGCTTGCTACACACAGCAGGATCATCCCTATCCAAACTGTCCTGTAAAAGTGTGTGTCTACTCTAACCTGTTCTTAAAGCTGCATGAAGAGCCCTCTTGCACAACTGGGTGGCACAGGCGCAATGCCCCCAAGCTCCCTTACTTGCCTCAGGTAAAGGAGGGGGATGAGGGCATGGAGGGATCCAGGAGGTGAGGTGTGGGGGGATATGGTCACACTCCCTTTGGCTGTACAGCCCATGCGCACTGAGCTCATCAGCTTGTCAGCTTGGCTCCAGGGGGTGAGCCCCCTCCCATGCTTTTGCCCGCTGCTGACTGACAGTTCCTGCAAGAGCCGTGCAGATGAGGCAGTGATCTCAGAGCCCGCTGTGCATCGCCCCACAGCCCAAGACAGGGTGCCCCCTGTATCCATTCCTGGACAAGAGCACTATCCATGTCCTGCTGCTGCTGCTGTTGGTTAAAATACACATGAGAGATGCAAGGAAGAGGACCATGCCCCTACTGCAGATGAAAACAACCTCCCACCCCCAAGTACAGATCTGACCCTCAGGTAAAATTCCTTCCTGACAGCAAATGTGGCTTTTCATCTCAAAACATGTATGACAGGCATTACCCACTTTATAGTAGGTAAAACTGAAGCACAGAGCAGTGAGGTGACATTATTGGTTATTACTGAGTTAGCGCCTACGTGCCTGTTGTGGTTCAAATACAGGACGATTCAGACCCTGTCACAAAGAATTCGCCACGTGATATCAAGATTGCTATTTGTTTGGATCACGATGGTTTTTTCATGGGCTATTAGATACTTCCTTTAAAGCTCCAGCCCCTCCTCTCCTGTGATAGGTGTGAGAATCTCAGCTTTCAGTTTTCAAACAAGTGGTTCCTAGTCTTGTTTACAGAGAAAAACTTGAAAATTTGAGCTGATTGGATCAAATCTGAATGAAATTAAAATGGGCGTAAAAAAAACCCACGTTAAAAGTTTCATTTTTTTTCAGTCGGCCCCATGATTCTGGGGGACCTCAGCTTGTGATTTGTTTTTTCTTAACACTAGCGTTCGACAGCGCTCTTAAGGGCATGCTGCCATTCTTCGCTGACATTGTGACTTTTGTCCAGGACCACAGGCAAGTTTCTCTCGACAGACAGATCCATGGCTAACCCTAGCTCCCTGGCAGGCTGGGGTCCCTGTTCCAGGACTAGTTCTCGGAGTGTTCTGGTTGCATTTCTGAAGAATGTCTGGTAAATCCCAAAATGAAGCACCGAGTTTGACCTTCTGGGGGAGCTGCTTCATTGTAGTTCCCGTCTGACAGGGCTACACCTCCGCCTTTCCCTGTGAAGAAGTGGGAGAGGCTAATAACAAGGGTATCTGCATCAGAGGAAAAGCTGGACAGAAGCAGAGATAAAGCTCAATTCCAAAGGTCACAGGGTTTTGACCCTGGTATTTTGTATCTAGACACTTTTATAAAAATGGAATAGACCTAGTGATGTAGGATCTTGTTGCAGGCTCTCTACTGTAGTGTCCCTCTACTAGGCAGCACAAGCAGAGGTGCCAGGGTTACCATGATGGGAAGTGGACTGAGGGGAGGAGCTTGGAGGTGCATGGCAAGGGGGAAGCTGAGAAGTAGAGGAAAGGAGCAGCTGCATTAAAGCCATGTTAGTTTTTGAAGGGTTTGTCAGTGCCTAAAAATCTTTGCAAGCAGCTTGCCCCTGGGGCCTTATGGCTAAGGGCAAGGCAAACTCAGGGGCACCCAAACCCCAAGCCTCTGGGCTTGGGCCTGTCAGTAGGATGCTCATCAAAGGTTTTGGAAACATCTGAAGCCCCAGACAGGGGTGGAGGATGTTTGCCGGTAGTAGGGCCACTTACGGTTCTAGACTGACTTTTGGATTTGGAATTTGTTTTGGCTAATTTGGCTTGGGATGTGGAAATTAAAAATCCTTGTAAGCGTTGCCATATAGTGCCATGTGGCATTGATCAGTGTTGTGGTTCATATACTGGGTGGAAGCTATCCATCCCCTAGAGCTTTAGTTACCCTCACTGTCTCCTCTCTCTGGCTCATTTCCCAAATCTTAGGGTGGAGGGAGGTGGAAATTGTTCTTTCCATCCCCTACATAAACTGTTTGGGGAGGGGAATATCTATTTCACTCTGTCCTCTTATTTTTGAACACTTCAGTCAACCCTTGACCATGTGGCAGCTCTTACAACGGATATTAAGACAGCCTTTGAGAGTCAAGAAAAGGTTGGAGTTGTTCAAGTTGGTCTAACAGTAGCCTGCAACAGTCTGGCAGCCAGGCCTTCAGTATAAGCTACTTACCACACTACCAGACAGAAGTCTGGTTAAATTTATCATGGAAATGATCTTGAATCGGGGGCAAGAGGCAGCCAGCTACCAGAACATCTCTTTGGAGGACCCCAGCCTCCGGTTGCCTCAGGGCATGGTGCTGGACCGTGCCTTGCCCTGCTTTTTTGTTTGTTTGTGGGGGGCTGATACCTGGAAACCCAGGTGTCCAATTTTGAGCCTGCACTGCAATGCAGCGCGGGGAACATTTTTTTGTTCCCAGCATGCCTCTTGCCATGTCTCAAATTGCTTTGAGACTCTACAAGGGGCACGTGCGGGCTCGTTTGGACGCCCTTTCTGAGGCCATTGTGTTCTGCCTTCGTATGCTGCACACTCCTCCTGTGTGGGGAGACAATGGGCTCGCAATACAGGTTTCCCTCGCTTTATGCAGGCTCTGTATGTGCGAATTCGCTCTTATGCAAAGGCCCTTTTTATACCAAAAATTCATTATATGCGAGGTAAATTCACTCTTACACGATCGGTGTGGTGGAAACCCACAGTCAACTGCTTTGTGCAGTGCATTGTGGGAGTGACAAACACCAAAATGTAGTCTCCTGTGTGGATCTGTACTCCTTGCTCGTTGTCTGTGACACGTGTTTCTGTAGTTGCCATCCCCATTATGATAGTGCCCTGTGCTGGTGTGTACTGTCTGCTGTTGGAGAGTACCAAAATTGTCTTGTAAAAGTAGTGAAAACGGGTCTGGGGTCAGTACAGTTGAGATCTTGGAACGTGTCCATATTTGTTACATTGTAAAGTGGGTTCCCTTTATGCGGATTCCAGTTATATGCCGTTTTCCAGGAATGCAGGTACAACATAAAGCAAGGGGAACCTGCATTGGAGCTTATGATATCCAGATACATCTCTGTCTGTGCCTAGTGCTTCACAGAAGGGTGGCACAGGTGGCATAGTTGCTATGGAACAATTTGCCCCAGATTTTACCATGTACTAAACTTATTTTGTAGTAAGGAGTGGACCCACGCAACCAGCATTCCCAAATGAGCTGGTTGTGTTAGGTGCCATTACAACACCTGGGCAATAGGTGGCTAGTTGGCATGGAGGGGGCACAGACTGGTGCACAAGTGTGTTGTTGCTCCTCACTTTGAGAGGCAACTTCACCTCACAGTCATGTAAGGCTTTGTCATGTTCGTGCTCCACGTAAGCTATAAAGCAAAGTCATTTTCCTCTGTAGTGAATGTGTTGTGTGTCTGCACTGCACTTCGCGGAGACCACATGAAGCTGTGGAAAGCCCAGAGTGGTGCTGCCGCAGTCCAGCAGAGTCGAATGGGCTAGTATTTCCCAGAGTCCTTGTCCCAGGTCGAAGGCACTCTGAATGTGCTGGGCACAGCCGACTTTCCCTTCCCAAGGGGCTGCAGTGTAAAGCCGTGCCATGCCGAGGCAAACTCACTCACTCCTGAGCTAGAAGCAGTGTAACTGTATTAGCAAGGTGCTGGGCATGGGCAGAGCTTATTAGCTTGCCCATGGCCCTGCACTGACGTGACTGTGTTGCTTCCCATTCATCCCTCAGCACAGTGCTGCCTTGCACCATTACTGAGGTGCATATAAGGAAAAGGGAGTCATCGGTATAGCACAAGGCAGTGCTGTGAAGACATCTTAGGCTCAGTCTGAATGCTTTTTTCCTCTGGGTAGGCTAATTAATTGAGGCAGACTGGGCACCCTGTACAGGGTGTTCAGGGTTACTTCCCTTGAGCCACAGCTGGGTGTTGGGGAGAGGACGTAGCACATGTAGGTATTTCTGTGACAAACAGGCAGTCCCCAGTTACAGTGTCATACCCCCACTTTTGCCCCCATACCTAGGTTTTGGGAAAGAGGGCTGCTTTCCATGAGCAACTGCCCCCCCTCCTTTTTTTTCTTGCTGCAGATTTCACATCTGTGCAGCAGGACAGGGCTCACACTAGCAGACAACCATAGTGGGGTGCAGAGACTGAGTGGCTGGCGCAATATCCTGGCTGCTGAGCTTTTGGTCTGTGACACCTTGTGAAAATGATACAAGGTGCTAATTTGCATAACCAGTGGATCATTTGTATATAGTCACATTTGGGCTGATGGTCCACACAGCCTGCCCTGAACACTGGTAGGGAGGAAGGGAGGTGCACTGATTGGGGAGTGGTAGGAGGGTGAGTGCTTGAAAGGAGCCTGAGGGAATCATAGGATGCATAACAACCGGGGCTTGTGATATCCGGGAGAGAGAAGGGAGTGAAGGGGCTGCTTCATGGCAGGGTTTCCTGGTGGGGGTAGGAAGTGCTGTGGCTGCTGCTGGTGGGTGCTGTGTAGAAGTAGGGGATACCTAGACAGTTGGGGTTCAGAGCTGAACTGGAGGGTTGCATGGGGCTGGTCTTGGGGCCACTTTCCTTTTGCTGTACTCCAGCTGTCTTCTCTACCAGTCTTCACCACCTCCGGGCTGCTTGGTCCTGCCCTTGGGTCAGCAGGGGGAGCAGCCAGGACAGACAACCTGCTGAGACAGAACTACAGGCAGGGCCTTCAGCTTTTCTTCAGTCTTGCTGGGTGTGTGTTGTGCGGGCCGGGAGCGGTCCAAGGCCCTCGGGGGCCTGTGCGCGGCGGGCTGTGGCCAGCAGCCCAGACACGTCGGGTCAGGGAATGCCGGCCGGCAGGCTAGAATTAGGCGCAGACGCTTAGCGGTTGATTAAAGATTATTTTACTTACACCGAAGATGGTCGCGGTGCAGGCAGGAAAACTTGCTTGGGTTGCGGTTACAGACAGAAAAGAAGAGAGGCGGACAAGAGTTCCTTCCATGCGAACCTCTAGCCCAATCCGGTTGAAGGCTCTAAACACGCGAGCCCGTTGTGTCAACCGAAGAAAACAACTTGAAGCAGAGAAAGAGCTCTGGATACACTCACACGAAGTTTGCTAGGCTCCATGCAACTTGCGCGCAGGGAAAAAGGGGTTCGTCGAAGGATTGCGCTCGGCGACGGGGAGAGGCCAGAGGTTGATCAGACCCCTATAGCCTTCTTGAGATACACGCTGGGTCCAATAGGCTCCGCAGCGCTTAGAGATCTTCACGAGACGTGAAGTCCTCCT
>NW_005841891.1:688303-688909 GCF_000455745.1 Alligator sinensis
GCCCTCCTCTGCTCGATTCTCCCTTCCGTCGGCATGAAGGCGTGGTCATCGGCAGCGACGCTGCGTCGGTGGGCAGGGTTGCCAGAAACAACGCTGCGTCAGTGGGCGGGGTTGCCGGAAACGACGCTGCATCGGTGGGCGGAGTCGCTGGCCGAACTCTCGCGGGTTCCTCCGAAGCTTCACCCTTCTCTTCCGGTTCTTCCACGCGGTCTCTCTCTTGCTCGGCGCCATCTTGGTGTGGCGTCTCAGGATTTTCTTTCGCAGCCGCTTCTTTGACCGCTTGAACGGCCATACGCAGCTGGGCTTTCAAACTTAAATTCTTCTGTATTAAATCGGTTACAGTGCGAAAAGTTAAAGTTAGCACTCCCCCCTTGTCGTATTGTGGGGCCACCCTCTCATCTACGGCACGTCCCTCCGTCTCCAGATCTTCGCGGAGCTCGGATGGAAGCTCGCGACCCCTTAATCTAGACGCCAGCATAGAGGGGGCGAACCGGTCGATTGGCACCGGTTCTTCACTCTCCCAAGCACATCTTAGGCAACGGGCACACTCCCGGGTGAGGGTCGGGTTTACTGCGCCCGCCGGGTTGACTCTGGCGAGGGACACAG
>NW_005841891.1:690066-694173 GCF_000455745.1 Alligator sinensis
GGAAATAATTTAGCAGTGCCGAAGCGCGCACAAACAAAATCACACCCTTGGGTTGTGACATGTGTGAATCCCGGTGGGCCCTGGGAATGGGTGACTGGACTTCCAGGCATGTCTGTCTCATGGGAGAGGCAAGCCCCTCAGCCATCCTGCAGTCTGTGTGAAACTTCCCTGGGCTGGCTGAAAATCCAATAGCAAGACTTAGGGGAGGAAGAGAAAGCAACCAGGGGTGTGTGCATGGAATGGGGGCAGCACCGAGGGGACTGGGGGGTGCGTCATGCAGCTCTTATTTGGGCAAGAGGTCAGGAGGAAAGTTCACCTGAAAAGGTTTTGGGGAAGGTACAATTAGGGGTTTGTGGAACAGAATCCCTTGTAACATTAGAGGGGCTGCAGTTCATCTCTGGAGCTGGGGCTGGGGGTAGCAGGAGGAGATTGGATTTGTTATTCCTTTATGCCACCTCCTGTCAAACTGGGAGGGCTTTTGCTGGAGAGAATAGAAAATAATTCACTTGCTAGAAAGGCTGACCCTCCACCCTCTCGCTAAGAGAGTGGTCTTGTCCCTCTGGCACAGGCACAGAGCTATTTCCATTGCTGCAGTGAGGTGCTGTCAATCAGGGAGGGTCTCCAGCAAAACCTCCTTCAAAGCAGGGTCTGGTTTTGGGGGATGTGGGCGGGAGGTGTGGGAGGAGATGTCTGCGAGGGAGTGGAAAGGACTGGAGTCTGCCTGAGAGGCCCATGCCAGAGGTGGTTATGAATGGTGGTTTTCAAAGTATTTTAAAGCACCGTGACACAAATAGATCACCTTTCATGGCTACGAGGCAGCAGTTCTGCTGCATAACAGGGCACCACAAAGGCCTTACGATGAAGTATAAACTGCAATCTGTAATGGCCCATACAACACATGTTCCTTGTTGGAATAAAAATATTCCAGAATGGATAGCTCAGCTGGACAAGATGTATTGCTAATAGCTTATGTATAATACACCCCAGCAGTTAAGTGTTAGTTGAGCAAGCCTTGCTTAACCTCACAAGTCCAGGCAGATGCTCACACTAGCTCTCTTCTTGCAGAAAGCTGTAGGGGTTTTGCTTACCTCTCCAGGGGGGAGACAAAGGATGAGGATAGAAGAACAAAATACAGCTGTGGACCGGTCGGTTTGCTTGGGTGAGAGGCTCCTCCCCACAACTCTTGCTTCAGTGGAGAGGGGTTGTGGGGGGCAGGAGGGAGGCTTTTCTCTGTTGGGCCAGGCCCAATGCCTTAGAGAGAGACAGTGGCAACAGCCCTGCTCTGTCACTTCCCACACCTCAAGAACCAGCTGCTTTGGGGCTGGCACCTAGAACCAGCTCTGCATTTTCTGCAAACTCATGTTTCTCAGGCTGTTTCAAGCTAGATTTTCTTCAGTGTCTGACTCAATTCTGGGGTGCCAGTCTCCCATTGAATTTCAGTGGGATTCAAACACTTGCCTCTGGTTGCTTTCTAAGATAACAGTCAGTCAGCAGTGGACTTCCAAGGGCAGCTCTCTTTAACCTCTAGGCAGCAAGCCCTCCATGCCCCAGTTATGTGATTTTTGCCTCTAAAAGGCCTGACTTGCATCTAGTGCCTGGGAAAGCAGCATTTGACTACAGCTGTTGCCATAGCTGGTGCAGGGCGGGAGCCAAGGCCTAATCCACACAAGAAGAGGTTTGTGGAGGTGCAAAACCTCATAGGCTAAGTCTGCAAAGATGGGCGGCAGGTGCTTTGGCTAAGGTGGCAGTGATAGGGCAGACCCGGCCCCTGGGCGTGGACCCAGCCCTGCTGGCAGAAGGAGCCTTTCTGCTGCCAGAGCTACCCCAGCTTCCCTGAATGGTAGGAGTTTGTTGGCAAATCTGTGTCGCCATGGCGTGCTTGCTGGCAGGCATGCTGGGTAGAAGTTGTACTAGTTCCCCAAGCGACATGAGCTATGCTAGCAAAAGCTCTCTCATGCCAGTATAACTCTATCTTCTGCCAGTGTAAGATGTGCTGACGCATGCCCCCTGAGCCCACAGTAGCACGAGGGTGGAAGTGTCCAGGGTAGACTAGCGTAATAGAGGCCAGTGAGCAGGAAAAACACCTTGTCCTCTCCTGCTTCCTAGGAGAAGCAGTGTCCTCCACTTCCTTCACTATGACAAGGCTGGTATTATGTCTTGTCAGGTGGGTACTGTGACTTCCATATTCCTCAAAGCCTCTGGTCTTCTGGGCACAGTCGTGTGTATGACCACGCAGTCGGGAGGTGTCAGACTACAGTGAGCCATCTCTTCAGGCGTGAGTAGCAATCAGCTGTTTTAGGGCCTGACCCTTCTCTTCTGCCAGTTCTCTGAGGAGTGTGAATCCAGTGGAAAGAGCTCCAAGTCATGCCAGTGTAAATGAGAGGAGATTACTGTCTTGTCAGTGCTCTGTTCATGTGACTAGCGTGGCTTAGGGGTAAGAAACTGCATGGTGTTTCACCTTTGTTGCAAGGCACCACATCTCAAGGGACCAGTTCATATTTACTCTAAGGGGGCTTTAACCCAGTGTCCCCTATCTAACCAGCAGTTTGGGAGTCCTTCTGCAGGCTCCTGTTGTCATGTCCTCTCTTCAAGCTGTGCTGCGTAACTGCTTACACTGCATACAAATAGGGTTTGTCTCATGACATTTTGGCCAGGAAGGGGAGGAATAAAGCACACGGGGAAAAAAAATATATTTTTGCTGAAGCCACTGCTCTCCAGAGGCTCATGTCACAAGATCCTGCCTTTGAAAAGGAACACAAAGTGCATCTTGCTACTCTGGGATGCAAAGGTGAGCCTCACTCGTACTAGTGCAGGGGTGGCACACACTGTGTCAGATAGGGCAGGGAGCAGAAAGCAGAGCAGCAGATCAGGCAGGGGAAGGGGACTGGAGTGGCATTCAGGGAAGGTGGAAGGCTTACCTTGTGGCGGGCCTGCCAAAAAGTTTGGCTCCTGCTGTACACGGTATTCCCGTTTTACCCACTGGCCTAGCAAGTAGCTTCCAAGCATGCTTTGCCTTTCTTCAGAAAAGGCATGCTAACATTTTTGTCATAAGAGTCTTTGGCTCTTTTTCATAAGTCGGGATATTAATTCTGCTGTCTTGATCCAGTTCTAGCATAAGTGCAATGCGTATATTCCATTTACAATCCTGTGGCAGTTTCAGTTAGCTAGAAGTTGCTTCTTGTCCTGTCCTGTTTGTGTGTGTGGTGAACAGCTGCTGTGTTTCACCCAAGAAGCAGCTGCATTTCAGAGGTAAATGACTTGATCGATTTATGCACGTGAAATCTAATTTCCACCCTAGAGAAGAGTGATCCTTTGAAGGCTTTTTTTTTGTTGCTGTTTATTCAAAGTGTAGCAGCCTGTGGACAATGCAGATTTCAGTCCTAAATGCAAAGGGAAACCAGATGGTGTTTTCCTAAAAGCCTCACTCTTGCGTTATGCGACTGCTGTAAATTATGCTCATTGTATCTCTGGATTATTATGGACTAGGCAGCACTGTGGGATAAATGCTTCTCTGGTTTCTTATTATAAAAGTCAGCCCGCCTCACTACACGGGCTTTGACGCTCTGTGTCACTTGTGCACTATCTGTGTGTCATGCTAGGTCCTTGGCAGGTGAAGGGATGAAGGAGGCTGTGATCTTCTCCCTCCCAGGAATAGTGTTAGGAAATAAAATCTAGTTACAGCCTAGCTGACTCCCCGCTGGCCTCTGTGGCATCTCTTGGGGGTGATAACCTTTTGTGACTGGCTCTTGACTTGCCAGATCGAAGGTGTCAGTGAGCTGATGTAAGGATTCTTCTTTGGAGGCATTGCATAGCTCTGCCATGATTTGCTTCAGCTCACTTGGTTTAGTGCTGTCAGGGCCTGTGTGATGGGAGTTGCTCCCTGTCAGAATGTATTGTCTTCGCTCCTCATGCGTGCAAGGATTTGATTTTTAGAATGGCAGCGGTATTACTTGCATTTGCTCATTGCATGTGCTCTAACCATCTCCCAGGCACTTCTTCTGAGAGACTGCGCGTTGTCTATGTTCCAGCGGTCAGCTTTCCCATTGTTACACAGTGCAATGGCATTCATGGATTTCTTTCAGCCCTCGCAGTCACTTGCTGGTGGGT
>NW_005841891.1:694204-726155 GCF_000455745.1 Alligator sinensis
TTCTTTCAGCCATTGCAGTCACTGGCTGTCGGCTTTCTAGAACTTCAGATCCACTAGAGGGCATATGGTCTGCCCTGGGAGTGAGAGCAGACTGCTAATTCTGGAGAGTGAAGAGTGAGCGAGTGTGTGTGTGTAAATGGTTAAGACTAGAGACATAGTTAAGTATATGCAGCGGCCTTCCTTTTTCCTGCAGCAAAGCTGCACTACTGCATTTGCAGGATGAACAGAGAATAAAGCTATAGCTTTGCCTAAAGTATGGGGTGTATTTGGCTGGATGGGGAGGGGGAGGAGGGAGGGTGAACTGGGATGTTTAAGCATGATCAACCCAAAAAGGTTGCTCTAAGGCAGTGATTTTCAACCTTTTTTCATTTGTGGATGCCTACAAAATTTTGAATGGAGGTGCAGACCCTTTTGGAAATTTCAGCTAGAGGCGTGGACCCCTTTGAATTGTAAGTGTGTATATTCACATACTTTTAATTGATCATAGTCATCTTTCGCAGACCCCTTAGACACAGTCCGCGGACCCTCAGGGGCCTGCAGACCACAAGTTGAAAACCACTGCTCTATCAAGTAACTTGCCTAGTGAGATCTCCTGGTAGACTATGAGCTAGTGTCTGACAGTCAGGAAAATGACACCCCAGATTTGCTCAATAAGCATATCAAAATGGCTGGGAAATGCCAGGGAAACAATCATGACTCCTTGCTCTCAGTAAAAGAGCTGGATTCTTCTACCATGCTCCTCGTTGTCAGGTCCAAGCATCTTCCATCAGTGTAATGCTACAGAGATTAGTCACATCACTTGTGTTTGTTCTCTCCCCCTCTCCCCAGGGACAGAAACATGTCCGGTGGAGTGCACTGTTTTGGTAGTGTGCTTTTGTTGTGGTTTTGGTTTCTGTTTGTTTTTTGTATCTGCACATCATGGAATAAAGTGACAGGGAGTGGGATTATCTGGCAGAGGAAGGTGTGATCGCTAACATCCAGAAGGAATTTATAACAACAAAACATGCTGAACCAACTTGATTTACTTCTTCAATAGGGTAATGAGTTTAGTGGACAAGGGGAATGCAGTGGGTGTGATATATCTGGCCTTTAAAGGTGTGACATGGACCCATGTACCAGTCGCATGTGTGAGCTGGGGAAATGTGGGCTGCATAAAAATACCCTTAGGTGGACACAACATATTTTAATAAACCACAAATGAAGAGTGACTGAAAGAATAAATGTGAGACTGGCAATAGGTCTCAAGTGGAGCTCTGCAGGCATCTGCTCCAGACTCAGTGCTGTTGGACACTTATACTGATAATTTAGATGCAAGGACGGAGGATATGACAATTTGTATTTACAGATGATCCACACCCTGTGGTGGGGTTGCAAGTACTTCGGAGGATGGGATTAAAATATATAGGGATCTGGATAAATTGGAGAACTGGGCAATAGGCAACACAATGAAATTTCTTCCTGCCATGTGGGCTGTGCAGGTGGTGCAGACTCCTGGCCTTGCCCCCGCTGTGTGGCAGCAGGAGAAGCAGCTGCTGGGGTTCGACCACGTGCTCACCACTCAAAGTGAGCAGGCTGCCAGCCTTCCAGACTGTGCGGCAGGGGCTCCCTTCACACCCACTCCCCCACTGACAGGGCAGCAGAGCCTTGGCTCCAACACGTCCATCCCCTTCACCACGTCCTCTGGCCAGAGGGGAGCCTCCTGTTAAGAAACTTTGCCCCTCATTGTTTTTGTTACTCTCTGCCCATTCCCCACTACTTGCCCGTCTCCTTCATTTGTTGCATGTTGTTCTTTAGCCTGTCAGCCTGGTAGGACAGGGACTATCATTGAATCTGTGGGGACAGTGTCTGTGCTCCAGGTGACTAGCCTCATAGTACTGCTGCCGTGTAAGTATTGCCTCATAATCATGTTGGATGCAGCTACGTGGTGCAACAGTGCTCAAGAGCTGGGATTATGAGAGGAACAAAGGGGAGAAAGTGCCTTGCATTTCCTTTCTGCCCAGCCTTCCACGTGCTTTCCCACACCATCGCACCCTTTCCCAGATCCTGGCAGCACAGACCAGCGCAAGTGCTCCAACTTGGTGGTCAGGGCCTGCTGGCCCATTTGTGGGAGGTTTGCATTCCTGTTGCGTCACTGAGGGGAACCGACTTAGTTCATTGCTTCCTATTTTTCTCCACAGGCTGAGTCTTTCTTCACGGATCCTGTGGCTTCTTCCTCAGAAGACTGTTGAAGGAATGCCTTATAGAGGGTGAATTTTCATCTGTTTCTTGGGTACCATTTCAAATGTGGATGGCAGTAAGCATTGGAAATGGTCCCAAAGTCCAAGGCCAACATCACAAAAGAATTTCCTGCAGTATTTGACTCCCTTGTTTGTGGGCATCTCACTCTGATACTGAGTCTCATTCCAGTGCCCTCCTGCTACTCTCCCTTACAACACTCACCATGAGGCTCTGTTAGTGGAAAGATTTACGTAAGAGGAATGAAGGTGCAATCTGGCTCCACTGGAGTCAGTGACAAAACGCCCATTGACTTCAGTGGGATGATGACTGGGCCCCTAAAGTCCGTGACAAGGCCTGGGACCAAGATATGACTCTGGCAGTAATTGTAGCCATACCTCATTGTCCCCCATAATGGGGGCGATGAGGTGCCATACAGGATGCCTGTTCTGTCTGAAAATCACACCAATTAAATTTAACGTGGAACCTTTGGTTAAATGCCACGTAGTAGAAGATGTGAATTGCTGACTTTGATGTTCTCTCTGGCTATAAAGCTGATTTTGGGAGATGATGAAAAGAAACTGTACTGAGTAGTTCTCCGATGGAGTTTGGCTTGACTTGGTCTAATTTTTTTTCTTAACTTTTTGGTTGATGATCATCAGTTTATAAGCAGAGTGTGTCTGTGCTGCTTCTCTCCTGTCCTCATACCTGACAATAAGTGCAGAAGATGCAGTTAACTAGGGGCACAGGATAGGATGGAGACCCTGGGCCTCTGAGTCCAGTCACTTGCTACTGCAGGCAGCCCTGACCTCAACTCTCTCCTCTGGTGTGTTGCTGCAAGGGGGCAAAATTTCATTGCAGATAAATATTCTATAATATATTTTACCCCTCCCATGCCTTCTCATACACAAATTTCACCTGCCCAGATATGGGAACAAAAAATAAATTCCTGCTGCAACCAATCCATGTGTCTTTTAATCAACACCCTGGTACATGTTAAACACCTAGAAATATGTTCTTTTTCTGAATCCACAAGCCTTTATTCAAAAGTAAAGTTGTCAAATTTCATCCCTATCCAATATTCATATCCCCAGTTTGGCTTAGTGGGTATGAGTGTGTTGCTGATATTTGAAATAAAGTATCTGAAGAATTATTTCTCATCTCACTGACTTTAGTATGTGAACAGGACAATTACAAAGAAAAAAGCCCTGTGTCTGCCTCTTCACAAACGAATGCCTCTTCACAAACGAATGCTCACAATAGCTCTTCTTTGACACCTAAGGTCTTAATACTATCTGTATTACAGTAGCACTGTGATGTCCTGATTGAGATCACTGCTATTGGGTGCTGTATAAACACAGTTTGAGAGACAATCTTTGCTCTGAAGAACTTATAAACCTGAGTAGCCAAAGGGGATGAGGGGAAGCCAAGAACAGAGGGCATGTCTGTATTACCTCAGTGCCACCATGAAGCATGCCCAGCCCTTCTGCTCTCACTCTGTGTGCACCAGCTCCTGAAAAAAAGGCATTGCAGCTGCTTCAGAGCAGTCCTGAGAGCATAGCCAGCACTGCTCGTAGGCACTCTCTTGGTATGTGCTCACTGGCATCTGCTCAGGGCTCCTCTCAGGCAGCCACACTGCCATGCGCCTGAGATTTGATGTGTTCGAAGTGGGGGTGAGTGGGGAGGACATTTTCCATGGGGACCTTTCGAGGTATGGCATGGATGCAATGCTGACAGGCCCAAAGTGAGGAGGTGACTGGACTGAGGTCACACAGCAGGTGTAGAATATTAGCTGGGGGGCGTTTTGGCCCAGTTGGTAACACTGGTATAAGCTCTTGCTTTTTGCTCATGTGATCTTGTTGTGAGGGAATGAGTCCATGGCTGGTTATGTACAGCACAGACCACAGTCAGAGCCAGTGAACTATAGGTAGGAGGAGCAGAACTTGGGATCTGGGAAGGCAGACACCTCTGCCATAGAGGTCAAGTAGAATCTGGTAGTATTAGGGATGGTGCCAGGGGTGGGTAACCTGTTGCTAGGGGTATTTTCACGTTACTGCTCTCCCTTCTCTCCTAAATATGAGCTCATGAAGTGTCAATAGCTTGCAACTGATCGAAGTCTGCAATGTGCTTGCCTGAATGGGGGTGCAGGAAGGAGGAGAGCCTGGACCCACGGTTTTTAGTTCCCAGGCGCTAGAGAAGGAAGCATGATGAGAAGCTGTGGTCAAGTAGAGAATGAAGATAAAAAGTGCCTGCAAACGAGGAAAAAGAGGGGCAGCAGAGTTTTGACTGCATACCAGAGTGGCCAGTTGTAAGGGGGCGGGGGGAGAGGGTCATAATTCAGTGTCAGATGCTTGGAGGACTGAATGGACCCATGTCATGAAACACTTAGTGTCTGCATATGACAGTGAACCGGTTCAATATAGTACTTGAATTTTCAGGTACACTTTTGAACCATGCCAGGAGGATTTGAACCAGTTTAACAGGCTTTGTGTCTATCTGCTTCAGGTTTAAGCCACAATTAAACCATTCTGGGCATGTCTACATGTACATTTACTGTGCAGTAAGTTACTAGATACCAGCCTAAAAGTGGTTTTTAGACTGGTGTCTACATGCACAGACATTACAGCACAGTATTGCTGTGTGTGGACTGACTTTGGACTAAAGTTAGTCCCAAGTCATTTCACACACACAATGTTACTGCGCAGTACAGCATCTATACATGTCTCACTGCACAGTTACTAATCAGGCATAAATTTGCTACCTGCATCATGCAACTAGCAAATTTATGCCCAAGTTGGCATAAGTCACTGTAGTTAACCTAAATAACTGCACAGTAAACATACATGTGTAGACACACCCTCTGTTACATGTGCCCATGCAGTCCTGTCTAAGCTTTTGGGTTCAGGTTGTAGGGTCATGTAAACTCATGCCTCCAGGACTGGTAGTGATTCAGACCGATCAACTTTTTGGTTAACCTAGATCTTTCAAGCAATTCCCAGCCCCCTGCCCTTCCTGGCTGTGTTTTCACTCCAGGTTTTGATGCTCCTAGCATTTCTCACTTGGTGTGGCTCACTCTCCTGCAGTTTTAGGGTCAAGTAGTCTCCTCTAGACCTCCAAGAAATGCCCAGAGATTGCTGTCCTCTCTCCAGCAACAACTTTAGTATATAGGGCTTGGCTTGGGCCGCAGCTTTTCCTGACTAATACAAGACATGAGCAGGCCTCAATCCATCCAGCAGAGGGCAGCAGTTCATGCTCATCAACACAGTACAACTTTGATTAGCCTCAAAAGAGCCAGCCACTGCAAGGACTGTGGGGGGTTATATATAACTAACTCATTCACAAAGAATCATACAGTACAGAACAGGCATGAAAACCACCCCACATACTGCTGGCGTCATCTAAGCTAGCATGTTATATTTACATTACCACTAGCTCAGGAGCCCACTTCCTCTGAGTGTCCCTTTTAATACAGAGCAATTTGTTGATTAAAAATTGTATATTATCACTTTCAGTGCTACCTGCTATTTCCACAGGAACTTGCCTCTTGCCCTTTCTTTGGTAATTAGGACGTCTGGATGCTCTTCTGCCTCACCTTATTTAAAAGACAAGGGTCTTGTAAAGCAAATCCAAAAAGACAGGAAAAATGCCAGTGTCTTATTTTCAGAGTTACATTTCAGACACCAAAAAGAGCTCTTTTCTCAGTGATATGTGCATGATACATAAACCACCTATTATGTATCATAAAACTGCACATTATAGATAACTACGAGAACATTGATGCATGTGCTGTCTTTTGTGGTCCAGTTCACAAGGTGAGTTAAGACATTCTATATTTGTTCCACTAATATATGAATTGTTCTACTCTAGTCACTTCCTTTCCTTTCCTGCCTGCCCTGTGCCATGAGAGCCAAGAGCTGGGAGCACATACTGGTGCTTGTAATGCCTTGGTGGGTCCTATTGCTTAAAATGAAGAATATGATGCAGTTTGGGCAGGATCTGGAGGCCGAGCTGTGCATTTGCACTTTTTCTTTGTCCTCATCTCTGAGCAGTTGGAGTTGGTCCCAGCTATGTGGATTCTCATCTGCCCTTGTTGCTGTGGCAACCAAGAGAGGATGCTACATGGGGGTGCTGCATGGTGACAGAACTGAAGATTTCCTGCCCCTCCAGACAGAAGTTAGATCTGACAGAAGTTACATTCTGTCAAAGACAGAAGTTAAATTTGTTGTGCGATTGGTCCCTTGAAAACACTTGATAGCCATGCCCTAACAGAAGTGCACAGCTATAGGGCACTTTAAAAGTCCCCAATCACATGGCAAATTAACCCTCATTATATAAAGCTTTAAATCAAGGTGCTCCGAAGTAGAACACCTTCATTAACTTGTGTCTGATTAGGTGGCAGGTCTGATGCAGCCAGCCCCACACTTGGTGGAGGACTCCAATCTACTGCACCCCTCTCCCGCACAGGCTGGGCAAAGCTCAGCCTGAGCTCCCTCCCCTCCCTTCTCCCCCCTCCCATTGTGTAGACAGCATGGAGCTGTGAGGGAGGGGGCAGGGCTAGGGAGGAGAAGCTGCAGAGATGCAGCTGGATCAGCTCCAAATTGGAGCTTGATCCCCCACCCTTGCAACCCAACAGTGAACGTCTGTTGGTTTGGGAGGGTTGGTCTTATTCATGGTGCTTTCTGTGAAGTGCCGTGAGTTAGACCAGGGAGCTGCACGTCTGTCGGTGCCCTCCATTCCATTGTCTTTTGTTAATTTATCCTCCCATACTCCAGGCCTGATTGGAACCATGGCCTGTAGCAGCCAAGAGGGTGAGAGGCTTTCTTAAACAGGTAAAAGTGATCCTTTTTTTGCCATAGAGGTAAGGCTGCAGTTGGGAATCAAGAGGTTACCTTTCCCCAGAGCAATGCCTCTGCAGCAGTTTCAGCACCTACCAGGCTCAGAAGAGAGATCCCAAGAGCAAATTTTGTCTCCTGGTGACATCCAACAGCAGCGCCACTTAGCTACTGCCCATGGCATTTTATTTCTACTACCGGCCTTCACTGTAGATATTAATTACAGTTGGCAGGAAAGGTGAAGCTCACTCAGTCTTGTGCCCCCAAAAGTGTTTTCAATGCCAGGCAGAGGTTCTAGGCTTATAGGGCACAGTGGGGCAGGACATGCTATGTGAAGGCAATGTCTTCGATAAAACTTTCTGTGGATGTGTCTGCTTCATTGGAAGAGGTTGCTGAGGTTATTTCATCTGAGAAGGAAAGAAGCACCAAACAACCCAAACCAAACCAAAACAACAAAAAAAGCTGTGCGGCTTTATTTATTTATTTTTGGTCACAAATACTTTTTCAGTAGGTTGTAAAGTTTTTGTTTTTTCCACCTAGAGCTGAAAATTTGGGGGCATTTTCTTCCTTGCTGCTGTTTATCCACCAGCTCAGTTTGGATCCCTTCCTGACCTTGGACTTGGTGACATTAAACTCTCAGCTCCTCAGAGCTCCTTAGATCTTACTAACTTTGAAGTGTGCAGGGGAATAATTATCTGAAATAAGCCTGGCCCCTGATAAGCCAGACCCCATGAAACCATACTGCTTTTTTATTTTCTTGTTTTTTGGGGGTCACTTGAACTCTGGGCCTGACCTTGCAAGAAGCTGAAATACTGCTTTGACTCCCAGTGAAATCAGAGAGAGCTGAGGGTACTCTGCGTGAGACTGAGCCTTTTATGCCTACTGCAAACAGAGGCACAGTATTTATTTACTGAAGCACAGATTCTCCGTATTTCATCACTGCACCCAGGAGAAATTGGGAGAGCTGAGGAAAATGCAGAGAGCAATTTAAAGGAGCTTTGTGGCACTCATTCACCTGCACGTGCCGTTTGATTAATGGCTGAGTCTTCTGCTAGGAATCTTGCAGCAACATTGGTGCATCGTGGCACTTACTTGATGTAACTTTTTTAATCCATGGGAGAGAGAGAAAGGAGAAGCTTGGAAATGAAGCTGAGCAAGATTTTTCACCTGAAACTTTTAAAGGAACAAACTCTCAGATTTGGCAATATCAAGACATCTTGGAAATTTTGCCTCAGTTTTGCATGTGTTGGCTTTTCCCCTCCAAAATTCAAAACATACCATTTCAATATTCTCAGGGGAAATGTTTCAACTTTTCTAATTGAAATTCTTTTTATTTTGTCCTTCAATTAAAAAAAAATCTTGAAATCCAATCCAAAGATTCCATTTTGGGTTGAACAAAGTATTTCCTGCATACACCCAAGTTGCTTTTCTTCCAGTTACGAGTAGCTGGGACATAGACACCTCACCTAGGTCAGGAAAACAGACCTTATGAAGACAGACTGAGAGCCATGGGACTCTTCAGCCTGGAAAGGCGCAGGCTCAGGGGTGATCTGGTGACCACGTATAAGTTTATCGGGGTGCTCATCAGGATTTGGGAGAAGTCTGTTCACCAGAGCACCCCAAGGGATGACAAGATCGAACGGTCACAAACTCCGCCATGACCGATTCAGGCTGGACATAAGGAAGAACTTCTTTACTGTCTGAGCGCCCAAGGTTTGGAATAGACTGCCACCGGAGGTGGTTCAAGCACCCACTTTGAAAGCCTTCAAGAAACATTTGGATGCTTATCTTGCTGGGATCCTATGATCCCTGCTGACTTCCTGCCCCTGGGGCAGGGGGCTGGACTCGATGATCCTCCGGGATCCCTTCCAGCCTGAATGTCTATGAAATATAAATCTATGCCTCTCTTCCCCTGTGTCAGGGCTTGGGAGTGAAGGGATGGGTCAGACCACTAGGATAGCTCTGCCCCAGCCTGGTATGTGACACACTTTAGTCATTAGATATAAAGTACCTTCTGGTGAGCGCTAGGTCCCACCATGTTGACTGTCCTGGGGCCCTTTCCCCTCAGGATCTGAAAACGATGGGGTCGGGAAGGCAGTCCACGGGCTGCGTGGGAGTGCAAGGTTCTCATCTTGCATGCATAGCTGGTTCTGGCTGAGAAAGACACCCAGCTGCTGTAGAGGCAAAAGCTGCAAGGTTAGGGCAGGAAGGGTGGGGGACAAAGCACATGAGTCATGGTCATAAGTGACTGTGCACATACTTGCTGTGGGCACCTAATTTGGGAAGTGAAAACATTTACACCTACAGATCTGGAGGACAGGACCAAAAGTTTGGCCAGGTATATAGTGCCTAACTACAGCCCTACATCAGACTAGAAGTTGGCCTAATCCTTCATATCATACACACATCTGTATTTGCTTTTCCCCATGTGAAGACGGTCCAGTCCTTAGATCATGGGCTCCTGAACATTAAAGAAAAGGAAAGTGAACATTACAAAGGAAGAGGGGGATGTGCTTTGGCCTCTTCACAGTGTTCACCACCCAGGACCTCCTTGCTTAGCAGCTGCTGCAATAATCCACTTCCGGGGGCACAAGCCAAGTGGTTATTCTTCCTTTAGGGACCAGAGATTTCTGTGGCATCCGTAGCTTCAGTGCTTCCTTTTTCTGTTGTTCTGCACCTGAAATTTCTAAGAGCTCTGTCAGTATATGATAAGGCAACCATTTTATAATCAGAACTGCTGCTGCTCGTAACAGAGGAACAAGGAAGTGTACTCTCATGAAGAGACCTTACCTTTCTTTGTCCTAGTGTGTTGCTCATGCTAAGAAGTAATTTTAAACTGTAAATACAAAGCTGTTCTTTATAGGGGTGAAATGCACATTAATGGCCATCTGTGCACATCCTGTTGGGAGATGGTCTTTTCCTTATGAAAACAGTTTGTAGAATTTAATAGAAAATAACTTTTCTGTAGGGTTTTTTGGTTTTTTGGACCATCATTCAGAATGAAATAGAAGCCTGTGTCTTTGTTGGGGGAATTTTAGGTGCAGTTTTTATTCATGGTTTCCATGAGTATTTAGTTTAATGTCAGCAGCACCCTGTTGGCTTTGTTTCCCATAATTTCCTTCTGACTTTTTCAAACTATTGGAAGTTGGAATTCTGGTTTCCCTTCCTCCATACACAGGTTGCAATATATCTTTTGCTATCCACCTACCAGTCTTCTTTCACTTGAAAGGACTTTTGCTGTAGGTTATGGAAAACAACAGAACTAGATCAAAGAAAGCCTGTGCATGCCCAAAAGGGATGGGGGGGGGGGGGGGGGGGGCACAACACAGCTTGTCTACAGTACCCCCACTGTAGCATACTGTATCTCAGCTGAGAGCACAAAATGGCCACTTGGTTGATGCACCCATAAGAGGCATCCCTCTTGTCAGGAATCCTCTGACAAAAGTATTTTTTCCCTAGGAAATGCTGAAAGAGAAACGGCTCACTGGACATTTTCAGTGTCAAATAAATTTTCAGCTTCATAGTTTCATAGTAGGTAGGGTCGGAAGGGACCTGAGGAGATCATCTAGTCCGACCCCCTGCCGTGGCAGGAAAGAGTACTGGGATCAAGCTTAAAATGACTTTGTGTTTTTGTTTTTAAAGTTTTGAACTGCTGAATTGAAACCTTCTATTTTGCATGATTCCCCGCAGCCACATGCCACTTTTGGTACACACACACTTCATGAGCTCAAGCTTGGGGACTTTTGTGGCCAGCTGTGCCTGTGCAGTACATATGTGCCTGCTCCACCTCATGCGATACACTGAAAAGTTGGAGCATGCCAACACAACTTCATTTCCTCTCAAGCATCTCCCTGCTCAGGATGGAGATGCTCGTTTCCTTCAGACTGGAGCAAACTCTTAACCTCCTTCAGCTCTAGATACTTAATGACCTGTGTGGCTCTACCAGAGTTAGTTTTCCTTGCAGCCTCCTGACAACCTTAAAACATTCCTTGAATCCTGAATGGGCAGCGCAGGTGTGTCCCAAAGAGCGAGAACATACGATTCCCTGGGGACAAATAGCAGCAGCACATATTTATGCCACTGCTACTTGTCCCTAGGGAACACCCCTGTACGTGCACTCTGGTGCATGGCTAGTTGCCCCAGGTAGGGTAGGAGAGGCTGGAGCCAGCACCTGGGCTGGCCCCAGCAGCCCTACCTGGAGTCCTAGGTGCCTCCTGGGGCTGCAGCAGCAGCAGCCTGGGCGCACGGAGCCTGGCTGGCAGCCAGAGCATGGCCGTGGCCGGCCAGGCTCTGGTTTTGGGCAGCACATGCTGACACCACGTGCGCCACCCCTCTTTTTTCTGGCACAGGTTTTTTGGTTTTGTTTTTTTTTACACCAGGAGATCCTGATGTAAAAACCAAAACAAAACCCCCCAACCATTTTGCTGCAGATCAGCAGTGCAACAAATGCATGCATGAGCAACGTGTGCAGTTTCCAGCACCGCAGATGAATTTCTGGTGCCGCAAACTGCACATGCATGCTTGTCTGCACATGCCCCTTGAGGCTGCCTGGATTCAAGTATTGCCTGTCATGTGGCAAGGTTATGCCAGTAAATAATGGATGTTCTAAGTGTCTTGACTGCCTAGGAGCATTCAAATGCTCTGTCTGCAAGTCTTCTTCCTGCCAAATTCATGAGAGGGAGGCAAAGCTACAGGTATCTCTTGGGGAAATTGAAGGGGGTGGCTCAGATCTGGGTGCCCAGGACCCCTAGGACAGAGAGGTTAATGTTGCTAGAATGGGCATCTCATCTTACAGATCTTCAGCTGCAAAACTGGTTAAGAAAACATTGTTCAATGCAGTAAAGGTCAGGGGCCCAAGGAAGGCCCCTGGGGGGAACTTGCTACCCCCTACCAGTCTTTTACCATGACTCAACAGCCACAAGAGGTTCTTGGTAAACGTCAGATGATTCAGTGTCAGTGACCTGGTACTCAAGCAGCAGGTTAGGAAACCAATGCTCACAGCACAACTCTAGGCCTCTGCTTCCTCCTGGGATGTAGCTCCTGCAGTGACTGCTTTGATAGCCTCAACAAATGAAGAGGCAACTTAGGCAGTAATTCCCACTGGCACTGAGGCATTAGGCACCAGCTACATTACTGCCCAGGATACTGGGATAAATCCAGAGGGAGATAAAACCCCCACTGTGTTCACAGAAACACAAATCCCTGGTGATACTATGAGGTTAATGGCTCTTAGGCTGATCTCCTCCCCTCTGGTTCTTCCCGGCACCCCACAGCCAGACAAGTTCATAAGCTCCAAGACCTAAAGAGGGTGATCTCCATGTTGCAGACCCCAAGGAAGAGGCAGAGGAGCCAACACACAAACTGGGCACGTTCTCCACTCTGCCTCAATGGAGAAAGTGATTTTGCCTGTAAACATGGAGATAGTCTCATTGAATCCAGGCATGAAAGCCCCCAGGAAATATAACCCCTACCCAGGAGTAGAGAAATATTTCTTTTATCCGTCCAGTCCCACCCTTTCAAAAGCAACACATCAATTCACCAAACACAATCAGTCTGCAAGATAAGGAAGCTGGATTTACTAGACCATAAGACAGTCTCCTTCATGAGCTTGCCTTTCAGGGTTGCTAATTATCAGACCCCGCTGCTGAGATATGATTTCCTGGTCTCTGAAGCCCTTATCTCCTTCATGCCTAAGCTGCTACTTTGTGCCCAGTATCAGTGTGTCTCAACTAATTTTAGCTAGACTCTGATAACTGGTGGGGCTAATAATATAATAACCTGGTGTTAGCCTCTGCAGCTGTGCCTGCAGGAGACTTGAGATTGGCTCCTGGAATGGGTTCTCAGGTATTTAAGGCCTTCTATTAACCATTGATCTCAGGCTTTGTAGCATGTGTTCTTCCTGCTTCTGGAGCTTAGCTGGTTGGTCTTGTTTTCTGCTTCTGACTTTTGGCATGTTCTCTAGCCCTACATTTCAGACTGTCCTCATCCTGGTTTGCTGTGTAGGGCCCTGGCCTTTGACATGTTGGCCAGGAGCAGGGAAACATCAACAAAACAGATTTACCTGGTAAAGTGGGTGATATTCATTTTCTTTTTTGCAGTGCAAGATCTATAAGCCTGCATGAGACATCAGTCTTGTCATCTTAAATGCTTTCTTGTAGTTAAAGCAGTGTCTTCTCTAAGCTTACTAGAAGAGCACCTAGAAGCTATTGCAGCTCCCTTTCTACCAGTAGGCAGCTAGATAGTATAAAATCTTTTCTAGAGCAACCTACAGCCCACAGACTGGGTCTGGCCTACAGATGCGGGGCTCTGGTAGTACTTGGCTGGGAGGTGCCTTGACCTAGGAGCACTATTCTCCTGTGCTGCTGTGGCACTGGAAGTGAGGTCCTAGTATTTGCCACCTCTGACCCAGGGTGAGTCACTTTCCCTGCAGGTAGAAAGGGTTGCCTACCCCTATTCTAGTGATAGCCTCACCAGTGCCATGTTGATTCAACTCTCAGATCTTAATCCAATCCAGTGTTTGCTGTGAGATGTTTTAAAGGGTTCCTGAAGTGTGAGGAGATGAGCAGAAAAGCAAGACACAGGCTCATCCTTACCTGGCCATTCCCCTGCCCCCACTGCAAGGAAATAAGTAATGTAAAGTAAATCAATAATGTTTGAAATGGCGGTGCTGCAGAGAGTGCCTTGAGACAAATGTGGGGTGCCTTAAGCCTAAAAAGGAACCACTGATATAGTCTCACGGGGCCCAAGATTCAAGGCAAATGATATAGTGTTCCCTGATTAAGGTGGCCTTGATCACAATCATTTCAGGGGGAAGGGCAGAGGAATCTAAACGCTGAAGAGATGCAAAATCCTGAAGGGTCCCCCCATACACAATTTTCTGTCCTTAAGAAGATACCCCACGTTCCTGCTGACAATGGATATGGAATTTCATCAAAACTAGTAAATCCACCTCCTAGCACTTTGTGTGTCAAATCCTATTATTCTGCATAAGAGGCAGGCCTGAGCTACTCAGAAAAGACAGAACCATTCAAGTGATCTTCTAGCTCTTAGCAGAGAGGATGAAAGGCACAGTGAGCTCTACCCAAGACTTTTTAAATGGTTCTCTGTGTGAGGATAGTCTATGAAATAAACATGAGGGTCCACCATGGCTATCACAGGACACTCCACTGAAGTTCAAGTGACAACCACAACATCTCTGAAAAACAAGCCCTTACTCAAGCATTGGTAAAGTGTCTGTTTGCACTGTATCTGAAGCTTCTGAGTCAGGTGCTGTATGCAGCAGAGGAGAGCCTCAATTGTCATTCTCCTGAGACCTGGAGATCCCACCTCTGAATGGGCAGGTCGCTGCTTCATCACCCACAACAGAATGTGCGTCTGGACAGTCTCTAGGACAGGCTTGTCCAACATACAGCCCGCGGGCTGCCATGCGGCCCACCAAGCCATTTTATCTGGCCCGCAGTGGCACCGGTGCCAGCACTGCCATGGAGCATGGAGCCGCGGCAGCAGAGCGCGGAGCTGCCGCAGCAGAGGCGGGGGAGATGGCGGTGGAGCGCAGAGCTGCGGCGGCGGGGCAGTGGCGAGGCAGGCAGGGCCGGCCTGCAGGCCCCAGCTGGCAGCGAGGGGAGGGGAGCTGCTTACCCCTGCGGGGCCCGGCTCAACAGTGAGCCGGGTCCTGCCGCAACTGCCCCGAGGGCTGCGCGGAGCGGGGCTGCCCCAGCCGTGTCTGATTGGACGAGCTGGGGACGGGCTCCGTCCCTTGCCCCCAGCACGTGGCCGGGGGAGCTGCAGCATGGCCTGCACCCTGCCCACATGCGTGGTGGATGGACGCATGAAGTAAGTTCCCGCGTGGAGCTGGGGATGCCTCAGGGCTGGGCCAGGGCGGATGGAGGCACAGGGTAAGTTCCCATGCAGAGCTGGGGGGCACCTCAGGGCTGAGCCAGGGCAGACGGATGCACGGGGTAAGCTCCCGTGCGGAGCTGGGGGCGCCTCGGGGTCAGGCTGGGGCGGATGGAGGCACGGGTTAAGCTCCCGTGCGGAGCTGGGGGCGCCTTGGGGCTGGGCCGGGGTGGACAGAGGCACGGGGTAAGTTCCCATGCGGAGCTGGGGGTGCCTCGGGGCCGGGCCGGGCCGGGCCGGGCCGGACGGAGGCATGAGGTAAGCTCCTGTGCGGAGCTGGGGGCGCCTCAGGGCCGGGCCGGGGCTGTGTGCGCGCACTTCCCAGCACATCCCAATAGCTGCTTTGGCTCTGTCTGCTGCAACACACATGTGCACATTTCCAGACCCATTTCATTGTCACTTCCTGCAACTTCATTGGTGTCAAAGGCCACGTGACATTACTTCCTGATGTGATGTCACTTCCTGCGAGGTCTTTGAATATGGCTCACTAGCCCACTGGGTGATAAAAAGTTTGTGATCCGGCCCCACATTCAAAAAAGGTTGGACACTCCTGCTCTAGGACTAGAGACAGAAGTTACACACAAACTAGTATAAGTGACTGTAAACCAGTTGAAATCTGTGATACAACAGAAGTTCAGTGCACATAAACTGCTTTCAAAATAGCTGAAACCAGTTTAAGATAAAGCTGGGTGGATCTAGTATCAGACCTAACTGATTTAGGTTAAGCTGGTTTATTTAACTTCTGTCTCAGATCCCCTCCAGACTCAAGTTAACTCACAGTCCCCCAGTTTCCCAGGTGCTTTGCACCTCCTCCACCAATCCCCCCTGCCCCTCAGCGTGGCTGGCTAGCCTTGGTCGAAGCTGTCTGTTCTGGCCCAGCAAGAAAGTGTGCTCTGGCAGCCCCTGGCTGCTGCCCTGAGCCACTGTATGCATGTGCCTGCATTTCCAGAAGCAGAAGTACATAGGCGATGTGTAGGGGAGGTACCGGGGAAGCATGGTCCGTACCCCCTGAGATTGGCTGCCTCCGGCCCCTGCAGGCAGTCACTGCTCACCACGTGTGCCCCCCCTGCTGCTGACGTGCCCACCAGCATCTGTGGGCAGTCCCTGCTTGCTGCCGACACCGGCGTGTGTGGGCCGTCCCTGCTCGCCGCCAACTACAAATGGTGCCCCACCAGTCTCGGGAGGCACCAGTCATTCATGCAAAAGTGATGTGTGTTCACTTGCTTATTGATCCAATCTACACAGCTTAGACAAACCTGCAAAGATTGAATCAACTCAATCTTGGGCTTTTGACTGTCTGTACTTAGCCTAGAAGGAGCAAAAGGCCTTGCATACCTCACAGTAATATGGATTTGTTGAGACGTGTTGTCTATATGCACCCACCCTCTGTCCCTTCTGCCTTAAGAGTCCTGTCATCTGACCCCAGTGCTCTTTCCTGCCTAGGCAGGGGGTTGGACTCGATGATCTGTTGCGGTCTCTTCCGACCCTAGCATCTATGAATCTCTTGGTTTCCAGGACTGAGAGGAAACTAAGGGCATTGGCATATGAGTGAGCTAGTGAAAGAAAAGCTCTGGGTATGAATTTACAACATTCCAGTTACTCCATTGTCACTTCTCATATGCACGTTCTTATCTTGCAGCAGTGTGACTTACCTTACCCCAAGCTAGGGGTAGAAGCATGCACACAGGTAGGAATCATGAAGGAGCTAAAGTAAGCAAGGTGAGGACTTGCAGTATCTCATGGTAACTTGCTTGTGTGCCCATGTCCCGAGGTGTGCACTGTTTCATATGCCATTAGTGCAAAGCATGAGGAGCAGCAGTAGTTTCAGTACTATTAGCCAAAAGGTCTAAACCAAAGTGCATGAAGTATATGTGGATCCGTAGTGGAATGTGCAAGTGAATAACTTACCTTGAAGGACTTCACTTCCTAGAAGTCCTCGAAGGCAGCTCCTAGCCCAATCAAACTCTACCCTTACCCTGAGCTGGGGCAGCACCCAGCCTGCTAGTAGCCCACCTGGGCAGTCTTGGGAGGCACCGCCACCACGGACAGAAGGACTGGGGCCTCCTACAGCTCAGGAGCCACTCAGCCTGCTGGCAACTCATCCCCTGGCTGCAGGAAAGGCAGGCAGTGTCCACTGAAAAAAAATAAAAAGGATGTAGTTTAGTTTGCAACGATGCAAACTCATTTAAAACCCCCAAACTCTTGCACGTGTACAGTGTGATGACATTAAGCCGCACAAAGTGACATTTTTGTCACATGTACATAGTAATGGCATTACGGGTACAAGCACCCTAGGGCTGCTAGTGCCTCTCATGAACACTGAATCTTAGCAAACTCATGCCAGGATGTATAACTAGGACCCTGCTCCTAGGCAGCTCGTGCTGCCTGCAGTATGTATGATAGCAAGCTGGATACCTGCTGTAACATGGACACGAGGGGGAGCCAAGGAAGCTGGGGATGTTCTTCTTTCCTCCCCCAATGTAGTATCTGCCAGGGTGTCAGGGTTGAGGTATCTTCAGGTTCTCCCTAGTGTGGATGCCTTTGGCACAGTGATTATCAGCCTAGCTGTTCCTAGGCCTATGCAAAATGTGCTAACGGGGACCAAGAGTCCATCCAAGAAACTCATTTAAGTTGACAAAGTGAGAACAACTGTGCCCTGAACAAAGGGGAGGAGAAGGTAGCTGGTGAGTCATGCCTGGGAGAGATTGGACGTTTGGAGGGTGGCCTCATGTGAATCACCTGGCTGCTTTTCTTCCATTTTCCCTTGATACAGCTGCCCTCTACTTATATGCTGTGTGAGACTGGAGAAAGTTTTAGCTTCCTAAGTAAGGAGCGGTATACAACTGTAATGGTGATGGCTTCTGCCCACCCTTTGGCCTAGGGGTGTTAGCTCTGGGGTGATGTGAAGAAGGGCAGACGGGAAGGAAGACATGGAAAATAAGACCTTTTGGGAAGTAATAAATGAGAGAGCAAAACGACAGTAGGATAGGAAAGAACTGGTGGGGAGAGAAGCATCTATATTGAAAGCCTGGGAGGAGGAAAGACTGTGTGGAGGGAAAGTAAGGAAAGGATTGGGAGGAAATGGAAGGTCCGAAAAGTGTTAAATGGGAGAAAGAGAAGGATATGATGGATGAAGGAGAACAAGTTGATGTGAGGAACTTTTTTAAATGAATACATTCAGTGAGGGTAAAAAGGGGCAAGTGAGAGAGGAAATATTTGGAAAGTTTGGGCCTAAAAGAGGGTGACACCATGTGAAGGGGAGAGGCAGAAGGTTGAGGATGTGAAGAGAGCAAATGACTTGAAAGAGGACATTGTGCTCCTAGGGAAAATAAGAGCTAATGCTGCAATGTTTGAAAAAAAATGTATAGATGCTTCTGATGCTGAAATATGGTAAGTGAAAGTCAAGAAAGAGAGAATTGCTGTCCTGCAAAGAAGGAAGTGAGGAGCACAGCGACAGAGCCAGAGTCCCTGACAACTATGGAAGAGTACTAGCAGTCATTTTTTCTTCCCTTACAAATTAAAGTTAAGAAAAAGAAGTAAATCTTACAGTTGTACTGCAGCAAGGCTGAGGTAATTCAGTTGCTGTAACCCTGGTGTTTCACCCATACATCGTGTGCGTGTGCGCAAGTACTTTGGCCCAGTTTACACAGGACTCTGTTATTGCACTGACTCAGACTGGCACTCTGTATCAGTCAGGATGAGCACTAACAGGTTCTCCTTGCAGGCAAGATTTCTATCGCTAATAGCAAGGATCCTACCTTTACTCTGGTGCCCCACACCATGAAAGCAAACCTTTATATTTACAAGGGCAGAGGCAGCCTTTACCCCTTACCTCACACCACTCAGCTCTACGGGGTATAAAAAATCCCCCTCAGCTTGACATCACAGACATCATGCTGGGCCCCACATACCTTAGAGGGGCCCTGATATTTTTAGCTTGGCTTTGCCTGCTTGCCATTGCTATTACAACTCTGGCTGCATAGGCTGCCAATACGCACTAGTGCTTTTGGAGATTGCACAACTTGCAGGCTTTGCAGAGTTACATTACTTGAGCAATAAACTGTGGGACATCCCCTCTGGAGCCCTTGCACTTGCATGCTGCTAGCTGGCAGTCCTCAATATGCCCAGCCCTTCTATGCAAATTGACATGCAGGCCAATTAAACAGATGCCTTACAAACCTCACAGAAGAGGGATTCTCTACCGTGTAGCCAATGGCAGACCTTTTGCAGCAGCTGTGCTCCCGGTTCCACAACGGGTTAAAGCTGGTTAATACTAGAATATGATTCTTTTGGTTCTCAGCTGCCCCCTGTTTTTTCTTGTTTTGTGCTGTGGTCTCTTAGCACATTCCTCTAGCTGGCAGAGTGGGTGGAGAAGTATAAAGCCTTGAAGTGAGTCTACCAGTTTTCTGTTATCATGGGTAAGCACATATATTGTGTATAAAGGTCTTGATCTGCCAGGTAACAGAGGCTCCTTACTTTGTACAGTGATAGTATGTGCAATGACAAACTGCAAATGGAGCCAGCAAACATGTGATTTAAGAAAACTATGAGGTACTGGCTGTGTAAGGCAGCCTTCACCAAGATGTGATTACCAGACAGGCCAAACAGTGCTCTGCTTCATGGAAACTTTCCTTTTATGACATCATTTTACATGTGAAATTTTGACAAAGGTAGTGACCATTTGAAAATGGGGATCTCTGTTGCAAAAAACAAAATCACTTGAAAACAGATCCTCCTTCTCCCGGACTGAGTCTGTGCTTTGTGTAACTTAGCAGAAATATTCCTAGGAAGGTGCCTTTCATGAATTTCAAGTGGTTTTGTTGCTATATTTCCTTTCTGCTTTACTAATGAGTAGAGGTAGAATTTGATGTGAGGATCCCTCAGACCAGAACAAGACAGTCTGTTAAGCCAAAATTATCACCGAAGGTCTATATCTTTACTCCTTGACTCCTGTTGAGTAGACCCTTGGGGCCAAATTTGGAGTGAGATGTGCCAGTTCCATATTCATCGCTAAACCAAATTCAGTGGTGGTTTAAATTGTGAATGACGCCATGGAAGTCAATGGTGCCTGCAGTATGCAGAGGGTGTGTACAGCCAGTCTGACTTACATGGGAAGAGGGAGCCAGAGGAGGATCCAGAAAAGCGCTGAGCTGGACATGGTAAAGTAAAGTAGAACTCCTCTCTCCTGTACACTGCCTGGCCTCTCTGCAATGTATATTTACACCTTTCCCAGGACTCGAGGGCAAAATTCAGTCCGCACACAAGGGCATCTTCAGTGAGAGCTTGCTTCCAAGCTGAACTTAATAGAGGATCAATGGTGGTGGAAGTCTGACATGGTTAAATGCCAAACTGATGCAAGTTGCATTACTTTACTGCCTCATCAGCTTCCACTGGACATGCAACTCATATCACTGCAAAAATATTAGCTGGTTGGATCAATAACCCCCCTGTATATTGCCCTTTGTTAGTTCATGGTCTAAAGGGAGGAATCTTGGTGTTCCCGTCACCTGCCATTGAATAGAGAGGTGTTGGACTGAGTCATGCTCAGTCTGTTTCTGGGGTGAAGTAGTTTTAAGTTTCTGTATAGCTTCCTCCTGTTAGCTGTAGGGCTGCAGCTTGCACAGACTTTGAACACTAAGTGACTGGTTTTAACCTGTTGCTCTGCACACCAGAAGGACCTGTGGCTATTTCTTGTTTATGTACACAGTTGCAGCCAGAGGAATAGCCCTCCCCAGATCCATCTCCAATTTCAGATAGGATGTCATGTTTAAATCTCCCATACTGCAAAACCCAAGTGATCAAGAAATCGTGAGTCAGCTCTATCCTTGCTCTTTCCTGCCCCCCTCCCTCCAGATCAGGACACTGGCTTTAAAATCATGGGATTTGTTTTAAAGCTATCATTGCCATTTTCTTTCTTTTTCTTTGCCTTGTGGTTTCTAAACCTTTCGATTATACTCAGCATTTTCAAGCCTTTTTTATTTCCTGCAACAATGAACACTAGAAGTGTGCTATTTTTAAGCTGAAGGCTGAGTTTTCACACTGATATTGGGCAGGTGGGGGTTTCAGGAAACTGCTTTGTAAGATGAATGATCAAACTTTGTAAGATGAGCAATAAAGTCACAGGAGTTGGCAGCACTGAATCTCTAGACCCTTTAGCATAGTATCGGGGCCAAAATTCCATCTTAAGCAATGCAGTCTGAATATCACATCCTGCTCCACCCATTTTAATCTTGTAATATTGTGAAATATATTTCCTATCCATTTTATAGGGAGGGATGAGGTGTGCGCTTGCCTAGTCACTTTACTTTCTCCATTTTTTCCATCCTTGTGGCTTTAATACCGATCCAAGGTAAAGATATTTATTAGGGCTCCCGCTGCAGGGAGTCTATCTAATATGTATTCCGTGTGTAGGATTTCACTGCCAATCCCTTACTACAGCTCATCTGAGTTTAGTGTGCAGGGGGTCTATTGCCCTGAAGTTCTTCTGCTTGTGGACTTTGAATCTCACTTAGCGAATTGGGCAGCAGGGGGCAGGGTGCCCCATGATGAAAGGCAGGAGTAAAGGGGTTAATGTAGGATGTTGGGTGAGTCAGTTCTTTCTCTTTGCGGGGTACATGTGTGCACGCGCATTATGGTGTAATCCTGACCTGAAGCAGATCTGGTTTCAAGGAAGAGCTGTTGAAGTTGGCAGGATTCTTTGTTTCCCTTCATCTTCCTGTTAATGGGCCGTAGATTGCACTTCAGTGAGCAGTCCCTTGCTTGTTTAGGTCTAATATAGTTTTAACAGAAGAGGGGAAAAATCTTAAAACTGACGTGTAACAGGGAACTTTTTCATACCTGTACAGTAGCACCATTAGAGAAATAGATATTGTGTGTGTGCACTTTTAAGAAACTACTTGCTCTCTTTGAAACAGCATGTTGTCCATCATGTGATTCAGGGTTTCTAAAGACGCTTCCATGACTAACATAATAAAGTAACTGCCTCTGACACCCTCTCACTCATGCTTGTGCTGCACTTGAATGGTATGAATTAAAGCTGCTGCTGTTTATGGCTTCAGTATTCAGTATAGCACTCCTTCCTGGAGAGAATGTAAATGGTCTTCTCCCCCAGGTGCCTGCTGGCTTTCAGGAAACATGTCATTTTTTCCTGCTGGCTTCCCTCCTGGGAGCAGCCCCCTTCTCAACTAGGGAACTAGCAGCCTCCATGGCACTGGAAAAAAATGACTGAGTTGTGAAAAGTATTGGTACCATGTGTTTGCAGCCATGTGTTTTGACTTACATTGTATCTAGTGTACTGCAGGCAGGAAAGGGGATCCATCAAGTGCAGAACAGTACAATGCATTGAGCAAGTCACTTCTAGTGGCTCTCTTGATATTCTGTATTAATCTTTCCTCTCCTTCTAACTAGACAAGCACCAGAGGGGTTCCCCTGTAAGGTGCATGTGATTAGAAGTGAGACTTACGGATGCTTTCCCACCCAAAAGGTGAAGTTTAGGTGTAAGAGAGAAGCCTTGGGTACATCAGTACGAGTCATACATAGATCTTAAAGCCAGAAGATGCTATCTCCTGCCTAACACTGGTTATAGAATATGGTAGATGCTCGTTGGAAACTGGTAAATGCAAACTGGTTTCTAAAGGCACCTCTCTTGGGGGTGAATGTGAATGCTTCTGGTATTAACTAGCTTTTATAACATCAGAATAAAATAGGACTGGAAGGGACCATCTAGGCCAACCCCTGCTCAAGTCAGGATCATCCTCATTTAAACCATTCTGGACAAGTGTTTCCCTAATCTGCCACTAAGAACTTAGATAAACTTTTCTAGATGGTGTGTTACAAACAGGCTCTTAATGAGCTCAATTCTTCTGGGTGCTGAGTGCCCCCAGCTTGCTCCGTTTCGGGGACAGCATGAGGGCCTCTTTTTTCAGAGAGGGATCATAGGATGTTATATAGAAACAGACTTTTTTTTTGCTATCGCGAGCCCTATGCTGGTAGTTTAAAGGCCCCCAAAAGAGCAAATTTATTTGTAGGTACTGACAAACCTGGAGGGGAGGTGAAGTCAGCACTTCAGGCCTTGGAGCTGAAGTTTATTCACCTGTATCTGTGTCTGTACCTGTCCCCTGGCTCCATCTGAGTGAGCCTTTTCATAAAGTGCCATGAGTTAGATCCCCCTCTCCCCCAGTAGACGTTCACCATCATAAAGATACCTTATAGCCATACAGCTCCCCCTCCCCAATTCTCTCACAGGGGCTGTGTCTACACCTTGCAGTTTTACTGGTAAAGCACTGCGTGGCATACTGCTGCCCGCCTGGTGGTATCAGCCAGCCGAGGGTACATCTAGCTGCTTTTGCTGGTGCCAGAGGCTATGTTGCCAAAACATGTGATGGAGTAAGCTCTGCCAGTAAAAATACATTTTTACTGGTATAACTGTGTTTGTTAAGGGAGGGAGGCAAGGGGGAGTAATATTCTATGACTGTATTGGTATATAGTTGGTAGAGAAGCTCTCATGCTCTGTCCAGTCTACACCAACTACCATGTCAGACATTTGGGTTAAAATATTTTTTAAAAAGCAAACCCAATTCATCTTTTTTAAACTGTGCTAATAATATATGTGGGGCCTGATCCTAAAAAGACTGCCTGAGTGCAAGCCAGCTCTTGTGATACGTGGTGTTTTTCTTAAAGCCCAGCTCTTGGACTCATGGAATTGCTGAGACATCAGCTTTCATTTAAAAAAGGCAAAGATGCAGCTTTCCAGCCCTTAGGGGAGAAAGGTGGAAAATATGGCTCTAAGGCATTAAAATCAGAAGGACAATATGAAGACCCCCCTACAGTTATTTCTAAGCCAATACAAAGATGTCCACATTTATTTCTAAGATGACTTCTTCCCTTTGGAGTCAAACATCATGATTTTTGAATGCTGGGTGTTGGCAGTGCTGCCACTGTAAACTGTACTTGCCATGAAACGAGGCTCAAAAGCCTGTGCCAGTTCCCTGACCTGATAGCAGTTCTGTGTCGGCTTTGGCCTATGGAGGGGAATTGTTGTGGGTACTATTTTAACCTACACTTGTCTGCTAATGGGGAATAGGTGGAATGGTGCATTTAGAGCAGGGCTATCCAACTGGAGGTTCACACGGCATGTGGCCTGTGTGGGGATGAGGGGATAACACCCAGCCCCAGTACTGTAGCAAGGGAGGACTGAGTGGGAAGACCACGAGTGGAGGTTGTTTGTTCAGTGACAGGGAAAAAGGGGGGTGTTTGTTAGGGAGATGCTTTGGTACTGCTGCCATCTTTGTATTTGCCATTTTTAATTCATATATCTAAGTGATCAGTCTTGGCCTTGGGGGCCAAGGTCTGCTGCATGTATGCTTTGCTGCAGTTTGTGTCCTGCTACAGCTATAAAAATAAAATATTGCATTCTGTGCTTCTCTGCTCAGGAGGTGTCAGTGATTTAAAATTCCTGATAAGCTCCAGGATGGATTACTCTTGAGAATCTTCCCACTGGGGCACCTGGCAGCATGTGACACTTTTCCCCCCAGGGATTTCATTGTGATCCATAAAGGTGGGTCATGTTGTTTTATCCAATTTCCAGGCCCTGAGCGTTGAGGTGTGGGGCCTCAGGCATTCAGCCAGGCAGTGGCAAAGCCCAGGATAAAACTTGGGTGTCTATACAGAATTTGTTTTTCCTTGTGACGCCAACAAATGTACGACACCAACAAATGTGCGAATTCTGCTAAAGACCTTGTCTCACACAGATGCAAAAAAGGGGAAAAAGAACACTATGTCAAACCCTCCTGAGCACTGCACACATTCACCCACCAGAAAAACTAGACCACTAGAGAGAAGTTGGGGGGAGGCTCTGTCCTAACTTCCTAACCGTCAACTCCTTAGAGCTGCAGAGAGGCTGCACCGTGGGTTTTTCTGCAGCAGGCATTGTGGAGCAGTGCACTTGAGCAGAGCCAGGGGCTGACATTCAAAAAGCTGGAGCCGGAATTGATTCAATCTTTGCAGGTTAGACTAACCTGCGAAGATTGAACTGATTTTCAAGTGAATAGACATTCAAGAAATGCAGGCACATGCCTGCAGTGGCTCAGGCCAGAAGGTGCTAGACAGCCCTCCCTTGCCTTCGGCAGCAGCACAAGGCTGGAGGGAAGCTGACAGGGGCATAGCCAGGCCCCCAGCAGGGGCTAAGCATGATTGCAGAGGGGTTTAAACCCCCACCCTGGCCTTTAGGGACCCCATCTGGGGTGTGCCTGGATGGGGAGGGGGGAAGCAGCCCTTGCCAGGCTTGTCCCCAAGGCCAGACACTGACTGGGGCAGTGTCTCAGGCAAAGTGGGGTAAGGGGAGATTAAATTCCCCTGTCTCCAGGTGGGCCTGGGACCCCAGCCAGGGTCTGCCCAGCTTTCCCCCCTACTCCTGCTCAGGCAGCAGAGGGCCTGGCCAGAGCAGCCTGCTATCGGGCGGAGCTGAGCTGGGCAGTGCTGCTGAGATCGGACATGGAGGGGCAGGCCCAGACTGAGCCGTGGGGACCTTGGCTGTCCCAGGAGGCTGCAGCTCAGGCTGGGGCCCCCAGGGCTGTACAACCAGATTGCTCCTGGCTCCCTGTGCCCAGGCTGGGTGGGGCTGTCATGGAGCTACAGCCAGCTGGGCAGGGCCCTGCCCAGTGGCTGCAGCTCGGCCCAGCAGCACATGCAAGGGCTGGCCGGGTAGCAGGCTGCCCAGGTGGCTCGGAGATGCCAGCAGGCCCCAAGCCCTGCAGCTGTCCACCAAAGCAGCTGCCACTGAGCCCCCTGCCCTGCACAGCACCCTCCAGCTGCATCAAAAGCTGTGCTGGAGCTGGGTGGGCTGCTCTGCCCCCCTCACCTCCAGCTGCCACTGCTGCTGCTGCTCCTACCACGCAACGCTGCTCTGGGTGGGTGGGGGGAGCTTCAGCCTGGTAGCTTTCGCCCAGGGCGTGGAGCTCCAGCTCCAGCTATCTGCTGCCTTCAACCTGCTCCACCTGCCTGATGCAAGGAGCAGCCCCTGTGGGCGGGTGCAGCAGGTGGAAAGCAGCTGCAGCTCTATGTGCTGTGCTGAAGCTGCTGTAAATATATGTATATGATATTTAGGTTTATGTTTATGTATATTGTAACTCAATAGATTGTATATAGTTAAGAACTTTGGGCTTGGACTAACTCTAGAGAGGAAAGAGGGATCTGCTCAAAATTTTGGCATCCCTCTCACAGCACCCCCTCCTGTCTACCTGAGAGTAGGGCACACCCTTGGGTATACCCAGGTTACACAGGTTTATCTTAAACCAGTTTCGGCCATTTTGAAACTGGTTTATGTGCACTGAACTCATGTTCTGTTACAGGTTTAAACCAGTTTCTGATCCCTTGAACCACTTTATGTGTAACTTCTATCCCTAGCCAGGGGGATCAATGGTGCTTTTGCAGAAGCCTGGCTTAACCAGTTGTTCTTGAGTGGCTTTAGAGAGGGCAGAGGTCATGTGTGGGACTGTGCACTGGAATGATCTGTCCCTCTTCTGAAGCTGAGGTTGGAAAAGCCAGTGAGCATTTCAAGGGTGGTTTGTCTTCAGCTAAGATCATTGGCTTGTATTTTAAAAGGCTTATCGAATGGATGTTTGACACAATGATCTGACTTCAGCATGGACTTGCCCTGTGTGCAGTCCCATAGATTTCAACAGGGTTGAGTGAGGTACGAGTCAGCACTGAGTTTTGTTTAATGCATTGTCTCCAACGGAGCCATTATTACACTGTATTGTAGGCATCAAGTGTACTGCATTAGGATGAAAGTGATGAGAAATGCATGGGAGCCGCTGCACACAGACAAGAGTCTGATTCCTATCACTCAGGACTTGGCTGGTCTAAAGCTTCTTCTGTAAAGGATCACCCAAAGGAGCCTGTCCGAGTCTTTGATAGCTGGAGGGGAGTCTGCTTTCTGCTTCTGCATGTTGGCTTTCAGCTGCTCTTACTCCTAATTTATTCTCATCTTGCTGTACTATGCAAGCCAGGTAGAAACAAACATAACACATAGAAATAATAGACCCAAATCTGCTGCTCTAATTCACTCGGGTAGTTCCACTGATCCTTCAAGAGCAAGGACTGCAAGTTTAGCCTCCAAAGGAAGTCCCGTGGGGAGAAGACCGTATGGTTTGCGTAAAGCTAAGCACTGTAGAAAATGTACAAAGAAATCATGAGTCTGAAAGACTAAATCCTCCAGCCCTGGCATAAAGTCCCTGATGTGCAGCTAGGTCACAGCTGACTACTCCTACGGAGCATGGAAGGAAGAGGTTAGAATAGCCAAGTAATGAATGATGGGAAACTGCCTTTCACTTCTGTGCAGTGAATTTTATATGCATTTCTGATCACATTTATCCTAATCCAACAAGCCCATTGCTGTATAACGCAGTGTACCGGGAGCTTAATCCTTTTGTATCTGGGCTGCACGGACCTCCTCTGACCATGCCCCCAAAACACCCATGTTGTCTCCTTCCGCAATGGTTCATGGGCACTTAGAGAGCCCCTTAATAGGGTCTCTGCTGCACAAATAGCAGAGCAGAATTCTGCATAGTTTCCAGCAAGCTTGAGCCTCAGAAAGCTTCTCAGGATTAAGTCCTGATTGACTACCAAATATGTAACTTCAGCTATTTTTTCCCTCTTTCTGATATACAGGGGTGTGCAGAGCACCCCCCCACCCTGGAGTTACAGATGGGATGGTGGCCATTGCTATGGGCAGTTTAAATGAAAGTGGCATCTGAGTCCCAGCGGTTCCTCTCTGCACTGTGGTGCATCCATTTGTCTGCACACAGCATCTTTAAATGGTTTAGCACACAAACAGCTTGTCTGCCAACACAACAGCCATTTTGTTCTCAGAGCTGCTGCAGTCTGGGTGAAGGAAGCACACCCTTGTTGCATGCTCTCTCCCTCATGAAGATTTTGTTTTGTTCCTGTGTGCTTTGTTTCCTGACTGTGAAATAAAAATAACCTTAAGTTGAATGTTTGGTTTCCCTTTTGCCCAAAAAATACTAACAACTTTTTTGACCTTCCCCTTTAAAAAGAGAGGAAGTTGAATGAGTTTTCATTACACTTGGCAGAATGTGCGTGCCCAAATTTTAGTCTACAGCACATATTTACAAGTAATTTATAGGTCTATAAAATGGTTTATAATAGAAGTGCCAGGCTTGCTTAATTATTGTGGCATAAATGATGTAATTGTAATAATGCTGGCTTAGATGGGAAAACCATTGCCAAAGATTCCCGGATGAATCATCACTGATAAGAACCAGAACTGACACAGATGATATATTGTATAGTGATTCGTTTGGGCTGGTACCTTTAGGGTATTCATTCTTGCCAAGTCTCTGTGGTGCTGAAATAGTTTATTGCAAATTTTCATTTATTAAGAGATTATTTGACTGTAGTTTGTTGCTTTATTATACAGCAGGTGATTATTTTACACTAAATTGGCTGTAGTATCTCTGGTAGTAATGGGACAAGTAGGACTCCTTCAGATGAAGCTAAACATTAAATAATGGCTTCTATTCATCATGGGTACAATTCACTTTCATGTGTAAGGGGCTCGTTTGAAGTCTGCTAACTTAGCTGTGTACAATGCACGAATGGTGGTGGTGCAGACTGGAGTCAGTAGGATGCCTGCCAGGGGATGAGATCTCTAAAAAACAGGGCTCTGTGCCAGCCCCAAATAGCCCACTACGTTGTGGTTTGGCTGGAAAAGGGGTCCAAGATTCCTGCTTCTACACTTAGACAAAATGTCCCAAGTACATGAAGAAGATCAGTGCCCACTGCTCTGGAATGATGTCCACAGAGCAGCTAAAAAGCTGCCTGTCCTTAAGTCAGTGTTTGAAATTAGAGTTGGTTAGAAATCAGATTTTTTTTTTTTTTTACATGAACAAATCTAAACTTTTCAGATATGTTAAAAGCCAGTGTCTTTTGAGAAGAAATATTTTGCTTGCGACTGAAGTAGCATGCTTTTCAGCCAAAAAAAAGGAGGGGGTGGCATTTAATTTTTTGTTGAAATATTTACATTTTCCACAGAAGAAAAAGATACTTTAGAGAGGGAATTTATTCTGTTGAAACCCAGGTTCTGTGTTGGAAAATCATTTTGATTGGAATACACTCGAGCAGCCCTAGCTCAAATTCGTTATACCCCACCTATCTTAGAGAGTCTTCATATGTGGCTGTTGTCTACTTGAGCTTTGTGTTGGGAAAGGTGACTCATATACTAGATCAACATGTAGACTGAAGAAAACAAAGCAGTTGTGCAAAAATAAATATTTTGCCAAAGCACTAAAGATGCCATTCTCTTGTAATTCCATTGCATACTTATAGCAAAATTAATGTCTGGCAATGCAGAAGCCAGTTGTAGAACTAAAAACAGATGAAAAATTGGCATTTTGGCTCATTTTGAGTGCAATTTAATATTTTAAAGAAGTGATCATTGGCAAAATAATCCTCTTCCCAACAGTGGCGTGGTATTAACTTTAGTTAGTACAAACATTCTTGTATATCAAACACATCAAGAGAGAATTTATCAATTAAGGTCTGGAACAGGATAAATAATTCCTAATGAATAATTTACTGGAGGAAAAAAAACCTAGCTTCTTTTTCTCCCACAAATTGCCTGCAAGCAAAGCATAATCTTCTTGAATGTATTTGTTCATAACTATTCTTCAAATATCAGCAAATAAACTTTGTGAATGATGTGCCATAAGCAGTTAGCTGTGAGCGTTCAACAGCTAAGCCATCTTGACTGGGCATATGGTATGCTTCTGCCTTCTAATGGGATGAACATAGCTGCTGAAGTCAGGTACTGGTGTGATTTTTTTTGTTTGTTTGTCTGTTTCCTAATTCAAAATGCTCTGTCTAGGAATATTCTTTGGTTTTAAAACTCCTTTCTCCCCCCCAGTCATCTTTCTAGCTGGAGCACACACTTGGAGGCCAGGACAAAAGAGGTGTGGACACAGTTCATGAGAATTCAGGTTAAAAATCAAGCAAGATGTTAAAAATCAAGCCAGTAGTTTTAGTGTCTTGCAGTATTTCCTTTAACAAGAGTGGGTTTTTTTGTTGTGTTGTGTTGTGTTGTGTTGTGTTTGTTTTGGAGTGCTTTTTCTTTGTAAAATGAAAATTTGAGGCCATGTGACTGACTGGTTTGTGCTGCTTTTTGGGGTTGTCATTTAACCAAAAATAAAAAAGGAATCAGTCCTTTTCTTCTACAAATCAATTATAAAGACAATTACATCTCATCTGTAACCTGTTGCTTTGCAGGAGAAACAAACATATGTTGATTCCTCTCTGTGAAACTCCGTTCGCTAGGGTCCCAATACTGTGATCATATTTTTTGTGAGCAAAAGGGTTGGTCTGTCTGTGTGCAATCCAGTTGCTGAGCAGAGCCCAGGTGTGTTTACTTTTGAGCGAGATTCTTCACATATGAGAGGAATCATGGTGTGTATTTCACCACTGGCACTAAAGGAACATTTAAAATCTGCACAGGAGGTGAGTTTGGAAGGGATTTCTTTCCTGGTTAATGTTTGAAAGCTGCTGTAGGTGAAGGCAGAATGTCAGCAGAAGGGTGACTGAATACATTTGAGAATAGAAAGACATTGCAAAAACCTTCTTTGTGACCATTTTAGGGTTTAAATAAATGTATTTATTTAGGATACGTATATGCTGCCCTGCAGATCCTGCCCATGCTCCTGCTGCCACTCCCCCCCATAAAATGTAGGGCAGCTTACAAAATAACTTATACAAACAATAAAATATTAGACTAAGATAGTATAAAATGCCCCCACCCCTCCCCCCAAAATTCAAAAGCAGTTTGCTTATTGTTTTCAGGGCACTGGTAAGGAGCCTGCTCTAGTTAGAATAAGGAAGGGACTAGGAAATAGGTTTGTTCTTGGCTTGGTAACAGATTAAGTAACATGCTGCTGTCACTTTTCCAGCCACTGTATAAGTGAAGCAGGCACAGAAACACCTGCCTACTTCATAGCATAGTGCAAATTTTAATTATCACTTGTAAAACCTTTTGAGATCTCTAGGTGCAAGCTGTTCTGTATGGGCTTGTCTACATTACAAACTGCTTTCATACAGGACTGTAAGGAGCAGAATTAGCCGATGTGATACTGAGCTCGACTGATTGGTCAGGGTCGATGCTTTGCCCTATCTGCACTGACTGACCATGGTAGTGGCAGTAACTCTACTCTTCACAGCCCTTTTTTGAACACAATCCAATTGTATAATGTAGTGAAGTAATAAAAGCAATATAGTAGCATCATCCATAAGGGTTTGAAACCCCTGAAAGGATGGGCTGGCTGTGGAAATGCCTGACACAACATTGTGCTGGCAAAGGGTGTGATAATATACATTTTGTGGCATACATTTTATGCATTTATCAGCACTGAGGTCTTTTTGATGTACACTTGAACGGATGATAACTGTTTTATGTATGTAAGTATCATTTTCACTTTGAGGTAAAAGTCCTGAGAAGGAAGTGGAAGAGAAGCATTGAGCAGAGAGGATTTTATCAGCAGAGTAAATGTGGCAGAATAACAACAGTTTCTGGGAGAGTATCGGGGACAGTGTAAACAGGCTGGTAAAGAAACAGCAGCTTAAGCTGTGATTGTGTGACTTGGGTGATAGGAGAGTCAACAATGGCATTTCCAGTATAAAATCCCTGTAAATAACATTAGTGCCTAAATAAGGATTTGAATATAAATGTCGTCTTCTCCATCAGGATACCAAAGCTATAGGATCTATTCTGTGAAATGCAGTATCTGCATGAAGCGAACCCAGATCTTGCTCTTTAGCAGCTAAAATCTTATGGTAGGAACCATTGTGGTGCAAGGCCTGTTGGGACTCTGATTCTGGGCCCTGGCAAAGATCCGCTGTCCCTCCCCAGTTGACTGGAGGCCTCGCCGTTTGCCAGGCCTAGTATGTGGATGGCTGCCCACAGTGATTTTGATGATGCAAGAGTGATTCAGCTGAGAATGCCGGGA
>NW_005841891.1:726186-727220 GCF_000455745.1 Alligator sinensis
GGACATGAAGGATGGCTCGGAAACTAGCTTGCACACAGTGTCAATCTTAAAGGAGAATGCATGTGGTTTGGGCCACGGCTGCTCTTGCTCTGCCAGAAGTGTGCGGGCATTGCCCAGCTGGGTGGCACGTCCTTTGCATAGCGCGTGGCGGCCTAGGATGCAACACCCATCTTGCCTGTGCTTTTGTTAGCGGTCTGTGCTTCCTTCAGGTGAAGCAGCTTCTTCAGCTGAATGCATTTTAAACTCCTCATGGGCAGGGCAAGCTGTATTTGACCTGTGCTAGTTGGCTGAGAGAAATCCAAGCCCTATAACAGCTGGTACCTTTGAGGCAGGTTGTCACCCCTGGGGTAGCCCAGTAGTCATCTGCCTCAAAGTCCAGGCTCCTTGTCTCCTGTGACCCCTGGTTATGAGGCAGCCCAGTCGGGGAACTGCCCTGAAGCTTCAAGTCCCAGCTCTTTGGGAGGTCATCAAGCAGTCTGCCAGAGACCCTGAGCTGCCCAGCATCTGCGGCTCCCAGGGTTTCCAGCTTACCTGATAGTTGGGCCCAAGGCTGGTGGCTGAGGGCAGATGACTAGGCTGGCTACTTGGGGAGTTTATTATTCTGAGGGCACAAAACAAATTCAGCCTCTCAGAATTTTTGGCCGTACATCATGCCTCGTTCCAGCCAGCCCTGTTCGGAGCCCAGCTAGGGCCATGTAGCTCTCTGGCTCAAGCGCAGCGTCTCTTATTTGGACATGCTTGGTTCAGTCCTTGGGTTGTCAGCCAGGATGGCTGCTGTGGCATTCACACAATAGCTTCCTCGCTCTTGTACCTGCAAACATTAATCTAAGCAGAGAGGATACATGGTCACTGGCCATCATTCTACTTCGTTCTACTATTCTTTATCAGGTGTCCTGCTGGGAGGCATGCTTTCCTGCAAGACTGTCATGCTTTGACTGTCCTAGTCCCAGTATAAGCCTGCTAGTTAGAACTTGTTTTTATGAACAAAAAGGGAACTTCTCCTATTTTTTGCACTTGTTTTGGTTTTTGGGGGG
>NW_005841891.1:727411-730672 GCF_000455745.1 Alligator sinensis
CAGCAGAGGGGAGGATTTGGCAGTTCGGCTCTTGTGCTATCAGAGAGTTTTTAGGGGCACTGGGCTCATGGACTGCTTATACACGCCATGGGGGTTTACTTCAGTTTAATTCTCCCTAAACTGAAGCAGTGGGTTTTTAAAAATACCGCTTCAGTTTAGGGCCAAGTAAACCCCCATGGCTTGTACACAAGGGTCGGGCTCAATCCTTACCTACCTCTCCAGTGGTGGGGGGGGAGGTGGCAGGCCAAGCAGTCCCTGAGCGGGGGGCGGGGGGAGAGTCAGTGCTTCCCTCTGTGGCAGCACCCCCCACGTGGCACCCACCCGCATGCACCTGGCCTGGGCAGTCCAGGGGGCACCGCAGCCATGGAGGGAAGCACTGCCCCCCCGCCGTCTCCCCCACAGCTGTGGAGGGATGCACCGGGTCCCTGCACAGCTCAGGCAGGCACGCAGGCTGTAGGGAGAAAAAAAAATCAGGCTTGCCGCTTTACTTATTTATTTTTTCCTTCAGTGGAGCCTGTCTGCACAGGCTGCCTGCACAGCCCCTGAGCTGCACAGGGCCCGGTGCTTCCCTCCACACCTGTAAAGTAGCAAACTAAAATGCCTCAAACATGTTTTATTTTGCTGCGTCCCAAAGTCATTTAACATGTGATACGCCGCCAACAGTGTAAACAGCCATGCCATTAAAGCGGTGCAAAAGGGCATTTAAGTTGCTTTAAAGGCCAATTTCGTGGCATGTACAAAGGCCCCAGGTGCTCCCCTGGAACGCACGGGTTTTGCAGGCTGAAGTAGTTCTCACAGAATTAACAACATTTAGTAGAGATTTTCAGTAAATTGTTATTTAGGTACATCCGTGGCTATTATTACCTTCGGTATCTAACCCCTCATAAATGTTGCCAGCAGCCTAACGATGGGTGGGTGCTGCAGTAATATGTCACCACCATTTTATTTGTTTTATTTCTTTTTTGCTGCTGGAAAATTAGTATTTGTTTTGGCTGCTTGATGCATGTCAGCAGCAAAACAAAGGAAGTGACATCCCGTCCCCACAGCAGCAAATCTCTGGGCCCTGCTTTCTGCATCATGTGCCAACTCTACCCAAGGCACAGGACAGGCTGTTTATATCTCTGAATGTAGGACCTCGGTGAGTGTAGAGGTTTTAGTCCCCCTTCCAGTGATGGGGAGCTAAGTAACACTCTGATTAATTGACTTGCCTGTGGTCACAATGGAGGCCTGTGGTATTCCTGAGAACTGAATAGACTGCAGGGTCTCCTGCTAGTGCCTAAACACCAGTGTCATAACCCAAAGGTATGATTTTGTGTGTGCTTCAGCACCAGAATTATCCCCGCCAAATTGCAGCTTCATTGCACGGTGGAGTTTTCTGCTGCAGAGGAAAGCTCCGGTGCAGGGACGAGTTTCCCGCCTATTTGCAGCTTCTTTTGCAGAGAGCATTGCTCAAGTTGCAAGAGAAATGCACGGTGCAAAGGAGTTCCCGCCACCCGCATGCAAATTTGTGTCCCGCTATTGGCTAGTTCTAAATTATTCCCACGTGGCGGCTAGTGATTGGCTTGCTAGCCGTATAAGAGGCTTGAGCGGTTTCTGCCCAAGCCGAAGAGGACTCCACATCCATCTCGTGGGGACTCTGGGTACACGGCAGGGAAATAGAAACCCTGTGTGAGATTCAGAGGAGTTTGGCGACCTGATCCATCGCCCACCTCTTCCCGTCTTCGACCGATAAAAATTATAAGACGTATCTACGAGTCCAATTTTGGTGGCGCGCTCACCCAGAGCATCCGGAGCTCTGTTTCCGTGGAGCCTAGCAAACTCCACGTGACCGTTCGTGTTGTCTTTGTCTGTAACCGCAACTCAAGCAAGTTTTCCAGCCTCCGCGCAGAGCACGAAAAAGGGCCCGGCTCGTGACCAGCCCGCACATGGCGACGAGGATGGGATCAGGAGAGAGCTCGCTAGAGCTAGAATTAGTTAGGAACTGCCCTTGGCGTGATGGCAAGCGCCAGGTGAAAAGTTTTGACAACCTGGAAGCGCATATCGCTTACCACCAGGCAGGCGGAACGGGTGAGAGATATATCAGCGGACGCCTTTTGCTGAAGGGAGAAGAGGGAGTCTCCGAAGATGGAGCCCCGAGAGAGAGAGAAGTGTATTTGCTCCCCGCGGCGTTCGGGTGTATTATGGGCGACAAGTGGGTCCTGTTTAGGCCCCTTGATACTGTGTCCCTCGCCAGATCCAACCCAACGGGCGAACCGAACCCAACTTTCACCTGGGAGTGTGCTCGTTGCCGGCGATGTGTTTGGGAGAGTGAGGAGCCGTTACCAATAGACTGGTTCTCCCCTGGCGTGGTGATGTCTAGATTAAGGGGGCGCGAGCTCCACGAAGATCCGAGAACAGAGAGACGCACCGCGGATGAGAGGGTGGCCCTACGGTACGACAAGGGGGGAGAATTAAGTACAGCCTTAAGTGATTTAATGAGTAAAAATCTAAGTTTGAGAGCCCAGCTGCGTGTGGCCATTCAAGCGGTCAGAGAAGCGGCTGAGAGAGGGGATCTTAGAACGCCAGCCCAAGATGGCGCCGAGCAAGAGGGAGACCACGTGGAGAAGCCGGAAGAGAAGGGTGGAGCTTCGGAGGAACCCGCGAGAGTTCGGTCATCGACGCAGCGTCGTCTCCGGCGACCCCGCCCAGCGACACAGCGCCGTCTCTGCCGACCATGCCCTCTTGCCGACGAAAGGAAAAGTCAAGCGGAGGAGTGCATCCGCCCCTCCTGTCTGTAACAACAACAACGACCCCTACAATAACAACAGCAACGACTCATAGAGAAACTGATCAGCCTGTAGCATCAACCAGCTGAGTCATCAAGCCGCAGAGTACAGTTCATGCTATCACTTATTACGCTCGCTCCAGAACCGAACTGCAGGATTTGTGTAGAGAATCCAGAATTCAATCCAAGGAAACTCTGGCTGTGTGGTTGGGACGTTTGGTCGTGGAGCTTGGATCCGACCTCCTGAACCAGGAAGAAGCAAGCTTTTTGGTCAGACAAGCCTCATGGAGTAGAGGACGTGTCACTGACATCGGCATAGTGACGATTAACGTCCACTGGCCTATTCCAATTCCAGTGCTTGTAGCAGGACTGATCGAACAAAAGGCCCACACATGGCATGATGGACGGCCGGAGCATACCAGTGCAGAACAGCTTATGCTGGCCATCATCGGAGTTTCGTATTGTGCCTGGAACCCCAGAGCATGTGCACTGGGATT
>NW_005841891.1:730792-731403 GCF_000455745.1 Alligator sinensis
GTTTTACGAATTATGCTGAACCCAATGGTGGATCACCCCGTAAGTAACCTCCTTCGTCAGTTGCCAAGACTGCGTGTCCTGATGGAACCAAAGTTGTCCAGCGATCGGGAACCTCAACATCCAACTGAGGTTCGACATACAAGACACCGTGAGTCCAAACGTCCAGTGTTGCCCCAGAGAACACAAGAGGAGCGATACATGTTTGGATTTCTCCTACAGCGTTCCGGACTTAATAAGCGACAACTTCGGATTTTGGGGGATGTGGGACAATGGCAACTGGCCTACGAGTTAGGTTTTCACTACCTAGAAGAATTTGATGATGGCTCCTCGACAATTTCGTCGAGTTGTTGAGTATACCAAAAGGCTGTTTAGATTAGAATCATGTTTATATCTGTATTATATGTTTAATAATAATAGTGAGTTTAATAGTAACCACTTTATCATGCGGATCCGTATAAGTTTGGTAAATATTAGTGAAATAACTGTTTTAAGAAAGTTCTTTTGCAGATCCGAACTTCAGAGTGCGTGGTGGAAAGAGGACAATATCACCGAAGGAATAAAGGCCTGATACGCGACTCCGCCATGACGCCCACTGAAGCCCTGATCGTTCA
>NW_005841891.1:739779-740268 GCF_000455745.1 Alligator sinensis
TTCAGAGTGCGTGGTGGAGAAAGGCCCCGAAATAGACAACATCACTGAAAAAAATAAAGGCCTGATACGCGACTCCGCCATGATGCCCACTGAAGCCCCGATCATTCAGTTTTTTATTATGAATGTAATTATGTGTATATTTGTGTGTGCCGGTTATTATTTAATTCGATCCCTCAAGGACGAATTTCTTACGTTAGCTGATTTTGTATATGTTCGTTAGTTCCACGAGCCGTTAACAGAGCTACTGATGACCCGAGCGATAGGCATGAAGTATAATTCTGTTATGCCTTCAGCAAGGGGGGGATGTCATAACCCAAAGGTATGATTTTGTGTGTGCTTCAGCACCAGAATTATCCCCGCCAAATTGCAGCTTCATTGCACGGGAGAGTTTTCTACTGCAGAGGAGAACTCCGGTGCAGGGACGAGTTTCCCGCCTATTTGCAGCTTCTTTTGCAGGGTGCATTGCTCAAGTTGCAAGAGAAATGCACA
>NW_005841891.1:740378-743834 GCF_000455745.1 Alligator sinensis
TTCTGCCCAAGCCGAAGAGGACTCCACATCCATCTCGTGGGGACTCTGGGTACACGGCAGGGTAATAGAAACCCTGTGTGAGATTCAGAGGAGTTTGGCGACCTGATCCATCGCCCACCTCTTCCCGTCTTCGAGCGATAAAAATTATAAGACGTATCTACGAGTCTGATTTTGGTGGCGCGCTCACCCAGAGCATCCGGAGCTCTGTTTCCGTGGAGCCTAGCAAACTCCACGTGACCGTTCGTGTTGTCTTTGTCTGTAACTGCAACTCAACCAAGTTTTCCAGCCTACGCCGCAACCATCTCTGGTGTAAGTAAACAATCTTTAAAACTACCGCTACGAGTCTGTGCCTAATTCTAGCTTGTCACGCCCCTCTCTCCGACCCCGCGTGCCCGGGCTGCTGGCCACAGCCCGCGTGCAGCACGAAAAAGGGCCCGGCTCGCGCCCGGCCCGCACAACCAGGTCATCTCCCTTTTCCTGCCTAAGGATTAGAGACTCTTCTGTTGCTTGTCTCCTTTGAAGGGGCTGATCTGGACCTTAATCAAATCAGTGCTGGGTCCAGTAAGTTACCACTGCTTGCACATACTCTAACACGCCGTGAATCTTTGGTGGTTCCAAGCTTCAGGATTTTGAATGCTTCATATCAATGTGGTTTGCTGCGATACAGGAAGTCAGACAAAAAGCAGACAGATGGCTGTCATGTCTGGATCCCACCTTTGTTACACTAATACAGGACTCTGTGGAGTGTTTGTTTGTCTGTGCGTTTTTTTACTTGCCTTTGAAACAGAAGTCAGGGTCCTCTTCCTTGGATCTCTTAAGTGTATTTAACAACTTGTGCAATGATGGGTCCTTGACAGGGCCCTGCTTTACCCCTGTTCTACCTGTGGCAGGTTAGGGTGTTCTTGGTGGCTTTAGGCTATGTGCCTTGTAGTTGTGTGACAGGTTTGTCTGTGTACTTTTAGGAATATGTTAGGCAAGCACTTGTATGAGATAGTTGAGACAGAGATGTTTATGCCTCCACTGGGGGCGGGGTTTGAATTAAATGGCTTCTTGGGGTTCCTTCCAGTCCCACATTTCTATATGATTCGACGGCTGCCAAGAGCAGGGAAGCGGCTACAGTCACTGGGAAGAGGGGGTAGGGAGGGGTTTCAAAAGTGATGAAAGCCACATCCGTAATATATGGGAAGTTTAGTACCTAAACACAAAATAGCTTTGTGGATTTGGGCCCAAAACATCTGGGGTATGAGTAGACAGACAATTACTGTGAGGTAAAATGAAGGCTAAACTTTGTGGTTCAGCTTTCATCTGCCAGGAGGAACAACATGTACATGAGCAGTTACTATAAAGGAGTTGATGCATATTAAATTTCTGCCTCTTTTTATCTCGGTATTTAGTTTGTTCATACTCACAGACCTTGGATCCACCAGAAAGTGTTACTAGTTTGACTATTTTAACTGCGTTCTAATAGAATTTGAACAGTGGTCTAACAGATATGGCATCCGCCTCTACAGCTGGGGATTGTGAGTTTAGGGCCCTGCTGGATCGGATGTGGTAGTGTTTCTGGGCATAATTTTGGGCACCGCACTTCAAGAAGGGCATGGACAGATTGGAAAGAGTCCAGAGGAGAGCAACAAATGTAGCTAGAGGTCTTACAAACATCGCATGCGGGTTGACAAAAATGAGGTTATATAGCTGGAGAAGAGAAAGTGGACTAAGTGGTGTTTTAACAAGTCTTCAAATATATTTAAAAAATTGTTATAAACAGGTCAATGATCAGTTGTTCTCTGTGCTCACAGGAGAGAAGGCAGGACATAATGGACTTAAATTGTGACAAGGAAGATCTAGGTTAGATAGCCACCCTCACAATTAGAAAGTTTTTCTTTCTAAGCAGTAGGACATAGTACCTAGACAGGTTGAGGAATCTCCATCACTGGAAATTTAAGCACAGATTAGACAAACATTTTTCTGGGATGGTTTCAACAACGCTAATCTTGTTGTGAGCAGAAGCTTGGAGTAGGTGACCTCTTGGGGCGCATCCACACATGCAAGAATGTGCACTTGCAGCAGCTTAAATAGAAGCAGTGCAAATTTGAGCCGGGGCTTTTTGCCTTGGCGCACGTGCTCAGACATGCACTTTGGTGTGGTGCAAATTGTGCCACTTGGGGCAAAATAACCCTGCCTGGCTCCTCCCAGATCTGCAGCCAGGGGGAGCTAAAGCGTGGGGCCAGCACCTGTGCTCTCCCCAGCAGTATAAAAAGCTGCCCTGTCCTGGCCCCATCTGTACAAAAAGCTGCCCTGGCAAGCAGCTCAGGGCTACTTACTCTCTGGAGCTTCTGGGACCCAGCCAATTGGTACCTGGGGACACTACCCTTTGTGCCAGCTGGACTGCTGCAGCAGCATCCCAAATCCATTTTTTAAAATACTCCAGCCGACCAGTGTCTCTACCATCAAGAAAAAATAAATTCTAAATACCTATATGTATTGATGTGTGCTTTTGGTTTTCTTCATACATGATGGGTGTTTGATGGGAGGATGTGGTGTTTGTAGAAAGGGGGTGAGAAGAGGTGTGGGGGAAGGCCGGTGGGTGGATGTGGAGGGATGTGGGTTGGTGTGTGGGTAGGAGTGGGGCAATTGCTGGGGGCACTGTGGGTGTGGGGGACCTTGTGTGAGGGCTGCTCAGGAGGGGTGGGTCCCCTGGCTCCCGCAGGGTGCAGGCCCCCCTGCACAGGGAATGCCCCCCTAAAAACCCAGGGTCCCAGCCCCCCCCCGAGAGCCACAGCCCCTATCCCCCAAAGGGCCCCAGCCCCCCTGCCCAGGGTCCCAGGTGCCCTGGGGGGCACCCCCCAGGGTCCCAGCTCCACCCTGGAGGGCCCCAGCCCCCCTGCCCAGGGCCCATAACTAACCTTAACAGCAGCAGCGGGGGGACCATGCACTGAGCCCAGCTTGGTTCTGCCAGCCTTGGGGCTGCTCTTGCCACCCAGCTGGGCTAGTTTTGTGGCAGCAGGACCCAGTGCAGCATGTGGGGACCACGTGCCAGGCCCAGCCGGGTCCTAGGGCCCCTCTGCAGCCGAGCCAGGCTGGGCCCAAATCCCTGCAGCTCGCTAGTCCAGCTTTGCACCGGAGTGGGTTGCACGGCTCCAGTGCAAGGCCAGGCTAGTGAGCAGCATGGGGCTGGGCCAGGTCCTCGCCCTCCCACTGCCCCACAGGCACAGGGGGCAGCTGGGCAGCACGAGCAGCCCCAGGGCCAGCAGGACCCGGCTCGGCTCTGCGCGGTCCCCGTGCGCCATGCCAGGTCCTGCAGCTATAGGAAGGGCCCAGCCGTGGCAGGACCCGGTGTGGCACATGGAAACCGCATGCTGCGCCGGCTCCTGTCAGCATGGGCCAGGGCCCAGGGCTGGCTCCGGCCTCTGCCCTCTCTGCCTGCAGGGGGGTGAGCACCTGGCCCAGCCCCATGCG
>NW_005841891.1:743844-755099 GCF_000455745.1 Alligator sinensis
GAGCCGCAGGGATTTGGGCCAGGTCCTCCAGGTCCCCCCTGCATCCCCCTGCCACCCCTCACCCCCCTGACACCCATGAAACCCCCCACCAACTTACCTTGGACAGCGCCGGGGGCAGCAGGAACACCAAAGAGACGCTCTGGCCAAAACCAGAACGTCTCTTTTGGAGGACTGGCTCCGGGCACAGTCTTGAACTGTGCCTTGCTCCGCTGTAGTGCGGAGTGTTTTTTTTAGAGCCCTGCATCCCCCTGCCACCCCTCACCCCCCTGACACCCATGAAACCCCCCACCAACTTACCTTGGACAGCGCCGGGGGCAGCAGGAACACCAAAGAGACGCTCTGGCCAAAACCAGAACGTCTCTTTTGGAGGACTGGCTCCGGGCACAGTCTTGAACTGTGCCTTGCTCCGCTGTAGTGCGGAGTGTTTTTTTTAGAGCCCTGGATATCCAGGGGTCTAACTTTCTCCCCGCGCTGCACATTTTTTCGTTCCTGCACGTGCCTGCTGCCCTGCCCCAAAGGGGTTCGAGGTGGGGCAACAGGTACATGCGCGCTCGTCTGGATGCGCCCTTGAGGACCTTCCAGTCCTATTTTTCTATGATTCTATGTGAATATACTTATTCCGTGAGGGATTACGTTTTTTTTTAAATATATCTCATTTTCTCACATTTTCCCCAGTAGGAGGCTCATCTTGTTTTTTTGGAAGGCCAAATGCAAAGGGAAAAAAGATGTTTCCAGACTCATGGCCTAGAGTTGGCTTTTCATGGAGTGGCTGTGTTGCAAAATGGCTGCCAGCTTCTCTCTCTGCCAGGAAGCTGAGAGCAGCTGTGAACAAGTTAATACTGGGCTCCATTACTCCTCTGTCTGCAAGCACGTACAAGCTGGCAAACATTTTGCAAGACAGCATCTTCATGCTTCTGCCCTGGCTAAAAAAAAAAAAAGGGCTGCACCCCTCCCCCCAGTTAAGACATGTATCCCAGTTTTGAAGGGCTGATTTTTGGGGAAAAGTATGCAAGTAAATACAATGGTTATTGTGGCTTGGGTACCCGTTTGAGCTAAATGGAAAAAGTAACTACTCTACTAGACCAAGAGTATCCACACAGGGATTATATTAGTATATTTATCCTGGTGCATTGGTACTAGTATGACCAGCAAAACATTCCTGGGAAGACAAGCTAAGAGTCTCTTTTTGAAAGTGGGACTTAGACTCCTGAGTCATATGAATGCTTTTGATGATGTTACTTTTGTTCAAATAATGAGTTGTCTTTCTTTTCTCTTCTCCCTATGGTGCTATGCTTCTCCATCCCCAGAGGCATAACCTGAGACACAGTCATTAGTAGGACCAGCTGATGCCTTTAATCTGGTGCAGCTGCCTGAAAAGGTAAAAAGCCCTCGGTGTAAATAACCTCCGTTGTCTTCAAGGGCCACACTTTTGCTCAATGCCAGAAAAACAGAAGCAGCCAGAAGTGATTTTCAATGTTGCATCTTCTGCTGTTTTATTACCAGAAGAGTTAAGATCCCTGAGTTATAAGGAGTTTGATGCATGGCCTATAGTATCAAAGATATAAAATGAGAATTGGCTTACAACATTGTAAGTCCATTTCAGATGGACCCAAACACCAATATCCTACGAGCACCTGAAGCACGATGATGACTGAAGGGCCCCTCAAGCTCAGTCGCTGAGACATTTTGCCTATATCTGTACAATGGAAATTATTTGTACCAAAGCATAGAGACATAGGGCTGGAAGGGACCTCTGGAGGTCATCTAGTCCAATCACCTGCTCAAGGCAGAGACTCATCATTTATATTCTTTAAATTATAAATTAATAGTATAGAAATTCTCCCCTTGATGTGATAGACACAAAGAGGTATAATGTTACACATCTCGGGAAACTTTCTGGATGAGTCGTCAGTTGTCCAGTTCCTGAATTAATCCTTCTGGTTTTCACATAAATTGGAGGCAATTAATAATTATTCCAGGCTGTTTGTAAAAAGCATGTTATACTGTATGAAAGAGATGTAATCTACAGGTATATGAAAAAAAATTCTGGATTCACTGATTTGACCTTCTCTCACTTTCCACTAGTCTTTTGTAGTTATTTGAGGAAGGAGTGGTATTTAAAGAGTATTCCAGCGGGGAGTTTATTAATAGATTACTAAGGGTAGGACAAAATCTGAATGTATAATTTGAACACGAACTATAATACCCTCTGTTAATCCACCCTGCAAGGCCTGAAGTAAACAAATGCATTTCAAGGCAATGCTGAGGGGAAAATAAGCAAAGCCTGTCTCTCTCTTTCTCTTTTAAACATGAAACAAATGTTTAACTGCCTAAAAACTCTAAGCCCTGGGTTGTTAGGGGAAGATAAAAATTTCATTAATCAGATGATCAAGTATTACTATATTGGGATACCAGTTCTTGGGCTGGTCCAATGAAGCTTGTGTTTGTTTAGGGTACATTTGATTATCCTCTTTGAGCATCTGTAATGAAATTGTTCCAATGAGTGATTTAATGTAATTGCTGTAATTCTCTAATCCGCACATTTACATCAATGTTGTGTGTTGATTACGAGCTAGTTTGCTGTATTTTATCTATGCTGATTTACAACATATATACTGATCATGTTTAAAAATAAATCAACAGCCCTGAGTTATGTGAGTTTTCTAGTATTTCATGCTTTGCTTCCGACAGCTCAAGAGGGGAGACTCAATGGAGTCCAATAGACTGGCACACCTCAGCTGGCTCTCAATACCACATCACCCAGCACACCAGTAGGTAGAAAGGGGAGAGCCACTTAATAAAGCCATTAGCGGAGATGCAAGTGAAACTGTGGGCCTAACCCAGCTCTCCTTCATATGAAGAGTTTTGCAAAGAGTTTGAGCATTAAAGGCAACTTTGCTTTTGTGCTTTTAAACCAGACCCTTAATTGTATAATAAAATTTCTCTCCTGATTTTCCTCTGGGACTATACCTCTTTCATTGTTCTGGTACAACTTCCAGACATGTTTTAAACATGCTTATCCAAAGACAGACAGCAATTGCTATCACTCATTAATGAGCACACAGGCAACTTGCACAAGCTGGAAGGGTGCAGTAAAAAGTCTGAATAACAGGTTAGTAGCAAATGGCAGTTTGTTCCTCTCTCCTTTTGCACAGAACATCTTGCCAATTCACATATTATAAATAAAATGTTCCCATGTCAGTGGCCATAAAGAGCCATCTCAGGAATGACTGCCACCCCGGTGTTCTAGAAATGATTACATGACATTAGGGACTTAAGACTTGAAAATAGTCTGCAGTCTAGACTAGAATCAGCTGTTCCCACCAACATTTCCACCTGCGGGCTGCTTCCAACCTAGCTCTGCTTTCTGAATTAGTAAATTGATTAGGAAAGAGATTAACTTCAAATGCATATTAAAGGGCAGGTGACATTCTTTACTAGGGAGTGATGATGACAGTGCCAGCCTGACTCATGGTTCGCCACTTATAACATAGTGTCACTCGGAACTCATCTAAGTGCTTGTTTGCTCAGCCACCCACCCGCTGATGCGTTATGTACTCCTCCTCTGTGCAGTGCACTCCATCAGCTATAAAAGGCCAATTAGCATCCAGTCATGTCTGTTCTCACCTATTATATGTCATATCACAATTCCGTCTCTGCTGAGCGTATCTGCTTGCTGTGAGGAGCTATCTAGTGAAGGCAGAAGTGAAGAAACCCTTTCCTTTGCATTTGCATATAACATCTCGGGTATAAGTGGCCAAACTTTGATTGATTGATTGATTGAATATTTTGTATTCCTAATCATCGTTAAAGTAGCCTTACCAGGCAGGACTTAAGAGCTCATTCAGCAACTTTCCCCCTTTTTAAAAGACATCAGTAAAAGCCCCTGGTTCTGATCTAGACTTGGTGATATTCCATGGACTTCTCTGGAGTTACAGCAGGCTTGAATTTGGCTCGGTCCCTTTTATTTCCTTGCTAGAGAATTTTAATAAACAAGGTGTGGAGCCCCTGAAACACATCATGTTGATTCCCCACCCACACACAGAGGCATTATTTCTTATTTCTATTACAGCAGGCCCTGGAGACCCCCACTGGGCTACGTGCTGTACAAACTATGAAATGAAAGACAGCTTTAGCATGCAGTCTGAACAGGCAAGACTGAAAGTGCGAGGGGAAGAAAGGACATATCTCATTTTACTGATGAGAAACTGAGTAACCAAGATTCAGTAACTTGCTCCATGTCACCCAGGAAGTCTTGGGCAGTAGCTGAGAGTTGAATTCAGTCTCCTGAAGCCTCATCCAAAGGCATTAAGCACTTAGGGCCATCCTTTCTCTGTCATATACACACTGGTAGCATAATGTAATCATTTGAACCATGATTGTTCATTTAGTGTTCTTTTTAAAAAAACAATGAAATTAAGCACAACAAAAAAGCTACATAACAGCTGAGAATGTCAATACACTCAAGACAGGAAATTCTAAGTTATTGCTCCCACAGCAACAATAACATAGCCATGTTGCAAATCTATATGGTTATAAATTTAACAGTTCATACTTTGCTGCAAAATGCTACTGCATATATACTGTTAAATACTAAACAACTGAGTCTGTCAGGAGGATGAGAACATGCTTCCTTGCATGTGAGGGCCAAGATTTTGCTCTGTATCTCCTGGAGGTCCCATTCAGACATCCCATCCCCAAAATGGGGAAGACAAAGATGGTTGGAAGCTATCTGGGCATCCTCAACAGCCTAGACCAGGGGTGGGCAAAATACAGCCCGGGGGCCAGATCCAGCCCACCAGGCTATTCTATCCAGCCCATGGAGCCCTTCAAAAATTTAGAAAATTTAATATTTATTTGCTCCTGGCTGCCTGTCAAAGATGACAGGAGCTAGGGGCAGTAGGACCCAGCAGCAAGGCCCCCCCAGCCCCGCCCTGCCCCCGCAACCAAAAGGCCCTGCCTAGCAGAGGCTTATGGCCTGGGACCGTGGGACTGTTTCTGCTGCCCTGCACTGGAGAGGGAAATGTGGCCCTCGACAGCTTGCCAAAACTTGGTAAGTGGCCCTCCACCCAAAATAACTGCCAGTCTCTGGCCTAGACTGCTCTGAAATAACATCAGCATAAATTAGAGCAGCCTCAGGGTGCCCCCTCGAGCATTCCAGTATCGTCATGAAGGCTTCCCCTCTGCCCCCTGCATGCCTCTTGTGGTGTGCATTTTCAAATGGGCAACACAGGGTTGCTGGTAGAAGTCTTATGGCATGTTTGCAGTGGGGTAATTCCCCCTAGACTCTATGCAACGGAATTAGCTCCTGCACTGTGCTGAAGTGGCTTATAGGGGCTGGGGCTGGGGAATGTATCTGCCCCTAGAAAGACCCTCACCATCATATGGTAAGAGACGTCATATTTTCCACACGCAAAGAGCCTTTTCCACAGCCTAAAAAAGCCCTATATTAGAGCTGAAGTAAAATCTCTGTGGGAGAGCACAGTATGTGAGTTCTCTTTATAACTCTTGGAACAAAATGGCTGAAGCATTGGCTCCCAGGCAGGATTCTTACCTATTTAAAGGTGCAATACAAGTATGTAAAAGGTCTGGCTTTGCAGAGCTATATTGCATATTAGTGTAGTTAAGAGAGATGACTTTAGTGTATAGAAAAGCCCTTAGTCTACAAAATGCAGTCCCTGTTTCACACTGAGGATGTTACCATAGATTATTTTTGAGATACCTGTCATTTTAAATTAATTGTTCCTGTCTATTTTAGAAAGTGCAAACAAAGAGAGATAATAAAACAAAAAAATCCATATTTTTACTGGGGGAAAAAGAGTTAACTGACTAGCTTTTTAATTCAGCAGAGAATGGTTAGCAGCCATAACTGAAAGTTTAAGACAAAGAAAACGGCACAGAATGTATCCGTTATGATGATTTCATTACAGATATTAAAAGTTTTGTTTTATATTTGCAATTTGTGTGTAGAGAAGATCAGCAGAATTCCTTCAAAATGGTTTGTTCTTTGTCTATCGGTGGTCACCATAGCTACCATTTCAATCTGTTAACATATGTGGTATTATTTTGTTCCTTTCTCTTAAACTCTTTATTCACAGATGCTGTCAAGATTTTCCTTTGTACAGATCTGATCTACTTGTGCCAGATTTGGCTCTCTGCCTTTTCAAATGAGAGACTCTGTGACGGCTACTAAATGATTAGACATGTGGATAGTACAGTAATGGAGACTGTGTAGGAAAGTAGGTAGAGATGTTTCTGATTCCAATAGTATGTGGGCCCCAGTGAGAAATATGTTGCAAAGACATCGTGGGAGCTCGATCTTTTTCTTTTATGAGCCATAGTGATAAACCTTTCTGATTGTGTCAGGGCAGATCCTTAGTAGGTGTAAATCAGGAGGGATCCATTACATTAAATGGAACTTTACTGACTTGCACTAGCTAAGGATTTACACCTTTCCCCTCCTCAGTACCCTGATACTGTTCATTATAGAATTATTTTGTAAGGAGCCTGGAGCTGGATAGAGGCACAGTTAATACACTGGAATGAATAAGTAATAACATTTGTGTCTTCTATTTTCTTTGCTACTTTTAGTTTTACAGAGAAGGTTCACAGTGCCACTGAAATATGTGTATTGGTGTGTATTGGCTATCACCATGCAGATGATACAGCTGGTACCAAATGATTCATATTTCAGATTGTAATCAGTACTCAATGCAAAAATATCAATTTTCTTTTTTTTTTTTTGGTGAATGAGAAGATGACTAAGACAACTTAATTTTATTTTCTTCTTTGTAAGAATTGGGAAAATGCATTGAGACTAGGATATGTACTCTGCAATTTGTGATGTGGAAGCCCTAAAGAAATCAATCAGTCAGAGTACATGCTGTCCTTTTTCACAATAAAGATCTTGCTATACAGTTTTTTGTTTTTCCTGCAAGCTTTTATAATATCTTTGGTTTAGGCAAAAAGTGCTGAGTGCCTGCAGTTCCTATTCCAGTTAACGGGATTGTAGGTGTTCAGCTGGCCCTGTATTCTAATGCATGCAGACAGTAGCTGGAAAAAGTGTGAGCAGCAGTATTGTAATGAGGGGAAAATTCCCCTCTATCTGTTTCTTCTTCCTGCCAATCAGGAGAGATGAAAGAGTGACTGGCAGTCATATTACATGCACCAAAAAGTAAATTCTGAGGTACTGGTCCTGTCTGTGATATAATATCATGATTTACAATAAGTCACATCTGCATTTCCAATTTAAAGCATCTTTTCGGAGGATTTCTGGCTTGGCTATAAAAATTCACTTAGCATGCATGAAGAGAAACCAAATTGACAAGATAGACCTTAACTGCTCTGAAAGGGCCATTAGTTCCTGTCATATGAAAAATCCACTTCTTAAAAAGCAAGTACAGTTTACATTTACACAACAGACTAACAACTTCTTCCAAGTCATGACTGCCTAGCAGGAAAACAGTAATTTTCCACAATCAGCATCAATACCACAGTGCATAGAAGTGCTGCAGGCTGGGGCAGGGTGAAGGGTTTGATGTGTGTTCCTAGGTAAACCGGTATTAATGCAGAGTAATTCTGTTGTTTTAGTGGAGTTAGATTAGTTTCAGTGCTATTAAAAGGAGGTAGTGTGGATGTACATTGCTCTAACTAGGATGGTAGTGAGCATATTATGAAGCAGTGGTGCTCAACCTACAGACTGCAGGCCAGATCTGGCCCATGGAGCTGGATCATCTGGCCTACGGGGCTCTCCACAGGTCCAGAAATTTGGCAGTCGGGGAGCAGTGGCAGTAGTCATTGATCCCAGAGCTGCAGCAATTAATGCTGCTACTCCCCTGCTGGCAGATTTCTGGGCCTGTAGGGATGCCCTTGTGCTGGATAATGTGGCTCCACTGGCCAGATCCAGCATGTGGGGTGGCTCTGTGGCTGGATCCCATGTGTCAGATTGCACCCACAACCTAACCTCGCACTGGATCCAGCCAACAAACCAGCCTTTGCACATGGGATCTGATCTGCAGACCAGCTTCATGCTACTCATCTGATCTGCAGGGCAAGATAGGTTGAGCACCTGTTAGAACAGATTGCCTAGGCAAATCAGATTTTTCCCAAGGCAGGTGATGGTGAGGGGTATGACATGTTTCCCCAAGAGAATCTAATAGGTACAAACAACTTTTCTTCTTCCTATTTCTGCACTTGAGGAGAGGACAGGAAATGCAATTGTATCTAGTGATGTCAATCTTAAATGTAAAAGGATCAAGGGGTTAAAGAGAGACTGCCTAGGTGTTTCCTTGCTTTCAGAAGATTGTATCATGGCATTGTCATTGACACTAAATTAAGGTGTTATTGATCCTCTGCCTCCAAGTTTGCATGTGGCAGAGGTTTTCTTAAGAAAATAGCACCAGGGCATTTTGTCTGGACATCCTCTTTCCTTCCACTCCTCTTCTGGAATTGGGACCTTGGAAACATTTACAATAAGGAGGGGGAAACAGTAACATTTGGGTCTGCCAGTCTTGAGAGCGTGCTTTTGAATCACCAGCCAGGCTGTGAGTGATTAATTTTTCTGTGGGTTTTCCAGTGATGTGAAACTTCAGTGGCTTCAGTGAATCTGCTTTTGGTTCACATCAGTCTGAGTCAGAACTCAATGGGTTTGTGCCTATTTTTCAAATAGACTCCATCCAGCCTTATAAAACCTTCTTGTCCAGTTCCTTGTCTAGCTCCTTGTCTAACTGTAGTTCAGAAAAGCCTGTGGGAAGAGAGAAACTCCATATTGTTCCCCTGGCTGAATTGTACTATAGCCATCCCTTCTCATGGGAGGAGGTTGGCTTGGTTGAGACAGAGGGGCCTGTTCTTATATGAGGCCACCATCTTCCCAACTACAATCACTCTTCACTATGGATTTAGGAGCTACCATCCAAGCTGCTGCTTTGCTGGACACATCTTTCTAGTAAACGAGGCTCCTGCTTGGGCTGCTCTGTGACTGGCTGTCAGCAGCAGCTGCAAAGGAGGCCCAGAGAGAAGTACTGCACCGCTCTGAGCAGTAGACTCCTGAAAATCTAAGGGCAGAGCTCCTTCCCTCACCATGTTTCTTAAATCTGGAGCTCTTTCCACTACGAACTTCCCAAGTGAGACGGATGCTGTGGACTGGAGGCTGACAGATCACAGAGATGGCACTCGCTTCCTGCTGCACTGACCTTGCACCCCTCCGCAACATGGTTGTGCCTCAGAGGACTGGGGCAGCCTAACCATGGAAGGCATGAAACGCAAGGGCCTTGCTCCTGCATCAGCCCAGTGCTTTGCTTAATTCAGTGTCCTTGTCCCCAGCAATGGTCAATACAAAACGCTTTGGAGGAGATGCAAGAAACCCTGGGGCAGACAGTTCTACAATCTTGCTTCTTGGAGAAAATTTCCTCCCAGCTCTCAGAAATGAAATCTTGGCTTCAGGCTTGAAGTGGGAAGAATTCTGTCCCTTCCCTCCCAGCTTTGCTTCGTATGTTTAAAATTAAAGTTTACTCACGTGACTCTAGATAGTCTTGTAAGTGATATCATTGTCTAGTCTGCTGCCGAATCCGGCTTCATTGTCCCTCTGCTATGTGACTCTGTTTTGTCTCTTTACAATCCTTTCTTGCTCTAGTTTCCCTTTGAGGAAAATAAAACCATTGGATCATTTCCTTGAAGTCTGTGGCAAAACTCCCATAGACTTCATGGGCCAGGTTTTCACCTGGAATCTGAGTATGTCATAATCCATTGATGGTAGGATGAAAATAAGAATTAGGGTTAAAAAGCTTGTAAAAAAGATGTTGAAGAACATCCATCTGTTGCTATTATAGTAGGTGCTGTAATGCAAAAGCTATAAACTCCTTCCTGTTTTGCTTAGGCCTGTAATGGCAAATCTATTCTTACCCTGGTTTTATGCTGCCTGATGTATTTGAAAACAAGGGAGTTTTTAATTTTAAGACATGTGAAAGATGGAGCCTGGAGCCTGAAACTCTCCATTTAGCTGCATAACAAAATAAAACAAAAAAGGCAATTACAGTATCCCCCAGACTGAGTTGTTAATGTATCTCAATCTGACACTGGTGTGAATGCTGTTCCCTGGGGGGAAATACGTCTTTCCATGCACATGCCGTAGTTGGCTTCTCTGCTTTGTTATCCAGCAAGTGTATCAGCACCTATGACAATAATATCAGATCCCCAGCACTTGTGTCACCCCTAACTCTGGCCGTTGCTCCGTCTCCTTCCATACCACCACCCAGACCATTCTCTAAAGCCCTGCCCCTTAGTTCACTACCTCCTCTTCTTCACTTCTAAGCTCCACCTGCAAAATAAGCCCTACCCACAATATAAGCGCTGCCCATGTGCTTAGGCAGAAGGGATTCATCTCACAGTGTAGAGTTTTGAAGAACGATTTTGTTGTTCCTTGACTCCTCGGGACTTCTTGAAATCCCTCCTGGGGGGCTTGAGAGTACTGTGGGTACTGAGGGGTGCCCTGGGCTTGCCTTTTCCTTAGCAAGGAGCAAAAAAGGTGCCAGCTCCCAAATGATCTGCATTTTCGGGATCAGATCCAAACATCAGTCAGCCAGAGGAAATAGGGCAGATCTGAGAGCCTCTTTCTTTTTCACTACAGGAGCAGTGAAAATTGTGAAGTGTTGGTATTTAAATTGAGATAAATGGGGCAGCTCATGCCCCATCCGAACATCTCTACCAGGTTACAGAACTGGGTGCCAGTCCGTTCATATTTGTCCAAATCGTAACAGCCAGGCTCTGTCTTTAAAAAAATGAGGTTTTGGTGAACAGGACAATAGCATCTATCACTGAGCTGTTTCAGTTTGCTGTAGAAAAGAGCAGAACCTGCTGTTGTGGAGTCCTGTCCATCAACACAGCCCCCTCAGCTCCTCGTTCCGGACGTCCAATCCATCAATTGGTAACGAACTTCTCTGCTGCTCTGGGCTCTCTCCTCCACGGACCCAGTTGGTAGCTCACTGCCTTCTCTCCACTGTTCTGGACCTTTTTGTCTTTCGCAGTCATCTTAATAATGTCTGTTCCATTGACCCTCCCCCCGTTCCTCTGTTCACGCTGCCACATCTCGGAGGAAGTCTGATCACTAGGCTGATTTCACTATGAATTCCTGCTCTCTTGCCTTAATTGAGAGTGACTGCTCCCATCTCACTGAATCACATACCTGCAATCCCCACTGCTCTCTGCAGCCCTCCCTCCCTCTAACAACCCCCCCCCCCCCCCCCCTCTCCCCCACCCCC
>NW_005841891.1:755130-761493 GCF_000455745.1 Alligator sinensis
GCCCCCCCGACCCCCCCCACCCCCCCCCCCCCCCACCCCTTCTCTGCAACACACACACACTCACTCCTCTGCTAGTTTTGTGGTCAGTACAGTACAGTACTTTCTCCTATGGAGCATCAATTCACTTTGAAAATTAGAGGGAGGGAGGGAGGGAGGGAGGTATGTAGATAGATAGATAGATAGAATTGGTATTATGGTCTCTTCTGCCAAAGGCAGCTCTTTGGCTTGAAAATTCAGGGAGAGATTTTCAGAGGAATTTAGGAGACTTAGGAACAGACTTTTAAGAGCACATACTTAGCTAAAGATGCAGAGGTGCTTGATGGTTGGAAGAAAATCCCACTAGGCACCTCTCTGCATTTTCAAGTACCTAAATACCTTTAGTGGTGTGACCCTTAAGACACCCAAATCTCATTGAAATCAATGAAAATCATGCACCTAATTCCTTTAAATTCCTTTGAAAATGCCAGTCTAAATGTTTTGTAAAGCTGGCACCATGGAGTTCTAGTGTGAGAGATTATAAAGCAGTTTTCTGTCTGCTTTAACAGTAGCTTAATACCAGGGAAAGAACCTCATCTTGTTCGAAGAGTAACATTATTCTGTTAGTCTTTTAGTATTAAAAAATCAGTACCAAGACTGGTTAATTGTCTCTTCTGTAACAAGTGAATCCGAATTGTCTCTCTCAGCAGGACAGCCATTGCCTGTTTTCAGTGAAAATAGTCACATACATACCAGTTCACATGTGGTAAGGACTATTTCTCAAGCATGAGGAAAACAGGAATGCTTTTCTTTAAGTAACCCTTTTCACACAGCCATTTCCAAGCTCATGGATGTGTCATCTTGATGGCATATTCCAACTGTTGACCCATGGAGGAAGACAGAGATCAGTCAATTTGGCATGGCTTACACTTTTCCTGGGAATGAACTCCAATCAACAGTACGTCAGACTCGCAGAAGGCCAAGTTTACATTCCTGACCAGGCTGATTAATGCAGTATATATTTTGCTGATGGGCCTGACATGATCAATGCCAATAAAAGATTTCCTTTTCTTTACTGGAAAGATGATTAACTCTACTGTTTGGCAAAAGTAATCAACCAAGTTTTGAAGAAATGGTTTCAATGGTGGTCTCACCAGTTAGTGCGGACTCATCATTACACGAAGAGAAGAGTTTTGCTTTAGTGTTCTTGTTACTAATCAGAAGATTAACCATGTTTTTAATACATATTACAGTCTTGCCCGGGAGCCCCTCCCAAGAACAGGGCCTCTTTGTTCCAGGGGAAAGCCCTTTCTGCTCTACAGGGCTTACAATCTGCCATAAAGGGCACACGGACACACCCGTGAACTAACCCTGTAGACTTCAGTGGGGCTCTGCATGGGAGCAGGGGTGTGCCACCATGCAGTCAATCCAGGATTGGGGTGGAAAGTGCCAGATTTACAACCTGATCCATGTGGAGAGAACTCGGTGCCAGCGCAGAATCTTTGCTGAGTCAGGCTATGGCTCTCTCTATTTACATGGCTCCGCTCAGCTACTGTGCTGCCAGAGCCTGAAGTTTGCCCTGCTGCATAGATTGTCACAGCTGGTTGATGGGGTAGGAGTGTCTACACATGTGTAGGCTGGGGACTCCCGACAGAGGCAGAAGCCTTTCTTCATTCTGCAGCGGTGGAGTAGCTCCCCCCCTTGCAGAAAGGGGCAGGGGAGGGGAGGGGAGGGGAGGTTCTGCGGCTGTAGAAGGGCTTTGAATAGCAGCAGGAAAACTATGTAGTATAGATGAGGCCTCAGGGGGGGCTCTGGCAAGCTTAGGTGCCTGCCCGTGAAGGTCAGCTTGCACAGTTAAAGCTTGATGATAAACTTCTCTTTGGATTCAGGCATCTTTTGGGTGATCAGTGTATGCTGGGGGAATGGAATCTGTTGCTTTAAAACAGATTTTAAAGCAATATTTGGCACTTGGCAGTATTCAGAGGCAGCAAAAACTGCCTCTGAACCTCGTCTGAAACCTTTTTCAGACCCTTGTCTGAAAAAAATCAAAAACTGTGCTAGGTATACCATTCCCGTGGGTCTGCTCTGGGCAGTTTTCTTTATCACTGGGGGTGGATTTGTAAAAGGCTTTTCCTATGAAAAAAAAAATCACAAATTGTGCAACTGTTGTTAGATTCTGACAAAATTCAGAGCAATAATTTTTTCTATTTTCTTTACTAGGTTGTGGAACAAACATTTGAAGTTTTCCAAGAGTTGGAAACTAATGGCCTTGCCTGCATTAGGGGTGTTTTGTCTGCAACCATTGTGGTTTACAAAGAAAAGTGGGAGGAACAAATGATCTGCATGTAACCACTGCAGTGATGTTGAAACAACAGCTCTGATAGGTGTGAACTGTCTTTTTAAACTCTTAACAGCAAAAGTCTTGGGAGAGGCACTAGCCTGAGGAAAGAGGAGTGGCAGTGAGTTCCCCGTCACCCCAGCAGATGGCTCCTCTGTAGGTGGCATCTGCGGCTTGTATCTGGAGGGGTGGAACCACCTGGGGTTTGATCCTGCTCCAGTTCAAGTCCACCGGCAAATTCCTACTAACTGCTACTCGGTATGAATGTGTGGATTAACTGGGCCTGAAGCTTGGAAATAACAGATTTAGTGCACTTAGTGCTGTTTCAACAAGCCCTAGAAAAGTCAAATTATAATAAAAAGACGCACTATTCTATTCTTACATTTAAAAAATGGCACTTTATTTGTGAGGCCTCATTATACTGTGACACATTATGACACACAACAGCTATAAACACAGGAAAAAGAAACAAAATTAAGCTCTGATCCTGAAAAGATTTATGCAAAGGACATAAATTGCTGTGAGTTTAATGAAAACGCCCAGATGCTTATTAAAGGTAAGCAAATGCATACAGCTATGCAGGATTGGCATTTCAGTGTAAATTTAAACTCCTTTTGAATTTAACTGAGACTGCTTTTCAAAGGAAAATCAGAGCCTGTAATCCCCCTGCCTCCTCCTATGCATTTCTGAATTAGGAATGGTGGAGTACAGAAAAGGGTAAGTCACATTCTGCCATGTTTGCGTTTCTGTCTATCATGAAAATCTATATGATACTATAGAACTAATACATTTTGCACTGAAAAATATTTGCAGCTGCCAGTGCTGGGACTTCAGAGCATCACTAGTCATCCAAATGATTTAGCACAGACTTCACAAAAAATGTGGAGCCAGAAATTGCAGTTGTAAAATTAGTTTTGCAAATTTGTGCAAAAGTTACACTTTTATAGACTGTTGGATAGATTTTTGCAAAAATCCATCCACACACATTTGCAAAAAACCCCCATCACTTGTATATATACACAAGCATACATACACGATGTATAAGCTTGTGATGTACAAAAGTGTATATATGTATATTTAGATTTGAGATAAATATATGTACCATCTGTATATATAAAATAGTATACTGAGTATATGTGATGAACATTGAAAAAAGGAAGCTGATATTCTTTCTTCATCCAGTTTTAAGGTCGAAAGTATTGCCCTGAAAATTAAACAAAACCCTCCTTTATGAGATAAACTGCTTTCTACATGTAAAATCACTTAATGTAAGGGAGAGTTATAATAAAGCAGAATTATAAACCCAACATTCAAGCTTAGCTCTTCATCACTCACTTTCTCTCTTCTCATTACCTGTAGTACCCTGGATTTGAATTGCCATAGGGAGGTGAGGAGTGGCTAGGGACAGTTTGCTTGAGATGAGATAATTGCTGCTAGTGAAACTGCAGCTTTCATTGCACTGACCAATACAAAAAACAAAAAACAAAAAAAACTTGCTACAGGAGGTAACTTGAATTAAAATAGAAAACACACCCTGCACACTTTTACAGGATCATGTATTGTTTTACCTCGTGCTCCTGTGCTGTTCAAATATCAAATAAAACCTTGCAGTTTCTGCTGTGTGCCTTTTTGGCAGGGTGGGTCTGGAATTTTTTTTGCAAACAATGTTAACGTTCTCCCCCTCTTCCCCCCGCAACATGTGCGATTGCATGATAGCAGCTCCAGCGATACAGAGAGAAGACAGAAAGTGCTGCTTCCCTTCCTCTCTGTTTTGTCCTTTCACGGTTGCCCTCCCACCTACTTGTTGTTGCTATTATTGTTGTTTAATATTGGCATTTCAGTAGCCTCATAGGCTCAGATTAAGATCAGAGCATGGTGGGCACTGAACAAGCACCTTCTAACGTAGCCCTTTCCCCTAAGTGTTGAGTCTAATCCCCTGGGTCTGCAGTTTCTTGCACCTAGGGGAATCCCCATTGAAATCAAGGGGAATCCAGGAGGGCTCAGGAGTTTTCCCATGTGGAGCTTGCCAGTTTGCCTTGCATGAGCAGAGCTTCAAATGTCGGTTATGCTGTTTAATCTGCTTGGGCCAAAGTCTGTTTTTGTGCCTCTGCTTGTCAGAGAGAAGCCCAAGAAACCAGGGATGGGCAGCATTTTAATTCAGGGCCCAATTTACAAGAGCTCGTAGTAGCTTGCCTAGGGGAGTTGTGCGAGGAAACCTTCCCGGTGACAGCATACACCCCAGGGCAGAGGCCTTTGCATTGCAAAGCCAGGCTCCTACTGAAAGCTTACTCAGTGAGTAATCCCCTGGAACTGGTTTTGTAAGCCAAGTTCAGTGTCATAGAGAAGTCAGGTTGGAAGGACCTCCAGAGGTCATCTAGTCCAGTGCTTTTCAATTGATGTGTTGCAGCACACTGAGCTCCCTGGTGTGCCATGAGAATTTTGGAATAATGAGAAGAAAGTTCTCCATCCACCTAGTGCTAATGAATAAGCTGTGTCGATAAGATATTCACAGAAGACTCAAAGCGTTGGCTGTGGGAGATGCGCAGTTTGCGAGCCTCTGAAGAGTTGTGCTGCAGGACTTTGCCTTGGCAATGAGCTACAATGAGCTCATAAGACGGGGATGGGGGATGCCTTAACAGGTGTGCTGTGGAAAGTTGTTATTAAGGTGTCCCTTGGGCTGGAAAAGGTTGGGAAAGACTGATCTAGTTCAACCCTCTGCCCGCTGCAGGATCATCCCTCTCCCAGTGTCCCATACAATCCGTCATCTAACTACCCAAGACAACTGTCAAAACTGGAACAAGGCAGAGCTAACATCCTAACCTGCCACAGGAAAAGCAGGGGAACTGCAGCTGATGTCCTGCTTGTATAAAAGGTTGTTAATGTACCCTCAAGAGTTCCTGGACAGAGGGCCCTGCTACAGAGCAAGGCAGAAACCCCCAAGGTCCCGGCCAATCTGACCATGGGTCAAAATGCCTTCCTGACCCCAAACGTGGTGATGGGGCTGACCCTGAGCACAGGGCCATGACCCTCTGGCCAGGAACCCTGGCCTTGGTCCCAGCAGGGGCATTTACACAGTCCAGAGCACTTCTTTGTGCAGGCGAAGGTCAGAGGTCAAGAGAGCAGACCTTAGGAGGAGAGGCTGAGAGCCATGGGACTCTTCAGCCTGGAGAAGCAAAGGCTCAGGGGGGACTTGGTGGCTGCCTATAAGTATATAAGGGGCACGCACCAGGAATTGGAAGAACACCTGTTCACCAGGGCACTCCAAGGGAAGACAACATCTAACGGTCACAAACTGCTGGAAGACTGTTTTAGGCTGGACATAAGGAGAAACTTATTTACCATCTGAGACTCCAGAGTCTGGAATGGACTCCCCCGCTCAAAAAGCACCTACTCTGGACACCTTTAAGAAATGCCTGGATGCTTATTGTGCTGGGGTGATCTGACCCCAGCTGATTTCCTGCCCCATGAGCAGGGGCTGGACCCCATGATTTTGCAAGGTCCCTACCAGCCCTAACATCTATGAGATCTATGAAATCCCATGCAGCCATGGGGCTTTGCCTGGGCAAAGCTGAACACGGTGCATCCCAGGCATCAGTCAAGTCACTCTCAGGGTGTGAAGTAAGGGCCAGCTGAGCCCCCCCAAGACACGGGAGCCCCCATAAAATTTGAAAATCATGACCTGGGGGGTCTCTAACCTGACTGCTCCTTCATTGAGGTGGATTTGTTAATCAAGGAACTGTTTTATTTTTTATGCAGCTTCCCCTAGAAATCACAGTGTCATTCAAACCCTGGACACGCTCCCGCGTGGCCCTCGCCCCGTGCCGGGTTGCCCGGTGCTGGGGCCGCTGCCTCCCCCAGCCGATGGGCACGCGGTGCCAGTCCTGGGCCGAGCCCCCACGTGACCAGCGCCGGCCACTCAGGCCCCGCCCCGCGGAGTTCCATTCTTTGTATGGAGATTCCATTCAAACTGATGGGCGCGCGGCCGCGTAACCCTCCGCCACGCGAAGTAGTCCCCCCCACGCGGGGTCCCGCTGAGGCCGCGGTCCGCC
>NW_005841891.1:762318-789726 GCF_000455745.1 Alligator sinensis
AGGTGTGTGTGTGTGTGTGTGTGTGTGTGTGTGTGTTGGGGTGGGGAGAGGTTTGGGGGCCGTCTCCAAGGTGTGGGAAGGTCTCTTTCTCCTCTCCCTTCAACCCCCTGAGTAGGGCAGCCGGGCCCCCAGCCCGTATCCCTGCACCAGATGTCGTTACCTTTTTGTCCTGGGGGGGAGGACCAGCTCTGGGTCCTCACACGGCTTCCCCGCTCCCTCTGCTGCTGGGAATCCAGCCTGAGCTTGGCCCCTGCTCCCCCCAGTCCCTGCAGCAGAGCAGGTCTCAGGGTAGGGACAAGGACCCTCCTTCCCCAGAAGAGGGGTAGCGGTTTTCTGAAGGGTGCCTGGCAGGAGCAGGGAGGCTGCTTGGGCAAGGAGATGCCACCAGTAGCGGTTAGCCCCCTCCCTTTCCTTTTGTGGGGTGAGGGTGGGTTATAGGGGCAGGGATGAGAGCCTGAATCGTGTGCTTCTGTGTGACGTGGAGGAGGATTTTTTTTTATCATTTCTTCTTCACCAAGCCCCTCTACTTCTAAGCGAGGCTGCATGTTCGGGCTCTGGTGCCTGCAGTTCTTTGTAAGCCTATTTAAAGTGGTCCGGGAGCACATCCTGAGCAGACAAAGGGATTCATGCTCCACCAAAAGGCACGTGCTTGCCTCAGCCTGGTTCCTCTGGGTCCCTGGCAGCGTGCAGCCAGAAGGTTGGCCACGGACTTCCTCAGTTTGAAATGGAAGCAGTTTTTGTTATTGTTCCCTTTGTAACTGTAGGGTGAAGCTAGTAGAAACCCTCTGCTGTCTGGAGGTTGCAGCACTTGGAGTTGGTTCTCGTGTATCCCAAACTTAATTGAATCCTTTTCAGCTCTTGGCTTGAAAATGCAGGACTTGGACAATTTACAGTATCTCCTTGGGTTCCTTTTGAGAGAGCAACGACTGTTAATTGACTTATTAGATCTCCTGCTGTCCAAATTCAGGAAATGCACATAGAGGTACTTGAGACCGTACAGCATTCTGGGTGCTGTTCTCTTGTGGGGGAATATCTTATTCTTACCACTCTGGCAAATCAGCATACGAATTGCTGTGTCAATCTACTGGCCAAGCTCCTCTTTCACATTGGCATTTCATATATTTATTTGAAGACTTTATTTTTTGCCTGTCTCTCTCTTCTTCTGTTGTCTCTTCTCGTCCTAGGCAGTTATTTCTCATTCATTCTTCTCAATACAGGTAGGGGACAAGATCTCTCTGCACAGGGCACTTTGGAGGTGACCAGTAGGGCCCCTTTTTAGGTGGCAACTGACCCTATGGCTTTGAGCCAGATACTGCACAATTACTTCCACTTTTTTTTGTTGCACTTTTACTAATCGGTTTATTTGCTTGACTCATTTTTCGTACACAAATTTTCTTTTTTTTCTTTTTTTCCCCTTTTTTTGCTTTTTTTGCCATAGTCATGACTGAATTGGTAATTCTTTGATTGTATGCATCTTTGTTCCAGTTTTTACATAAGCTGTTGATACACAAAAGTTATTGCATTCTTCACTGTGCTTAGTAGGGTGATGGCAGGAAGGTGGGACAGGACTGGAAAAATACATTTAACTTAAAAAAGCCAGATCCTGTGAACTTTCTACAACTTAAGGGGATGCTCTGATGAGTAAACAAAATCTTACTAAGCCCTTAGCACTGGATCCAAAGTCAATAGGGGGACCATCCGCTGAATTTTATAGGCTTTGAATAGGGCTTCATTGTTTAATTTTCTAGATTTAATTAAAAGTTTGGGTGTGAACTGTTATCTGCCTGTTTCCTATAATGTGAAAGATCTGAAAATAAATTGCTAGATTTATCAAACTGCCTACTTGTACTAGTTTTACAGTTAGACATGGTACACAGAATTGTATCCTTGCAATTCAGAATGTTGCTGTTTAGCGTATGGTTTTTGGTTTGGGTTTGTTTTGTGTAAGTAATAGTTAACATTCCTAAGTAAGTACAGTTAAATCCTAGTGTATGAGGCCATTCAAACTTGACCTTCCCCAAAAATTAAATGTTAACTTGACCACGAACAATGGATATCCTAGTCCTAAACTCGGTTAATTGAGTCTGCTGGAGCATTCTAATTGCAGCTGTCCAACAGTGCTGTAACATCTCATGTATTCAGCTTCTCCCATTTCAAAATGGCGGCAGGGGCACTATAACTAAAGCTCGTCAAATGAGCTTTAGTTTTAGCATCCCTGCTGGCATTTTGAAATGTGGGACACTGAATACACAAGATGCTGCAGGCATTTTAATTAGAGCGTTTCCCAAGAGCCACTCTAACTCCCTGTCCCAGCTCACTGGAGCACGTATATATGTACCATCAGTGTTCAGTATCTGCTTTCCCTGGGTAAAGTGCATTAGTGCAGATTGTATTGCACTAGTGTAAACTGTCCATGCTAGGGGTCTGCACCACCACATCTATACCTGTGGCTGAAAGCCAGTATAGATCATGTCTTGCATTATGGCAGGCCATGCCATAACTTTAATGCTGAGTTGCAGCTAACTTTCACTTGGGTCTATTTGGTGTGTGAAGCAGAAAAGGTTGTTCTGTTAGTTTGGTACTTGTCATGTATATGTCTACAGAGATCGGGGGTGGGGAACTAAAAGCTAGCTGTAGCTGATAATAAGCAACTAGGAAGGCTTTCCAGAACCACCTTCTACCAGACTGGAAATGAAGATGCTGTTTTGGATTTCATAATTAAATTACCTAGACCAGAGTAAAGACAGTGTGTATCATACAACATAACATCAAGGAGAAGCTATCTGTAATTACTGTTTGGATGACGGTACTAAATGTATCTAGAGGATCCCTTATGTTGTTTTTCAGGCACTACTTCACAGTCAGGGCTGCTAGGATCTGGAACCACCTTCCAAGGGAAGTGGTGCTGGCTCCTGCCTTGCAGGTCTTTAAGAGGAGGCTTGATAATTGCCTAGCTGGGGTCATATAAGCCCAGTATTCTCTCCTGCCCATGGGGGGGGGCTTGAAGATCTACTTAGGTCCCTTCTGACCCTACATCTATGAGTTGGCTGATCATGGTTAATAGCTGCTGGATGGAACCTTTCTGGTACAGTGTTAAGGAAGAGGGATTAGCCTTATTTTTCTAAACCTTCTCGTTGGGCCAAAAACTAACTAAATTTTTATTCTGCATGTAAATTACTTTCTGGACACATCTTTGAAACTCTGTAGCATCCAACATAAGAGGTAGCCTAGGACGTGGGACCGAAAATATTTATGCATACAAGCCAGTCTGGACTTGCAGATATGGAGGTTGCAAATGACAGTAAAAAGTCTGCACGACAACTCTAGTAGGCACTTTCCCTCTGTTATTGCTGGTACCTCCACACTGATGTCCCCGTCCTTTAGTTGGTTAAGTGTCAGGTACTGTAACTTGCTTTGGTAAACCAGAGCTTGGTCCTTGGATATGTAGTACATACTTTTATTGTCTTGAACAATAAAAAAATACTTTTGGTAGCATATTGTGAATTACCTATCTCTTGTCAATGTCTTGCTCTTTGGCCTTGAACTAACAAATAGAAGGTAAAAAGATGTTGGTGCCCTGCCTTTGTCTCCTATAACAAATGTAAAGAGTTCAAACATTGGACTGCTACCTGAAAGTTCTGCAAAAAGCAAATGATGCTTGGTATCAGTAGGTTAGAATGTTTTGCAGACAATTTTAAAAAGAGACCTAAATTATGCTTGTAATGCATGATGAGTCAAGTGGTGTGTTTGTTTCATTTGTAGTGGACAAACTTAATGAAAGGGTGTGTTACATGGAACTGAATCTTTGTGTGGAGAGGAACTAACAAAAGAACATATGTTCCCTGATTCTGATAACTTTCTGCTTGCTGATCTACTCTTTGCTTCTGGTAAACTTTTAATGGAGCAGGGGAAAAATTACTGGTCTTAAACTCAACACAGCTAATGAGTTTTAGAAGTAAAATTTAGGCTACATTAGTTTTGAAAAGTATTATGTAACTTGGAGAACAACCTAGCCTGAGCCTATACTTATAGACGTTAGAAATAATTTTTTTTTCGTTTTTTGTATTTATTGTATCTTGCTCTCCTGTGCAACTTTTTTCCCTGGATACCCTTCTGTCCATTTAGGACAGTGTGATCCATGTTTAGTTGTACTTATGACTGTTGATATTCTTTAGAAGAAATCCTTCACCTTCTTTTCCAACAGAAATAAGCTAGCAAACATCTGGTTAATCTAGAATAGTGCCCTAATTTGATAAGATTTATTGCTGTTCAAGAGAGAGGTACCATCTGTGGGTTGCTTATGGTAGAGCTGGCCTTTATTAGTGTCTCACTTAATAGCCTGCAAAAATAAGTGAAATGAAGCTAGAGAGGTATTCCTCCCTGGGGAAGGAATGCTACTGCTGTACTCATGCCTGTGGATTCAGGGACACGAGAAGTTGGCAAAAACTGCTCACGGCCAAAACCTGTGTACCTGGGAACGCCTGTGACTGGAATGGTTTTCCAGTTATTGTCAGCATCCTGCCTTCCATGGCCAAGTCCTTGCCAGTTTCAAAACTTTGAAGCCAGTGGAGTCAGTGTGGTGCTGTGTAAGGAGGCTTGGCCTGCGCTGCCTCTGATCTGGAATGCCTGATAAGATAATAGTTATGCAAGTCACTTTTCCAGATACTATGGAGCCAGGCCTGGGCAGGGAGGAAGCAGAGATGCTTGAGCATACATCCATAGCAGTGTTTCTGCAGTGGTTACCAGGCAGATATTGCCCCTCTACCTGGGAGAAGAGGTAAAGGCGTGATGGGAACAGATGCTAGACCAGTGGTTTTCAACCTGTAGTCCATGGATCCCTGGGGGGCGGGATCTGTGAAAGATGACTATGATCAGTCAAAAGTGTGAATCCTCACATTCAAAAGGGTCTGCACCTCCTTTCAAAATTTTCAGAGACCATTTGCTGTGTTTCTTTTGGTGGAGTTTAACTTGCTGAAGGCGGCAAGGGCCTCTTGGATACTGTTAGTTTCATTGTGAAGTGCATCTTCAGGATGACCCAGCAGCCCTTGAAATGGGACCTGTTTCTCCGCTTACGTACTGTATTTGGTCCAGTGTAACACATGGTGTTATTTTCCCCCTCCCTCCCCCCTGCTGCCCCATTGAAGGGCAGGGGAGGACTCTCACTGGATTCAAGTACAAGTCAGAGATGGGGGCAGGTGGCTGTTGTCGCTCCGGTACTAGGTTGGGGCCATGGCCTCTTCCCCATCCCCCCACCTTGCTGCTTGCTGTAAGCCACAGCTTCCATGCCATTCCCACCTGTGGCACGGAGCACATGGAAGCTCTGGCCCCTGACAGTGACACAGCAGTCAGTGTCAGCAGCTCCAGGAGAGAGATGCCAAAGCCAGCCACTGGCCATTTAGGCAGCAGCAATACAGGTGCTGTGGGGGGGAGCAGGGAGGAGGCTGAAGAAGGGGACAGGTGGTGGGGAGGCAAAGGGGCCACCTGCTCTTCTCCCCACAGCATGCCTCCCTGCTGCTGCTTTCCTCTCTGGAGCAGCAAGGGAGACATTCCTCTGATTAGTACATGAAAAGTTTTTATAAATTGATAAAAATTTTCCATACGGAGAATTTAATTATTGAGAGTTTATTTTAAATTCAGAGTTGTCTAGCATTCATGTACGTATGGTACTCCAGATCTTTTTGCTTAGATGGCTTGGGTCACAGTTGTGTCTTGACACAATGTCAAGTTCCAGGTCCCCTCATGAAAGCCAGCTGGCAGCTCCCCAGCTAGTTTGTCCTGCTGTCCTGTATCTTTGTGTTGGTATGGATGAGGATTGGTCACCAGCATCTATTTTGACAGGAAAAACTTGGTGTTTTTTAAAAATTAACTTTAAAGAAGTGAAACCACACACTGAAAACCCCAGTTACCTTCTCTTCCCTCTGCACCCTCTCTTAACTCTTGCACTGTTTCAATTTGGAAATGTTGCATTGCCTCATGGGAGTTGTAGTTTGATTACCTCATGCACTACAACCAAGGTACATGGCTGTGCATGAGGTAAGCACCCTTCCTTCAAGAGGGGAGACTGCTGTATCATAGTGTTGAAAATAAAACTTGACCAGAGAGCCCAACCTTTAGAGCAGTAGTTCTCAACCTTTTTGCACCAGGACCCATTTGTAAACATCAATGGCCAGTCCTGACTCAGTGCGTGGCTCGAACTCTGCCAGTCTGCAAGGGAAAAATCATGGTTTCCCATGTTTTCCTCCTTTAAAGGAGAATCCATTTTCAGAATTTGTCTGTGACCCTTTCATATTCTTGCAACCCACTTTTGGGTCTCAGTGCTGCTCTAGAGAAGCATCAGAACTGCAACTCCTGGGGGCATCATGGCAGCATTTCCAGATGGAAATGATTTGGGTTTTGGCTGAAATATTTCAATATCAAGCTTGTGCCCCAAATCAGCTTTTTTTTTTTTCTTCTTTTTTTTATAGTGGTTAAATTTTCCCTAGGAGGGGAGAAGAGTCGCTCTTCGATGCAGTTCAGCCCTTTGTCTGCTCTTTCTGAGTTGTTCCCTCCAGCCGTAATGTAAATGACCTCTGATATGATTCATTGGTGTCCTACGACCCCTTAGTGCCACCTGTGCTGCCAAAACAGCTGTAAGGTCCCTTGCTGCAAGCCCTACCCTGTTGGAGCAGGAAAATGTTGTGGGTGGGAGAGGCTGTGGCTGAGGTTTTCCTTCCATGTTTCCTTGTTGCCTCAGCCTGTTAGTTTGTACCCAGCTGCCTGCAACTCTTAAAATAGTTCTTGAGGTTGAACTAGTCTCCAACAGCTCTGAACAGGGGGGAGGGGGGTAGACCACAAGCTGTCTCCCCTAAGTTCCTGTGCTGGGCTCTGTACCAACATACAAATGAACCTTTGCTGCTTGTTTGCTCTGCCCCTGTACCAGCTGTCAGGCTACAGTAGTAGAAGGGGTGGGCAGGTGTCTAGCTCTATGTAGAAGTGAGTTGGGTATATTAATATTTTGACTAAAGACATTTAGTTAAAAAAAAATATTGGGACTGTAAAGGAGAATGGGAAAATCAGACTGTTGGGGGTTAACCCCGTGTTCAGATGGCTAGTATCATAAACTGTTTCTGGCAGGTACCCCAACTACAGTGCAGCTGTTATTCTGGAGACCCAGCCCTCCTAGCCCTGAGCTGCTGGCCTAGATCACTGGTGGCCAACATTTTTGGTAGACATGTCACACCATTAGCCCGTCACCCTTTCCAAGTACCATTCCTCTACTTGATCTGCTGCTCTGCTTTCTGCTCTGAACCTGATCTGACTGCCTTCTGCTTCCTGCTCTATCTGCTGGTATGCTGCCTTGCCCCTTCTCTGATCTGGTGCATGCCACAGAGGGTGCCCATGTCCCTTACGGCACTTATGCCATAGCCTAGAGGATATACTATTTTTAATGGTGCTTGATTCTGTACCTTGGCTTGATCTAATTTGTGCACTTATCTCTTAAAGAGTAGTGGATGCTTGCTGGGCCTGGGGTGGAGAAGCTCTGCTAGCTTATTCCAAGTGATGGATTTGGAGGTTCTTTGCTCCAAGAAACTCATGCTCAAACCCAGAGACAGCCCTAGCCTTGCGGGGCCTGGGGCAAATCAGCCTGTGCGGGGCCTGCATGCAAAGATGCCAGCGATGGGGGGGAGGGAGGGTGGTGAGCAGCCAGATGAGAAGCTGCTGGTGGCGGTACAGAATCACCAGTGTTAGGTGGGCCATGGCTGTTCTGCCTGGCTCTGTCCCCCAAATCATGGTTGCCAGGGTGGTCACCCTGATTTCTGCCCTCCCTCCGGATGGCCCTGCTCAAACCTGAATGCTACGGTAAATGTGTCTCAGTACATCCAGAGCCTATGGCTACTTCTCATGCCTGGCACATGTAATGTTTGTTTACAGAGGTAAAAGCTGTCACTGCCTCTTGTACAGATGAGTGTATTAATGGCTGGCCTGGAATTAATGCTAGGTAGAATAAAGTATTCACTCTTCTTAGCTGGCTTCTGTTGCTTCATGAGTTGCTCTTAAAACTACGGTTTTCAGCCCTAGTTAGTTTTGTGCGTTGGCCAAGTAAAGACTTAGAGCTTCTAGAGATTAGTCATTATAATTAGCTCAGGAATCTTACTTCTGTGATCAAGGTGCACTGTATAATGCAGCTTATGGTGGGTTCCTGCCCTGTCACATACCTCTGGTGCGTTATAACTAAACATACTTTTTAAAATGCTTAATTTTTTTCAACTGTGCAGTGTGGCTTTAACATTCCTATTGTTTTGTGAATATATGCTAGGCAGGTACACCTGGGGCAGCTGGTTTCCCAGAAAGTTGTGGTATAACTTTTATATTTATTTAATTTTTGTATTGGATGATAGTGTTACTAGTGATAGAGTGGCCTAAGTTTTGCACAGTGAGCCACAGGCATAAAATAAGAGCAATTCTAAGCATAGTTGGCCTGTAGTTCAAACAGTTAGTGAAGCTTTTAGTAGATCTGGAGACACAAGTTAGAAAGTTAACTCTCTCTGAAAGCAGAAAAAAATGTGACTATTTCTTAGCAAAACAGGTACCAGTTTCCATACTGAACTCTCTTGTAACTTGAGGATTTGAGCTTTTGTGTTACAGACAAGAATTCCATTCCCTTAAATACACTTATAACTTTACTTCAAATGCAAATTTGGAATGTGTACAATACAAAGTTTATTTTTAAACTAAGATTTTTCTTAATCTGTCTTGCAGTTTGGGGTGCCTTTTTGAAAGCTTAGTTTCTTATGTTAGATTTTTTTTAAAAGGGGTAAACTACTCTTTTGAGCTCTTGCTCTTTCCAGAACGTGCTATAGCAAAGCCCAGTAAAGGCAGCAAAAATTTTCCAGTGTATCCTCTGCTGCTGTACTGTGGGGCCTCTTGAGCACGTAATTCCAGTTGTGTTGAAACATGATAAATCTTGATGTGACTGACTAATTTTGCAGGAGGTTGAAACCACCAAACTTGCTTCACTTCTTGTATTAGGACCTCAGACAAAGTGAGTACTCTTTAACCCTCTCTGCCAGATATCTCTACATAATTCAGCGCTGCATAGCGGCTGAACTCTCTGAACTTCATGAAAGGAAGTATTAAACGTCTTGGACAGCGTGAAGAGGAAGCGGGGATGAACGTGTATGATAACATCTGTTCACAAAACTCCTCTTTGGAGGAAGTTTGTAGTCCTGTGTTTATCCATATTACTCCATCACGAAGCTCCTGATGGGCAGTGATCATCTTCCACGGGAAGAACAGCAGAAGGGTCCTGTATATGCTGTGTTTTCAATGGGGAGGGGGCATGGGGCATTAACAGCATGGGATGTGAACAAACCCCAGGGTATGAGTAAGTGCCCTTTCCAGATGGAGGAAATTGGAGTGGGTTGGAGAGGAGAATTAGTAAGCTCTATTCCTAGGGGCTGCAAGTTGTGACCTTGCACTGTTCAACAGTGACACTCCTTGGGGGAGAGCTGCTTGTTGACTTTCACAGGGTACCTCTCAAATAGAGGAGTCGGACCACGTGCACATCTGTGGCAGCTTTGCAGTTATGCTGCCTGTTAACTAATGTGTCCATCATGGCACAACAGTATGTGCGAATAGATCTGGGCATGTTTGTCTGGTCAGGCTTGGCCTTTAAAATGTGGATTCAAGTGCTGGGTATTAAAAGTAGTTGTTGTTTTGTGTTTGACCGTATGCCATTGTTGTCCTTAATTTTACACCCTTTTGGTCTGAAAATACAAGCTAATGAACATGTAACTGGAAAAATGCTGCTTATAGGAGCCAAACTATATACAGTGTTTATATAAAAGTGACTGTCTGGCTTCCTCTTGTTAGAAGTAATTAGTAATGACAAACCATAAAACGTGTTCTAGACTTTCTGCTTTATGGAGGCACTACAGACTATTAAGGCTAAGGTAGATGCTGCTAGAAGGGAAATAGTCTTTCATCTTGGGGAACTGGGTTGGAAATATTTGGATTGTGTGGTGGTTTTCCTTCTGACAGCTATCTTCAATACGTGCTCTGATGTCATGACCGGTCTGGGCGACTGGGCAGGCTCGGTGTCAGACTGCGACTCCCAGCTTGTGCTGTGCCTGGGGCCCTCACCAGGCAGCTTTTTGCTTTTTCTGTGTGGGGGAAGTTGAAGGGTTTGTCATGTGTATGATTGGATAGAGCAGGGTAGGAATCGTTTGTTTATAGAGGGCTTTGGTCTACACAGCTGTGTGGCTGGTGTCCCGACTGCATAACGGCATGTTAGGCACGACGTATAATACAGTGAAGGTGTCTATCACGGTGTGATGTTATGAATGTAATGACACGGTGCTCTTGGTTTGATGGTAATTTGTTTGTCTTTGCTTTGCATATTGGACCTGGAGCCCGGAGGGGCCAACTTTTTGTACCCCCGAACCCTGGAATAAAGTAGTTAAAAGTCAAAAGTCCATCCTTCCTTCCTTCCTTCCACACTTTGCTCAAGATGTGTATTGAAATCCTCCTTACCTCCCCTGGCCCCCTTATCCCTTTGGGCCCAATCCAATCCCTCTGTTTTCTTTGCTTCTTAAAAGGAATTGAGGGCACTCAGGATCAGACCGTTCATTACAATTTTTAACTGAAAATGAGTGGAACATTCAATCTGTTAGAGCCTGCTGTTGCCAACTAACTTTTGGCAAGTGGCCTTTTGCTCAGTCTTTTGTTTAGGCTGGTAACGGCTGTGTCAGGAGCTAGCGGTGAGCGGATCGTGTGGCTTTGTTTTTTTGACAGGCTACACATCTGTAATTTGATGAACCCTTCTCTTTAACCACTTTGAATGTTTTGGAGAAACCCGTATGCAAGATCGCTTCTTTAAAGACAAACCCCTGGGTGTGTAGCAGGTGGCTGTTCTGGGTATTTTGGAGGATGGAGAGATGGGCTGTAATGGAAAGTGTGCCAGGCAACATTCAGACCTTCTTGGCATTGTTTTCTGTCTTAGAATCTTAAATATGTCCCTCATGGGACCCTTTCTCTGATTTGTGCAGCTGCCACTGCACAGTTCATGACAGTAGCCATGGGAACACAAGTAGGATGATATGAGTTTATAACTTCAACTTGTTGCTAGGCAGGTTGAGCTCAGTGTGGGTATTAAGTAGTCCTCACAACAGAAAGCGTGCTCTGATTCTACCTTTTGCGTGTGGGAAGGGGGGGACTGTGTTCTCCGCATTATCTGGATTTTCTTTGTCTGAGATGGCAAATTGGAGGACAAATGCAAAAGTGTGTTTGGACCCCAGCATGTGTCATGGCTTCTTGCTGAAGGAGTGGGAAGGGATGAGCAGAAAGGATGGCTCTGACTCCACTCTGTGACAGCACAGGTTCAACTTTTTCTGTTGTAAATTTTGAGTGGTGCACAGTAAGATTATGCATCATTTTCAGATGTGAAACTGTCACACAGTTTAAATGGCACTGCTCATATAGCCTAAATTGCAATCGGCATTAAAATAGATACCACTAAAAACAGCCAAGAGTCTAAACAAGGATCACCAGCTCAATATCAAAAGAAATAATTTTGAAACTCTATTACTGTGGAAAATTTAAAATGATGACTCAGGCAAGGTAAGTAAGCATGTTGCCTTTAAAGCTGCAAATGCGTCTGTTCTGCATGACAGATCCAACTCAGATGCTTCTAAGTGTGGTTCTCTTATCACTGAGTTGCCACATCCTAAGTTTAGGATTCAGAATTCTTTGCATAAGAGGTGATGGCAATTGGTTAACTTTAATACAGGGACTTGTTCCCTGCTCCATCTCTGGGGTCTGACAGAAGCTATTGTGAGGGATATCTGGCAAATGAGAGGATCCTGAGAGGGACAGCCAGCCCCCAGCTTAAGTGGTAGTGTCAAGTGCCTGGTGTCAGGAAATATTGGGGTCTGATCCTCTGTTTATCCCTTTTTGTAGCTGTTTGTTTTCCTGTGCTGCAGCAGTAATCAATTATGCTCTGGCCATGTGCTGGCGGTGTATATATCTATTTTTTTAAATAAATGCTTGCAATGCAACAGCCATTGCTTCTATTCTGATAAGTTCCTTCTGAGAGCCATCCTTAACTGCCACCTGTTCTTCCCTTTCTTAGCAAAATCTAGACTGCTAATTTTCACCTCCTACAGCAACCTCTTTGAAGACCTCTGTTCTAGCTTCTACCTCTCTCCTCTTGCTATGGTTATCCTTATTTGCACATTGCCTGTAACTCAAATGCTGTCAGGAAACCCATTGCTTGCCCTGCCCCAAGCATTCTTGTAATCAGCTCTTCTAGCACATGACTGCTTTCAGCATGTCCTGACTGTGCTTCTAATGGCTGTGGGTAATGCTTTTCCATTTTCATTATTGTCCATATAAATCTTCTGGGTGCTCTGTGAGCTTGTTCTCCTTAACCCAGTCCTGTTCTCTGTGGTCTCTAGTTTATTTCCTAAGCTTCTGAGACCTTTCCTTGCATCTGCTGCCTGAAGGCTTTCCTGTGCCTTCTTTCCTTCCAGGGAACATCATCATTGTACCTAATCTACTACATGGCTATTTTTAAAATCCCTCCCATGACCCCTTTCTTCAAGTGTGACTTGTGCCCCTTGATGTGCCAAAATAACATCCCTTGTCTGCTCCCTCTCCATTGCAAGTAGAACCTCCCAGTGAATGAAATGAGGTCCTTAAGAACTTGTCTTCATCCTCTCTCTCCCCGTTCCTTAAGGGATCTGGGTACCTCCTAAGTATTTAAACAGAAGACATGTAGTATGGGAGAAGCCAAAGCTGCAAGAAGAATAGTGAGGTCTGGGGCTGTCATTCACTGTGTAGGCCCTGCTCTTATTCAACTCACTCTAGCTAGAAAATATTTTCCATCCACATGGTCAGTAGCTTCACTCTCCCAGTGGACCACAGCTGTCAGGGTGCCACAACACTGAGAGAGGTGAACCCTTCAGAGTACTCTGAGCTCCAGGGCAAACCTTGAGTGGACACCATCCAGGATCTCATAGTTACAGACTCATTAACTACAGTAGTTAGGGCTCTATCTGCTCAGTTGGGCCCTGTCCTGAGTAGCTGAGGAGAGGGAAGAAGGGGACTGGCAGCTTGGAAATCTGAATGGAGCCTGAGGCTGCAAGTTCTCTTAAAACACAGAGCAGGCAGCTGTAAGAGATGAGGATGTTGAAGGGCAGGCAGGCCCAGGGTGAAATAGGACCCCTACTAAATGGGCAGAAGCAATTGGTGACAGACAGGGGGGACAAGGCTGAACTCCTCAATGAGTTCTTTGCCTCAGTGTTCCTAAGTGAGGGGCAGGACAAGGCTCTCACTGGGATTGTAGGGAGGCAGCAGCAAGGTGCCAGACTACCATGTGTAGACCCTGAGATGGTGCAGAGTCACTTGGAAGAACTGGATGCCTTTAAGTCGGCAGGCCCGGATGAGCTCCATCCGGGGGTACTGAAGGCACTGGCTGACGTCATTGCACAGCCACTGGTGGTAATATTTGAACACTCGTGGCGCACGGGCCAGGTCCCGGAAGACTGGAAAAGGGCCAATGTGGTCCCCGTTTTCAGGAAGGGGAGGAAGGAGGACCCAGGCAACTATAGGCCAGTCAGTCTCGCCTCCATCCTAGGCAAAGTCTTTGAAAAAATTATCAAGGCTCACATTTGCAAGAGCCCGGCAGGACAAATTATGCTGAGGGGGAACCAGCACGGGTTTGTAGCAGGTAGATCATGCCTGACTAATTTAGTTTCTTTTTATGACCAGGTTACAAAACGCCTGGACGCAGTAGTAGGGGTGGACGTCGTATACTTAGACTTCAGGAAGGCCTTCGATACGGTATCCCATCCCATACTGGTCAACAAGTTAAGAGGCTGTGACTTGAATGACTACACGGAACGGTGGGTGGCGAATTGGCTAGAGGGTTGCACTCAGAGTCATAGTGGATGGGTCGGTATCGACCTGGAAGGGTGTGGGCAGTGGGGTCCCTCAGGGCTCGGTCCTTGGACCGATACTCTTCAATATCTTCATCAGCGACTTGGACGAGGGAGTGAAGTGTACTCTGTCCAAGTTTGCAGATGACACAAAACTGTGGGGAGAATTGGACACGCTGGAGGGGAGGGAACAACTACAAGCAGACCTGGACAGGTTGGACATGTGGGTGGAAAACAACAGAATGCAATTCAACAAGGAGAAATGCAAAGTGCTGCACCCGGGGAGGAAAAATGTCCAGCACACCTACTGCCTAGGAAATGACCTGCTTGGTGGCACGGAAGCGGAAAGGGATCTTGGAGTCCTAGTGGACTCCAAGATGAACATGAGTCGGCAGTGTGACGAAGCCATCAGAAAAGCTAATGGCACTTTATCGTGCATCAGCAGATGCATGATGAACAGATCCAAGGAGGTGATACTTCCCCTCTATCGGGCACTGGTCAGACCGCAGTTGGAGTACTGCGTGGAATTCTGGGCGCCGCACTTCAAGAGGGATGCGGATAACCTGGAGAGGGTCCAGAGAAGGGCTACTTGTATGGTTAAGGGCTTGCGGGCCAAGCCCTATGAGGAGAGACTGGGGCACCTGGACCTCTTCAGCCTCCGCAAGAGAAGGTTGAGAGGCGACCTTGTTTGTGGCTGCTTATAAGTTCATCATGGGGGCACAGAAGGGAATTGGTGAGGTTTTATTCACCAAGGCGCCCCCGGGGGTTGCAAGAAATAATGGCCACAAGCTAGCAGAGAGCAGATTTAGACTGGACATTAGGAAGAACTTCTTCACAGTTCGAGTGACCAAGGTCTGGAATGGGCTCCCAAGGGAGGTGGTGCTCTCCCCTACCCTGGGGGTCTTCAAGAGGAGGTTAGATGAGTATCTAGCTGGGGTCATCTAGACCCAGCCCTCTTTCCTGCCTATGCAGGGGGTCGGACTCGATGATCTATCAAGGTCCCTTCTGACCCTAGCATCTATGAATCTATGAATAAGCTCCCTGAAGCACTTCCTCCTTCTCTTTACGCCACTGTCTTGGTTGGGTCCAGGATTTTTCAGGTGATGACTTTTGCTGGACATTGAGACAGCTAGGACATGTATGTCTGATTTTTCAGCTTTGCTTGGCTCTCCTGTTGCCTTTACGTAGATCCTAAATAATATGGAGGAGAGACCCTGCAAGTGAGGGCTTCAGAGGTACGTAAACAGTTGTTCAGAACTCTCTTTACGCCACTGTCTTGGTTGGGTCCAGGATTTTTCAGGTGATGACTTTTGCTGGACATTGAGACAGCTAGGACATGTATGTCTGATTTTTCAGCTTTGCTTGGCTCTCCTGTTGCCTTTACGTAGATCCTAAATAATATGGAGGAGAGACCCTGCAAGTGAGGGCTTCAGAGGTACGTAAACAGTTGTTCAGAACAAGTCTGAGGATTTTTGAGTGGTTCAGCAAAAAAAATTAATTCAGTTCCTTCAGCACGCACTTGTTCTGTGAGACAAAGCCAGGGACCCCATCAAGTTGTACTTCTGACTGGATTTTGATGAGCAGAAATCAAACTTCCTTCCTTAGTTACTCTTCCAAGCCGCTGTCTGTTCTCGTTCCAGCTCTGTGTGTGGCTGTTTCCTGCTAAACAATTAACAAATTTGGTGAGCTGCTCACAAGTCATCTTTAAGGTGCAGCAAGCTCCATCCAGCGGTCCATCAAATGTTCTTTAAGTCAGCAAGCATATCGTGTTACTGCTGCAGTGTCAGGTGAAAAATGGCTTGTCAGATCCCGCTGGCACAGAAGCAGCCGAGGCTGTAACTTGAAAGTGCTGCTGTAGAAACTGTTGATGGCTGCCATGGTCAGGAGGTGCTGCAACACTTGGCTTCTCATCTATGAGCATAGATAGTGGGTGGAACTCATTCCACGGTGCAGCCTGACTCAGAAAAGGATAGTTTAATGCTGGCATGAGAAGATGGATATACATATTTTTACAACACCATTTTAGTGGGCAGGCCAGTGGTCACATTGCACAATTTAACATGTTTTCATTTGCCACCTGTTCCTGGCCTAAGTGTTCAGTGAAAACTTCCACAGCCCAATGGAAGAAAAAGTTTAGAGGCAATAAACACCTGGCAGCCAGGACCAGGGGCAGGCTGGAGGCCTCATGGGTTTGAAGCTTCCTGCCAAGGCTTGTCTCTGCCCTTGTGTGGGTTCCCAAGACCAGATAACAGCCTGCTTCTGCCACGAGATGTCTCCAACTAAAACACATGGAATGCTGCCCTATCTGATTATTTTGCACTCAGCTGCTTTCGTAGGAAGGCTTGCTGCACTGTCCAGAGCAGTGTCTCTAGAACAGCACTGCATTTTCTTGGCACAATGGCGGGGCTAGAAAGCAGTCTGAGGTAACATTCCTTGTGAAACTACTCCTGTGGCTGTTGGAGGGTTTGGTCCAGACTCCTATGCAAGAACCAAGATGGAGAAGCCTTCCTAATGTCTATTGGTAGGCTATAGATAGAAACCATGACAAAGTTTTAGAGCCACAACATTTGCTGTAGTTGCCTGCCTAGGAATTGCTGGATGGAAGCTGGAAGTGTTTGTGTACAAGAATGAAAACAATTAGTTCTGTTTAATTTTCCCTGATGCATTTAAAGATGGCTGTGCTTTATTTTAGAAGTGCGTGTTGCCAGGGTTTGATTGAAAAAGAACCTCTCTGTGCTGCTTCTGAGCCACAGTGGAAACACCTGTGCTGCAACACACTGTAGTTTAAAGGGAGAAAACAGCTGGGCACAGTACCTTGGGTAGTATTGTCCGCCCTGGTGGGACTCTTTGCTACTCTAGTTAGTTTTTTGCCTTGGTACTGCCTGCTGTAAGAGGTGGATGCTGCTGTGCAACTCTTTTACCTGCAAAGGGAAGCAGATTTGATTTGAGTCTGTTTTGCTGCTGTCACAGGGTTTTGAATATTGGCAGTAGTTATAAAACAACAAGGAAAACCCCCCAAAACCAAAGTGGTCAGTTTTAGCTTGGTTTCATCTTTGTAAAACTTACAACAGAGGCCCTGGCCCTGCCTTGAGGCTGAGGACAGCACTGAATTAATTCTCTCTTTCCCATGTGGCATGCCATCTTTGCAAGTGTGAGGGCTGCCAGCTAAAGCTGGACAAAATGTTCCAAATATTGTTTCCTGTGATGGAAAAAGATGACTTTTTTCCGCCAAAAGCTCTGTTTCCCTCTTCATTTGTCTGTAATTGTCTTTGAAATAAAAGCTTCTCTTAGCCAGATTTTGAAGATGCATTTTCCTACCTAAAACTTACCTAAAGAGTCTCATAAAATTGTATCTTGGTAAATCGTTATGGCATGTTAGGGAGGGAGGATCCAGATTTTCCCAAATGCATCAGAGGGGCTTTTGCTTCCAAATCTTAAATTCTGGTGGATTGGGGGTGTTGGGTTTTTTTTTTTTTTAATGCTTTGGGGGAAATTCTTCCCTTGGAGTCTAATACATACAAGGTGTGTGATGTAGTTCATTTGGCCTGTACGACAGTCCCTTTCAGGTTAACACACCCTTGCGAAAGGGTGCATGTGTGAGATTTTGATATTTGTGGTTGCTAAAATTGTGGGGGGCTCAACATGAACTTAGTAAAAATTTCCAGGCTTGCTTAAAATAAGCAAATGTTTTCTTAGTAAGCATCCATCCACCATTTGATTAACTCAGTGCTTTTTGTACTACAGGACCAGGCTCTGAGATGAATCATTGTGAACTCTTCTGGCAGGTGGTGTCTTAGTTATTAGTACAGTGCTTAGCACAGTGATGTGTGGAGTGTCTAATCGAAGCCTGTATATACTATGGGGGAGGAGGGGGGAAGGGAAGTGCAACGCTTATCAACATGCAAACACCAAAATAGATTCTTTTAAAGCTTTTCTGTTCAGGTAACTTTCCACTCAGTATTGACTGCTGCCTAAAGCTAAGTATCAGAATCCCATTTTTAGCTAACTTGTGCAGCCAGTGGAGCAATGTGATCATTGGATGATTGATATTTTTTTTAAAGTGGCTTTGAAATAAAATATTAACTTGCAAGACCATCTTGTTCTACAAGAAAGCATGGAGTTAATGGAAGGATTGGTTCTAGTTTTAGCTATTCTGTTACTTCTGTTGTTACTTGTATTATTGAAGAATCTATACAAATCTGAAAGAGCATAATTATTTTTTTCTAATGAGCCCTAGATCCCAACTCAACTTGAATCCAGACTGCTCTGAGATTAAGTGGAAACCAACCTCTCTGTGCCTTATGTTAAATGGAGAAACGGGCATAACACCAAGAGTGCTATTTTTTTTTCCTGCTTTACGAAATTTTTGGTAAGGCTCTGTAGGCCAGAAAGAAAAGGCACTGCAAGGAGAAAGAAGAAGTCAGTGATAGTGCAGAAATAATGACACTTAAGTGAGTTTTATAAGAGAGGAAATGGGAATCTTATGAGCAAAACCAAAGGGCAAAAAGGGTCTGCAGCTGAAGAATGCAATTTTAAAATCTCTTCTATATTTCCTGCCTATCATATTCAGCCCTTCTTTCTTTTTGCTTTGCCATTTGTATTTGTCTTGTCCTAGGTACTTTAAAAAGGTGACATGCTTTTCACTCCACTGAAATGGTAATAAAAATCCATCTGCGATTGGCTATAAAAATCCAAGTAGGGCCTTTAAATGAATTCCTGATGTGAATTTACCTGGCTTAGCATTACAAATGTTTCAGAAGTGGATCTACTATCTTGATACTGTTCTGAAGGGGAGGGGAAGAAATTGTATTGGTAATCTAGTTTGCCACTACTAACCTAGACTGCAAGGAGTAGGAGCTAAGATCCTTTCAGAGTGTTCTGTAAAATAAAACCCCCTACTTTGTTTGGTTTTTAATACTGTCCTCCTTGCTTTGGAAGACATTGAGTTTGTTGGTCTCAGGGGTCCACTGGGCTAGATAGTAGTCTTCAATGCAAAGTAATGGTGCCTGATGATGAGACCTCAGAAGAGTGTTCTTTCCTAACAAATTACTCTACCCTCCTTTCACAGGTGCTTTGGATCAAAGCTGCAGATGGGTGGCGGGTGTGGTACTGCTTTGTTAGTACTCTTATACTGAAAAACCCTTGCCTTGCACAAGTTGCAGCCTTTCTGTCACAACTGCCCCATCTGTTCCATGCGACTAATCTTGAAGCCATTTTGCCTTGAAGAGTTGCTGGGATGGTTAAACCCAAGGTGGAACTGCTTGGGCACAAGAATCATTATGAAAGTGTTAAGGGCAGGACTGGGCAATTATTTTGGCTGGAAAGCCACTTTAATGTGTCTTGTGAACCTGTCGAGGGCCATGTCCATCTGTCTCGCTCTCTCTTGCTGTTGTGCATGTCATGCCATGCACATGGTGTCTGTCTCTTCTCCTACCTGCCCCACTGCCACTCCCTGCCTCCCTCCAGAGCTTGGCTAAAGCTTGGAGTGGGGAGAGAGAAGAGACGGAGAGAGAGAGACAGTGCCGCTTACTTGGTGCGGTAGCAGCTATTGCTTGGGTCTGCAGCTGATGCCGCTGGCAAGTAGGGTCAGGGCTCCAGGCAGGAGCTTCCACTGCACCGGGAGGGCGGTGGGTCAGCTGCGAACACCATGGGCAGGTTCTTTGTCCAGGCTCCTGACCCTGCCTGTGGCATCCACAGCTGATGCTGCTACCCGTCTGCTGCAGCGGAAGCCCAGCCCAGGTCTACAGCTGATGCTGCTGGATGGAAGCAGTCCTTCCTGCCCACCTGGTACAGTGTGGTGGCTGGAGCCATTGGCCACCCATGGGCGAGATCCAGTGAGTTTGTGGCTGTCCACTTGTGGGTCTGTATATTTCATACCTGTTGATGGGCCATATTTTGCCACACCCCTGGGTTAGGGCCTCAAAAAAAAAAAAAAAAAAAAAAAAAAAGTGTAGGAGGCTGTGGTTCATCAGTGCAATCCAGGAATATATCTGGAGAAGGATGCTAAAATTCTTGAGAGCTGCCCAAAATGCAGTTTTTGTGGGGGCCAAAAGGAAAGTGATATGGAAGATGCCCCCTCACCTCCCTTCCTGCTGTCTTCAGATTTGTTCGCTTATCAGAGGACCTGCCTGGTATCCAGAAAAAGTGAGGAACTCCATATTGAAACCTCTTGACCATGACAGCTGCCTATCTGTCTCTTCTGTTCTATAACCTCCTGCTTGCTGTAATGTGTAACATTGTCTACTCTGAAAATTTGGCTTGGTTACAACCACTGGCACAGTTGTACCCATGCAGCCTCCAGTGTGGATGTGGCAAACCTCACCAAGCTGACCCCTTGCATGAGAACAACTTTGGCTTCAGGCACTGAGAAGTTCAGTAGAGCAAAATAGCAGCTTTCCTGCCCAGTGCTGTACACGTGGTTGGACACCAGGCAGAGATGCAGGCTTTTCTGCATTGGATCCATTACTCTGCATCTTCCTTGAAAGTCTCTCTTCAAGCCCCCTTCTGTTTCTTATAATAGCTGAGGCCTGGGCAGCTGTGAGGGCAGGCACTGCTCAAGCAGCAGCTTGAAACCCTGTTTCTTCACAGCATTTCAGCTGCCAGTAGGGCCTCCTTGTCTCCAGTCATTTAACTTGTTACTTCTATCACAGACCAGTGTGTGTCCACATGGGCCACTTTTCTGCCATCACAGCAATGTCCTGTGCCTTTGCTCCTGCTGTATGGCCCAACCGTATTTTGGTTGTAGCAGTCCAAGGTGTATACATACAAGCATTTCTGCCATGCCTCTGTATAAAACTACATTGAGATGTATACCTGGCCGTGGTGGATCTGAGGGGACTGAGCTCAGTCTCACTGCTTTACATACCATTTTGCTCAGTTGGACTCTGAAGAGTGTCACTAACTGCTACTATCACTTGTGCAGAAGTTGTTGCTGGTTGTCTTCCCTTTCCCTTGACTGCACCTCCATGGCACATGGATGTTGTCTTGTCACTCCTGTCTGTTGTTGCAAGAAGTTTTTTGTGTCCTATCCTGTATCCTTGCCTCCAAAGAACCCTGTGGCTAAGGAAACCAAAGCTTTGGGACGTGCTGGGTTTTTCATCTCTACTCTCCACCACTTTTTTTTCCAGTCAGTTGCCTTCCCTCCTGCAGTTATCACTCTGCCTTCGAGGTGGACCATTGGGTCTGTACTAACTGGCTGTGGTGGAGGGAGGGAGAGGGAGTGGAGGGAGCAGGTGAAGGCTGAATTGCCTAGGGAACACATTTCTTCCCTCTAGGGCTGGGTGTGCTGCATACCATTGTGAACCTGGGACTACAGTATGGTGGCAGAACATTTAAGGCATCTTGTTACAGTCCCAGAGACTTGAGGTTGAGCTTTTCTCTGGACCAGAAGTCTCCTGAGTCAGCCCAACTATGAGTGGGTACTAGGTCAGTGGAGCTCAGTAGGCAATACACTGCTAATTGTGTTACTTCCTTGTTTTTCACTAGCTTTAAAACCATGGTTCTCAACCTTTTTAGATTCAAGGCACCCCTTAGAAAATGCCACTCTTATTTTCCTGTAGTCAAAAAATGAGTGTAAACTAATACAGGAGTTCTTCTGTTGCAAAGAACTCAGAAAGACCATGCCAGGTCAGAATGTGTGTAGCACTATGGATTCCTATATGAAATCTCTGGGTTTGTTTTATGACATGCATTTGTACACCTAATAGTGCTAACGTGTGGCAACCTGTGGCACCTTTGAAAAGCTATCAAGGCACCTAAGAGTGCCATGGCACCCTGACTGACAATCAATGCTTTAGAAACTTCATGTCTTAATTGCTCTGGCCCAGGGGTGGGCAGTTGTTTGGGGGTAGAGGCCCCCTTGATGAGTTGTGGTAAGCTGTTGTGGGCTGCACACAGGCATGTATGCACCTGCGCGCGCACTCCCTGCAGCTGGTCCGGGGCCGAGCAGCCATGGGAGCATAAGTCCGCCTGGGGCTGTAGCACACCTCAGCCGGCGCTCTCCCCTGTCCACCTGGAGCTGGCAGCTGCTGGCCGCATCCACCTCTGGGGGGCTGGGGAAAATGGAGCCTAGCCACAGGCCTCCCCACGGTCTAGCCTCACTGTTAAGACACCTGGTGTTCATGTGCACACATGCGCACCCTCCCATCCTGCGGCTCCCAGGAGTCCTGATGGTGGGGCAGGATGGGACAGCGCAGGGGCCCACAGCCAGGCTTCATCCTCCACGGGTAGAGGCTTGCCTGTGCTGGTGCTGTGGAGGATGCTGGGTGGTAGCAGCCCCCTCTGCCTGACTGGCACTGTGTTGCAGCTGGAGCCAGAGCTGTCACTGCCTGAGCGTGGCTTGCCCAGGCCCTGCCACATTGTGCCAGGTGGACAGGGCTGTTTCTGCTCACTGTCCCCTGCAGCATCTGCGAGATGCAGTCTAGCCCCTCAGGCCCAGGGTGCGTCCACCTTGGGTCCTGGCCTCGGCTTGCAGGTGGCGTCCATTGCCTGTGGGGTCGGACTGCATCTCCCAGATGCTTTGGGGGATGCTGGGTGGAAGCAGCCCCACCTGCCTGCCCAGAACTACATTGCAGGCCCTGGGTGAATTGCACCAGTGTCCCTCATGGTGCCTATGAGATGTGGTCTGATCCTATAGGCCCTGGGTGGGCTGGACTCCCTTTCCCAGGCCGCTGTGCAGTGTTGGGTGGGCAGGCAGACAGGGGTGCTTCTACCCAGCATCCCATGTGGCTCGCCTAGGGCCTGCTGTGCAGTGCTGCTGCCTGGATCCAGCCTGTGGGCTGTATTTTGCCCACCCCTGCTCTAGCCTGATATAGGCCAGCTTGGCTAGGCCAGACTTTCTGACCTTGATGAAAGCATTGATGCTGGGCCAGGCATTGTGTAGTCCCTTACGTGGCTCTGGAGATCTGGGTTTTCAGTGGATTCATGCATCAATACAGTGTCATCCTCACCTTTTTTTAAATTGGCCCTGCATTTGTGTGTGTTAAAAGCAGGCACCTCTTTGGAGGCTGCAGCAGTGTCAGGGCAACCGGGGGTATCAATAATACTGAATTTGTCCTGTAAATTCCAGGCTATGGGACCCTTTGGTATGAGAGTACTTGCCCTGTACTTCCTCTATTGTTAGGCAGCTGTGATGTCTCAGTCATGATACAGTCAGACCCTGTTATTTCACAGATGCATCATCCATGTCACAATACAGTTGTGTGATAAAGAGATCCACTTGTCAAAGCAGATGTTTAAATGGCTATTTAACTTGCACACTAATAAACTATTATCATGCAGCTATTATTTACTGATGTAAGGGAGTAGAACTAATTTTGCTGGTGAGAAAAATGCATCCAAAGAGTCATAAATAATCTCTGCTTTTAAATGAATAACAGCCAGGAAATCGGTGAGAAGGGAACCTTAACTGCACTGATCATGGATGTGTGACTGAATGGCTTGGGTCAGGGGAACTGTCACTTACCAAAAAGCAGCCTTTCTTGTTAGACTTCTGGTCAGCAGCAAGAAGGAAATAAGTGTTATAATGCTGAGATTTGAAACTAGATTAAAACAAGCACTCTGGGGCATGTCATAAGGAGCTATCCTGCATGATGATCTGCCCAGGCTTCCTGGTATATGGAAATACAGTGACAAGGAAGAGACAAGTTTCAAGGCCTTCTTTAAAAAAAACAAAACAAAAAAAACCCCCTAAGCTGGGCCTGCATTTGGGCACAGGGTATTTTCCTGGCTTAGAGTTGCTGTGCCAGTGACTCCTACAGCTTTTTCTGCCTGTAAGGGCACATAATTATGGGCTGCACCAGCTCCCTTGCAGGGATGTGGTCTGTTTGTGCACTTCGGGCACGTCTTCACTGCATGTAGGTAGGACTTGATTGCCTAGGTCTCCCACTAGCCACAGGGTGCTGAAAACGGCTGAGTTTCTTTGAGCCTGGCCACCTGACATCTTGACATGTGAAAAACAATTCTGCCTTTGAATAGGCTCTGACATGTGTTGCACAATAGGGAGATTCATGGCTTGACTTGTAGTGTGACCTTGGGCAAATAGCTTAACCTCTTAGTTTTTCCCTCATGGACACAAAAGAGCTAATCATATCTGCCAGCCTCCCTGAGAGGGTGTTGGCAAGGGTCAATCAATGTTTTGTCAAGTGCTTTGAGACCTTAGAAAGGTCCTCTGAGCAGGGAATATTGGTAACAGGAAGCTGCTTCCAGCTGCTCTTTAGGAAGCAAGGGTGGAAGCTGCCCTGTTTTCAATTAGGTGACCTGAGCACAATAGAAATTTGGGGGTTTTGGGCTCTGAGACAATATTCAGCCCTGCAGAAGCTGTTGGTGCCTTGGAATATACTGTGGCTAAATTAAACTTTACTGCGAGAATGAATGTGGAGGAAAACTGCTCCCCATTCCCCTCCCCCTCCTCACATCTTCCTTGCATCCTCTTAGGTTACATTGCACAATGAAAGACACCCCCCCCCCCCCCAACAAAAAAAAAGGAAAAAGATAAAAAGAAGAAAAAAGACTAGTCTTTGCTTTAGAAAAAAAGCACATTTACTGCAGGGTAACTACCAGCATTAGCTGTCCTGCTGTAAAAGCCTAGTGGAGACAAGCTGCTATAGTTTTCACTGCAGAGCAATGTAGATGAGGGGACAGAGTGCCACCCTTGTTGAGTTAGTTCCTGGTAAGGAGTACAATCAATAGTATAATGAGCTGTGGGTGACTAGGGGACCATCCCCATGTGTCTACTTAGAGGAGGCAAGAATAATGGGTCCTGCTGTACCTGGCTCATCTCTGCCCACAGCCAGTGCCACCCAGAACATGACCCTGGTCTTGCTGTAGGTAGAAGATTTCAGTTAGGGTTTTACAGCAGGATGGCTGCTGTGCGGGAGGGGGTGGGGCTAGCCCAGCCTTTTCTTCATGGTGAAGGCAACCAATTGAATATTGGAGTTGCTGCTTGACAAGTCGGGGCTGTTTCATTTACTTTCAGTCCTGCAAGAAAAAAAGGGCCCACCAGGGTGTGGTGGTCAGCTGACATGTCACTTTCTCCCAAGCTTGGCATCATGCCCCATATGCTGCACAGGCCCAGTCTGTCAGCAAAGTGGTTTGCATTGCTGCCTCTGCCACTTGATCTGTGGTGGGTGTCCAGGGAAGAAATGTGAAGACTTCTCTGTGGTTTTCTTCCCTCTGACCTGATAGCCAGGTGTGGTGGGGAGCTGCCCAGGTGGAGGTTGCCTTCCTTCATATTCGTACCTACAGTCATCCTTCCTCACCGGTCCCAAATGAGTTTTTGTGGCTGCATCTAGGGTAATCTCCCAACCAATTTAGCTGAAGCATAGCCCTGTTTTAACTCTTTCTTTCCCAAGCTTTGCTTCCTGTGAGGAATTTCCACATAACAACCAGGCAAAATCCTGGGGATGGGGACTTCCTTGGTGACTTGGAAGTCTGCCTACAGCAAGACCAGGGTCGTGCTCTGGGTGGCACTGGCTGTGGGCAGAGATGAGCCAGGTACAGCAGGACCCATTATTCTTGCCTCCTCTAAGTAGACACATGGGGATGGTCCCCTAGTCACCCACAGCTCATTATACTATTGATTGTACTCCTTACCAGGAACTAACTCAACAAGGGTGGCACTCTGTCCCCTCATCTACATTGCTCTGCAGTGAAAACTATAGCAGTTGGAGCTTGTGCTGGGGTGGGTAGAATGTGACTCAACCACTCTTGCACACGCGCAGTCTCATCTGGTGACTGCAGGCCCTCCTGGGCCACAAGGGCATGTGTGCAACTCTTGTGAGCCTCTCCTCCAGTAGCTTCAGTGGAGAAGGAGGAAGTGTCCTCTTCCTCTTGGGAAGTAATCAGGACCGTGGTGGGCACAGCCAGCCTGATGCACAGGATGCAGACCAGTGCCTGAAGTCCTGGGTTTTCCAGGCTCTTGAAGTCCTTGTTCCTCATAACGTGAAGATTGGCTGGAGCAGAGACAATATAGCACTATCAACACCGAAGTATGGAAGAAACTCCTGACCTTGTATTTTTCTCTAAGCTCCAGTGCTCCTTCCTTCAATACATACCCCCTGTAGGAGCTTCAGGTGAGCTGTGCCTGTAAACTTAAGTTTTGTTTTTTGTTTTCCCTGCCCCTCCCCTACCTCCTCCCATTATGGCATAGAAAAAAAAAAAAGAAGAAATATTCCAGGTCTTTCTTGAATGACAGTGGTGGCACCCATCTCTCTTTGAGACCAGAATGACAGCTGCTGTTGGGGAGAAACTACAGCAATTGTCAGGCTGCCAGCTGTAAATCAGCCAAAAGGTGCTGAGCACCTGCTGTACCCGTTGAAGTAGCTGGGAGCAACAGGCTTGGAACCAGATTCATGTCAGGTTCCACATGGATTTTAGAGTCAGTCATTTGGAACCTGGACAGAGCATAAACTCAGGGATCTGAATTAAGAAGTAAAAGCAGGTCCTAATGAGTTTGCTCTGGTTTCTGAAACCAGTCTCTAGCTGGGTGGATTTGATTTTTACATCAAACCAATTTAAATCATGATTTAAAGCACTGGTCAGGAAGCCTCAACTTAATCATTATTTTCTACAAAAAAGTGCCTTCTTGTTGCTTGATATCCTTTATTTAACTTCTTGAAACTTTGCACTTTTAGAGAAAGGTAAGGGCTTGACTGTGTGTACACAAACTTGCAGAGAGACAACAGGGGTGATGGGTGAGTAATCAGCAGGCATCCTGGTTTTCTCTGATTAAAAATTGCAAATTCTTTAGTTTAAAAACCCAAAATCCATGATAAAAATTAAAGGCCCCCCACAGCTCTTCCCAGTGCTGCTGGTGCCCCGCACTCCCCCACACAGTCTCAACAGCCCTCCTGATGCCCCTCGCAACAGCCACCCAGACCAGACCCTCAGACACTGACACCCACCCCAGCAGGTAAAGTGTGTGTGGGGGGTGGGGCAGGGGAAAGGGAAGGTGCTGGGGGAGTAGATCAAGAAGTGGGGAGTGTGCCCCTGTGCCCACTCCCAGGAGCAGGGCCAGGGGGTGAGGGTGGGGTGCCACCCTGTGGGCCACACACATGCTGGCTGGCCTGACAGGAGGTTTGCACACGGAGGCCGCCACTGAAATTCTACCACTGCGCCCTGCGCTACCATCCCATGGCCACCTGAATAGTTTGTGGGCAAGTGGCGCAGGGCGCAGCAGGAGCAGTGCGGTGGCAACCACCATGTGCGGGCCACATATGTGCTGCCCAACTGGGGGAGGGGGAAATGGGGGCTTGCATGTAGTGGCATGCTCCACAACTGGCTCTACAGCTCTGCAGCGGTGTGGGGCAGTGGTGGCTGCATGCAGTGTGGTGGGGCTTTGTGGGCAAGTGCTGCCACCGTGGAGCCATGCCCTTCGCCCCTGGATCCTAGAGGTACGTGGGGATTGGGGGCTGTGGGGCAGGGCTGGGGAAGATGGTTGGGGGCTGAGGGAGTGGGGGGTGCTGCCAGCCCCAGGTAGCACATGGCAGCTGGG